>NC_090760.1:14903510-14921010 GCF_036898095.1 Palaemon carinicauda
TATATATATATATATATATATATATATATATATATATATATATATATATATACAGTACTGTATATATATACATATATATACATAAATATATGCATATATATGCATGTATATACAGTATATACAAATATATATGCATATATATATACATAAATATATGCATATATATGCAAATATATATATATATATATATATATATGCATATATATATATATATATATATGCATATATATGCATATATATATATATATATATATATATATATATATATATATATATATATATGCATATATATGCATATATGCATATATATGCATATATATGCATATATACATATATATGCATATATGCATATATATGCATATATATGCATATATACATATATATATGCATATATGCATATATATATATGCATATATATGCATATATATATTTATATATATACAGATATATATACAGATATATATATATATTAATATATACATATATATACAGAGAGGGAGAGAGAGAGAGAGAGAGAGAGAGAGAGAGAGAGAGAGAGAGAGAGAGAGAGCGCTGCTCCTAGCTTGTGTTTTAGAGAGATTTTTCAGTCGAGACAATATACTATGTCAAACTAAACATCGATAAGTTGTTCACGAGAATGGTATAGCAAATATCGCATCAAATATACAATATGATTGCAAGTAAAGTATTATTATAATGATATAATTAGGAACCATGAAATCATATTGAATTTTCCTTCATAATTATTTTTTTTGAGATTTCACAGCCATCACACAGCTCCAACCTCCAACAAGTATTGCTTCCCCCATCCTGGTTTCCTCTCCCCCCCCGTGCACCCCTCCCCCCTGTGCACCCCTCCCCCCCATGCACCCCTCCCCCCTCCGTGCACCCCCCCCCCTCCGTGAACCCCCCCCCCCCTCCGTGCACCCTCCCCCTCCGTGCACCCCCCCCCTCCGTGCACCCCCCCCCCTCCGTGCACCCCTCCCCCTAGTGCACCCCCCCTAGTGCACCCCCCCCCCCTCCGTGCACCCCTCCCCCTAGTGCACCCCTCCCCCTCCGTGCACCCCTCCCCCTCCGTGCACCCCTCCCCCTCCGTGCACCCCTCCCCCTAGTGCACCCCTCCCCCTCCGTGCACCCCTCCCCCTCCGTGCACCCCTCCCCCATCACTCGCCTAGCGTCCTGCTTTTGCCTGTTGTCCTCCCCCCTAACAACCAAACTCTTCTACTCCTGAAATTCTGGAATCTATGAATATTGGGGGTGACAGAGGGGGACTGGAGACGACAGGATTATTGCTTTTGTCTGTACATTGGTAATACTTCGGCTAGTATTCCCATGATAGCAGATTGGTCCCAGCCTGAGACCGTGAGTTTAAGCTGTTTACTGGGGAGGCCGCTACTGTGGTAAGGCACCACAGTGGGGAGTTGGCCTGACGTTCTAGTGAGCATTTATTTTGATGAAACTTGAACTGAAACCAGACACCTTTAAAAAGGGCCTTTACCTTCAACATCACATCCTGGGTGCTCATGAATGGCATAGGCAAGGGACAGTGACATTGCCCTATCAAGCAGAACAATTCCCTAGAGACTGACCATAATATATACATATGATCAGTGCCCAATCTCCCTCTCCACCCAAGCTAGAACCAGGGAGGGCTAGGCGATGGCTGCTGATGACAGCTTAGCAGGTAGACATATAGGCTCCCCCATCCTTAGCTCACAAGGATGGTGAGGTTGTAGCGACCAAAGGAACTGACAAGTTAGAGCGGGACTCGAACCCCAGTCTGGCAATCACCAGGCAAGGACGTTATTACATAGGCTTACATTCAATTCCAGTGAAAGATTAATAGTTTTATTGCTACGTTGACATAACTGTTGAGGGATAGAACAAATTGTTTATCTAGATGTTTACAAGAAAGCGTCGTCAATATTACTTCAATGTCCTTATTCATTTGGTGGTAGAATATTAGTT
This sequence comes from Palaemon carinicauda, assembly GCF_036898095.1. Taxonomy (NCBI): domain Eukaryota; kingdom Metazoa; phylum Arthropoda; class Malacostraca; order Decapoda; family Palaemonidae; genus Palaemon; species Palaemon carinicauda. Next base: position 14,905,479 of record NC_090760.1, read on the forward strand.
TATAAAGAGCAACGAAAGATGATAATCTTAGTTGTAGTGTGTTCAGTCCAATCTTATAACTTGGGTTCTGGTAACCTATTGGAAACATCCCTGTCTGAGAATCTGCTGAACTGGGGTTCGAGACCCGTCAAGCTTCATAGCTTCTAGTAGTGTCTGTAACCTCACCATCCATGCGAGCTGAGGTTGGGGGATTTGGGGGAGCCTGTAGGTCTACCTGCTGAATAATCAGCAGCCATTGCCTGGCCCTCCCTGGTTCTAGTTTGCGCTGATCAAATGCATATATGGTCAGTCTCTAGGGTACTGTTACTATCCCTTGCCTCTGCCATTCATAAGTGACCTTTAAACTCTCTACTTATCTGCGTGGTTCCCCAGCTGCTGTAGAGCACTGAATGGCCTTCCAGGACCCAGTGCCAGGCATTAAGACCAAAACAATGAATCCAGTCTAATCCACTTTTGTATATATTTATATTATTGGTTTATCATAAGTTCTACAGAGGCAGGGAGTTAGTTCAATCTGTTTTGGGATGATACACTATTTTACTTTAGGATTGAAAGACGTTGAAATGACAACTAAAAATTAAACTCCCTTCCGACTAGTATAAATAAATAATTAAATGAATGACGTTTAAACATTATCATCATCATCATCATCATCCTCTCCTCCTACGCATATTGACGCAAAAGTTCTCGGTTAGAATTCACCAGCTGTCTCTATCTTGAGCTTTTAAATCAATACCTCGCCATTCATCAGTTCCCACTTCACGCTTCATAGTCCTCAGTCATGTAGGCCTGGGTCTTCCAACTCTTCTAGTGCCTTCTGGAGCCCAGTTGAAAGTTTGGGAACTAATCTCTCTTGAAGAATTCGAAGAGCATGCCTGAACCATCTCCATCTACCCCTCACTATGACATATGACATTTGAGTAATCTCTTATAGTATCATTTCTAATCCTGACATTCAAACAATTCTAGCAAAAATCAAATTAAACTTTATTTATGGTGATGAGGATGAAAAATAAATGAACATTGACGACAATTTAGTCCTGATAAGGATTAGAGTTTGTATGAATTATTGAATATATCATCTTAGAAACATTGCTTCTGTAAAGAAATATTTAGATGAATGTTCCCTTGGGAAAATGAGATTAATCGTGTTGTTACTAGAAGTGACTATTGTTGCTATATCTTACTTAGCTCGAAGTACAGATTGGAAAGTTGCAAAATAAAGAGGGTAGCAAAAGTATTATGGTATGACAATAAAACAATCTCTAACAGATTTAGTAGATTTGAGAACAAAGTCCTCAGAAGGATATTGAGAGTTAAATGGCAGGACAGGATTAGAAATGAAACTATAAGAGAAATTACTCGAGTGCCATATGTGGGTGAGATTATGATGAGGGGTAGATGGAGATGGTTTGAGCATGCTCTTCGCACTCCCCAATAGAGATTAGTTCACCAAACTTTCAACTGGGCTCCACAAAGAACTAGAAGAGTTGGAAGACAAAGTTCTACATGGCTGAGAACTATAAAGTGTGAGGATGGAGAAGACGAGTGGAGAATTATTGATTTAAAGGTTCATAATAGAGACGACTGGCGAAATCTAAGAGAGGCCCTTTTGTGTCAATAATGGTAGGAGGAGATGATGATGAGGAGAATAAACCATTAGCTGATGAAGCTAACTGGATGTATAGTAAGGCAACATTTTTCTATACCAACAAATCGTGTCAACACAAGAAACTGAAGACTTTTTTTAATGTTATAATTGGTAGAATTTGGCAATTAGAACAGGCTTCGGCATATTTCAGATGCTCAAAGAATTTACTGTACACGATAAACAAATTTCGTGGGTTCCACAGTGGCTGATTTGGTTTAATTTTAGAGAATTATATTGCTGTTTCATAACCAGTATAATCTTCATGTTGTTGTAGACAATGTCCATAGAATAATGGTTGTAAATTGCCTGGCCCTAATGGAACGTAAACTCTGCGACATAGCCAAGAAAAAATTCGTTCGAACAATGGGCCGGTTAAGTTTTCAAAGTAAAATTGTAAGAATGATGTCGTCGTCTTAAATCTTAGTTACTTAGAACTACCGTACCACCAGCCACACGAGGGAACGAGTGGGGGGGAAAGTCTTAGATATGCATTTAATTTTCATTTCGTTGATTTGAATTATGACAGTCGTTGTATTCCAATATCTCTGTCAAACAGGCTTAGAGTTACTTGCTAATTTTCCATGGTCTCTCACGCATGTCTTCGTCGAGTAACGTAAAAATGTTTAGGAATAAAGGTATTTTTAGTTTACCCAGTATGATTATACTTCGAGTGTGTCAGCTTGAAGCATTAGTGTGTTTGGTCGCAAGAGATTGCTTGCTTGTATATACTTGCGAAGGCGTATGTGTTCATTAGCATTGGAGTAAAAGCATTTATTGATAGGCGTCAACACTTGATGTTTTTAAAGCTTATTATTGGGTACATTAGTTCTTGATGATCTACTCGGCTTTATAACTGAAAATCTCTCTCTGTCTCTGTCTCTGTCTCCGTCTCTGTCTCTGTCTCTGTCTCTGTCTCTGTCTGTCTCTCTCTCTCTCTCTCTCTCTCTCTCTCTCTCTCTCTCTCTCTCTCCTCTCTCTCTCTCTCTCTGGTCATTTTGAATTATGTTGATACTTTTGAGACTGATTTTTTAACCTATAATTGAATTAATTTAGTATAGTTAGAATTAAAATATTTTGTTAGAAGTATTTAGCATTGAGTAGGTGGAGAGAGAGAGAGAGAGAGAGAGAGAGAGAGAGAGAGAGAGAGAGAGAGAGAGAGAGAGAGAGAGAGAGAGAGAGAGAGAGAATTTTATTATAAGCAAAATTTTCCATTTTCCATTTCGTCTTCCATCAAGTGTTAACTGAACAAATTTGAAGAATTCCATAAGATTAACATATCTCATTGTAACGACTTTAATAAAACTTTTCTTTATATTTTATTAATTCATAAGAATTTTTTTCTGAAAACTAGATCTCCTGATATTAACATACATTTAAATAATGAAGTATAGAGACTTCTAGTTAATAGTTCATACGCTTTCATACGTGTTAATACGTTACCTTGATTGATCACTTCCGTATATTAAAACATATCCACTCTCTCTCTCTCTCTCTCTCTCTCTCTCTCTCTCTCTCTCTCTCTCTCTCTCTCTCTCTCTCTCATCATTATGATACCATATTCTAAAAGTTGCATACCAAAATCTTACCTTGTTTAATTGCTCTGTCATTATGAATCATAATAATCTTGAGGGAATTTCCAGTCAGGAACAAGTCTTTGAGAAGGAGACGTCAACATCCATTGATTGTTTTAGTTTATAAAGAATTATTCAATTGTCATCGTCACCGGTGGTCTTCCACGGTGAGCAATACTATCAGGCCTTCTTGATTTAAGCCTTTATAGCTGTCACTTTATACAGCCCTTAGAGAAAAGGCCGAGATTAAATCTGTGGTTAGGGGTTGTTACAAAGTCACTGAAGAAGGGATGTCGTCCATGTAGCCTTCGTTTGGGGGTGTAACGGAGAAAACTGCACCACTCAAACATGCGTTGGAGTTCTTTGAAGTCTTCAAGGGTTGAGGATTCTAGAGGTTTAAAGTTCACTCGTGAATGGCAGAGGCAAGGGAAAGGGACATTTTCATAGCAAGCAGGACAATGCCCTGGAGACTGTCCATATATATATTTGATCAGCACCCAATCCCCCTCTCTACCAAAGCTAGGACCAGGGAGGGACAGGCAATGGCTGCTGATGACTTCCCTAAACCCTTCATCCTTAGCGCACAAGGATGGTAAGGTTGCAGCGGCCAAAAGGAACTAAGAAGTTTGAGTAGGACTCGAACCCCAGTGTGGCAATTACCAGACAGGGATATATCCAATAGGACACCAAAACCCTAAAGGTATTATCAACATTCAGTACCTGACGTAAATATCTGCTTTGTTAATCCTTAATAAAACCTACTCTTCAACAATGCCTATATAAAAGTTTGCAAAACGAACTTCAAATAGGGACCCCATGGTGATGCTGTCCTTCTGCGCGAGGTGAAAGGGGTCCGTTTGGTACAAATCTCTAATAACATATGGAACATTAAGTGGGTATGTATTAGGGCCCCTATAGACACAATTCATTATATATACGATGGTCACGTTGACAAGGACGTTAGTGGACAAGTACTCAGCGTCCATGGAAGCGATGTCCCTGTATTTCTAAGAGCCTCGTATGCTGATAAGTAAATTGGCAAATGACAGTATTCTGTGCCTATTCAGTATGTAAGGAACATTTTGATTCTTTTGATGGGCTGATACGTTGATGCGGGGCAATGGCTGATTGCTGTTGCAGATTTCCTGGTCCTTACGGCCTTGCACGGGCTTTTGCACACTTGCAGCCCGTAGGTGTTTGTTCTGATTATGTATAGGTTTGTAGTAGGTGATTTAGGATATGGGATAATCTGCAACTTTTATTTGTTGGTGGTTTGGGATGTGGGATAAGGATAATCACCCACTTTTGTTTATTATCAATTCAGCTTTTTTTTTTTCCTTGGTTTAAGAGGCACCTCAGCCTCTATAGGTCAAATGAAAAGGAAGAAGGTGACGGAAGGGAAGAAGGTATCCACCCTAAAATAACCCAATGGTACCCGTCGTTCAGTTGGAGAGAAAGGAGGTACAAACTGGTTTTTCCATCTTTATGGGTCTTAACGTTATCACAGAGGTAACCAAGACCGTGGTTGGCGGTGATGGGAAGCAGATGGATCGTGTTGCTTGCAGTGTTCCCAGCTTCGATGCTTTTATCATTATTCCTCTTCGTGTAGTCTGTAGGGTTAGGGGTGAGCAGGCGAAACTTGCTGTTATGGGAAAGGATTACATCTAGATTGCTGTGGTAGTCATCTATGAAAATGAAGACGAATGTGACGTCTTATCGGCTTGACAGATGGTAATGCTCTCTTGGGCCTAAAGTTTTTTGGCGGGTTTTTTTCTGGGTAACAATACTGCTCATCATCATCATTATTATTATTATTATTATTATTATTATTATTATTATTATTATTATTATTATTATTATTACTGACTACAACCCTAGTTGGAAAAGCAAGATGCTATAAGCCCAAGGGCTCCAACAGGAAAAAATAGCTCAGTGAGGAAAGGAAATAAAAAAAAATAAACTCTGAGAAATATTGAACAGTCAAAATAAAATATTTCAAAAACAGTAACATTAAAACAGATATTTCATATATAAACTATAAAAAGATATGTCCGTCTGTTCATCATAACATTTTCTGTAAGTTTGAACTTTTGAAGTACTACCCTTTCAACTACTCAATTAGGAAGATCATTCCACAACTTAGTCACAGCTGGAATAAAACTCTTAGAATACTGTATAGTATTGAGCCTCATGATGGAGAAGGCTTGACTATTACAGTTAACTGCATGCCTAGTATTACGAACAGGATGGCAATGTTTTGGAAGATCTGAATGCAATGGATGGTCAGAATTATGAGAAATCTTAAGCAACGTGCAATTAACTAACTGAACGACGGTGCAAAAGATTAATATCTAGATCAGGAATAATGAATTTAATAGACCGTTTGGCGAGGACCTCAGCGAGAAGCTTTGGGTGAAGGGTACTTTTTTGGGATGCTAGATCGAATTAAGCAGCTGCTCAATCTTCGTCATTTGTCGGTTGGTTTTAGTTTTGTGACACAGTGGCAATCAAGGCTGAGTTTTAGAATTTCATCCTGGACAAGGGTAGGGTTTTTATTCAGTTAATATGATCGCCTTTATGCTGTTGGATTCTCAGTTTGCCACCGACAGTATTAACTGATTTTTTTAAAGGTTTTAAAGGTTCAAAGGCCACTCATGAATGGCAGAGGCAAGGGACAGTGACAGTGCCCTATCGAGCTGGACAATGCCCTAGAGACTGACCATATATATTTATATGTGTATATATATATATATATATATATATATATATATATATATATATATATATATATATATATATATATATATATATATATATATATACACACACACACACACACACATAAAAAACAAACTATGTTCCTTACAAAGAGTGTTTTAATCGAAACTTCAAGAAAATCCTGATTTTACTTCCACTTAAAAGTCAGAAAAAGCCAACGCTGAGGCCATCTGTTAGCCTATTATAGATCTATTATATACAAATTGTATTTCTAATTAGACAATGTAATTTATAATGGTACCTAATTTCCGGTTTTATTATTAGATAGCGAGTATTTTCGTGTCTTTAATTAACATCAAAATATTTTTTTCTCCTATTATATTTGAAGAACCTTATTTTCTTTGTACATCATATTTTAAGTTGAAATTTCACCAAAATGTTATAATATTCGTGGGACTAATAAAACAAAAAGAATAACTTGGAGGCTGTCCGCTTTTATTCAAAATATTGCTCAAAATACGTAATCTATACTAAAGTTAGGATATAGAAGATATAGTTTAGTTATTGCTTTATATCAAATGACAGAAAACGTTACCTAAAATTAGAAAGAAAACGACATTTTATCTATTAATAGGCCTAACTTAACTAAAATGTTTTTCGTGTTGTGAAACTTGTTTTGATATACATTAAAGTGCATCATATATGTAAAAATAATATTTTTGATATATACTAAATTAAGTATACGTACTAATGGAAGGTCAATATAATATGATATACGCTATATACATCTAGAATAATATGACATTTCAATAGCATTTTTTTTTCAAGATAATTAATTTTCTTCTCTACCAACAGATGGCCTCAACGTCCACTTTTTAGGACGTGTGTCCAATTAAGAAACTGGGGACGAGGCGAATTAAATTCATGATATTATTATGTTTTCTTATATATTCATCAATATATATCAACCACAGTGACATTTGATATCAAATTCAAGATCGAGAATACATATTCAATAAAAAGAAATGAGACAGACTTTATACTATTCAAGGACTCGAACCTTTGACTCATTGTTGAAACAACAGTAAATCAGAACAACGGTTCTTATTCTAATTGTTCTGTTCTTATAAATAAATAGTTTCATTTTGTTCTGAATTGTAAAAGGAGTTGCTTCGCCAAAGTAATTAATTAAACTTGACATATTTTCAAAGAATTATTAACTTTAATATATTTTTTCTATATTTAAATGGCTTTTCATAAAATGGGAAATGTTTTGGCTTCAGCATATATATATATATATATATATATATATATATATATATATATATATATATATATATATATATATATATTATATATATTATATATTATATATTATATATTATATATTATATATTATATATTATATATTATATATATATATATATAAATATATATATATATATATATATATATATATATATATATATATATATATATATATATATATATATATATATATATATACACACACACTTGTTTTCAAACTTAAATAGTTGGGAGTGGGTGGGTGGGTCGTTTCCTAGCATTATTATTGTTTTTTAAGTAATAGATCTCAAAGAGTTGTTGTTGATGGGCACCATAGTGATTATAGGAATGAGATATCCGGTGTTCCACAAGGTAGTGTTCTTGCCCCATTAATTTTCATACTACAGTATATACACATGACATGTGGTTTGGCCTAGAAAACAAGCTTGTTGCATATGCAGATGATGCTACTCTCTTTGCATCTATTCCATCCCCTGAATGTAGATCTGTGGTTGGTGAATCCCTATATAGAGATTTAGCTAAAATTAGTGCATGGTACAAATTATTGGGTATGAAGTTGAATCCTAACAAAACTCAAAGTATGATTGTAAGTAGGTCAAGGACTGTGGTTCCTCAACATCCGGTTCTCAGCATTGATAATGTTTCTTTAAATTTGTATGACACTTTTAAAATTTTAGGTGTGATTCTCGACAGCAAATTTACTTTTGAGAAACACATTAAGTCTGTGTCTTCTTCAATTGCTCAAAAAATTAGTCTATTGAGAAAGTCTTACAAGATTTTCGGTGATCAATTTATTCTGAAGAAGTGTTTTAATTCTTTCATTCTACCTTGTTTTGAGTATTGTTCTCCTGTCTGGTGTTCAGCTGCTGATTCTCATCTTAATTTGTTGGACAGAAACTTACGGTTTATTAAATTTCTTATTCCTGATCTAGATATTAATCTTTGGCACCGTCGTTTAATTATTTCATTATGCATGCTGCATAAGATTTTTCATAACTGACCATCCTTTACATTCAGATCTCCCTGGACAATTCTATCCTGTTCGTAATACTAAGCAGGCAGCTAATTTTAATAGCCAGGCCTTCTCCATCATGAGGCTCAATAGTACACACTATTCTAGAAGTTTTATTCCAGGTGTTACCAAGTTGTGGAAGGATCTTCCTAATCGGGTAGTTGAATCAGTAGAACTTCAAAAGTTCAAAGTTGGAGCAAATGTTTTTATGTTGACCAGGCTGACATGAGTCTTTTTATAGTTTATTTAGGACATATCTGTTTTGACGATGTTACTGTTTTTAGAATGATATATTGTTAATTTATTCTCATCGTTTATTTATTTCCTTATTTCCTTTCCTCACTGGGCTATTTTTCCCTCTTGGAGTCCTTGGGCTTATAGCATCTTGCTTTTCCAAGAGAAGAGGTGTAGCCTACACCTTCATATCTATACTGGCATATTAGAATGAAAATCGTTTATTGATACACATTTCTAATCTTTTGTGCTCTGATTTGTCAGGTGCTCCAAACTTGCGATGTAGACGAAGCATGTAGCGCTCTCTCTCTCTCTCTCATCAGTTGAAGAAGAGGAGACATTTCTAAGTCATAAAGGAGGTTTTTTTAGCATGTAAGATGACTCCTCATTAACAACTGCCTGGCAATATGCCGGACTGGGGTTCGCGAACCACTCAACCTTTATAGTTTCTCGTGGTGTCTGTAACCACACCATCCTTACGAGCTAAGGATGGGGTGTTTGAGGGAACCTATAGGTCTACATGATAAGTCTTCGTGAGCCATTGCCTGGCCCTCCCTGGTCCTAGCTTGGGTGAAGAAGGAACTTGGGAGCTGATCATATGTGTATATGGTCAGTCTCGTCTAGGACATTGTCACTGACCCTTGCAATCATAAGATCCTATAATGGTTAACTGGTACGAATATCTATTTCTTTGACAGCTGACATTGTAGAGAGAGAGAGAGAGAGAGAGAGAGAGAGAGAGAGAGAGAGAGAGAGAGAGAGAGAGAGACCGACCTCATTTTCCAACTGTTCTATTTGTTAAGTGTGTGGGGGAAAGGTAGAGAGTCTGTATAGGGCTTATCCAGTTTGTCATTAAAGGAAAAAGCGAAGTCTATTCATACTCTTCATCTCCCTGAGCCTTTTTGTCTGATGGATATCAATTTAACATATTTTATATAGATTATAATACTGAGTAGTAAGAGCTCTATTTTACCTACATTGCTATATACCAGTAGTAATTTTATGAATAGTGAACTATTGCTCCAATATGAAAAAATACATACAGACGGTGTATGTCTATACACATTTTTGTACATAAGTATGTATGCACCTATATGCATCTATGCCAGTACCTACTGTATATATGTGTAAGTACGTCCATGAATAATAATCTCCCCTTTGATGTATTTGCTCTTGTGATAAATCCGCCCAGTCTACTCTTACCCAAAAGAGTTTAATTAACAACGAGTCGTGTTTATTAACAATATTGATAATACAATATAAGGGATATTTATTAGATCATTTTGAAAATATCTTAGAAAATAAGTGTTTAAGGAGAAGTTCTCCCTCTCTCCAGTATTTGATTCTAAGCTGTTTCCCCTGTTGGAGGCTCTGGGCTTATAGCATCCTGCTTATCCAACTAGGGTTGTAGCTTAGCAAGTAATAATAATAATAATAATAATAATAATAATAATAATAATAATAATAATAATAATAATAAAAATCAAAATAATTGATTAATAATAATAATAATTAATAATAATAATAATAATAATAATTAATAATAATAATAATAATAATAATAAAAATCAAAATAATTAATAATAATAATAATAATAATAATAATAATAATAATAATAATAATAATAATAATAATAATAATAATAATAATAACTTAAATGATATTGTTGAGGATCAAATCACTTGAAAGATTATCTAGGAATTGATTTTGTTTCTCCTGTCTTATGATATCATTGATGGACAGAAAATAGATCGTTGATTATAATTGCTTAGTGTTGGGTGTTAATCTTGTGATTAAAATTGAATAACAAAATAATTCAATAAAGTCATCATATTAAGTTTCATGTTATCTATAATCATTTTTTATCTGCAAAATCTGTTAAGAAAACACCGCTGTTAGATAAGTCAGTTATGTGTTTAATACAACACTCTTACAATGTAAGAAATAATGCTTTTAGAGAGAGAGAGAGAGAGAGAGAGAGAGAGAGAGAGAGAGAGAGAGAGAGAGAGAGAGAGAGAGCCTTACCTTACCTTATTGCCTTATTTTATGTTTGGGTTCCCCCAGGTCCCTCAGTGTGAGGCACCTCGTATATCCACCAGAGAGTTGCTAATGCATCTTCCGGTGTATTTTGCATCTTCCAGTCTTGGATGGTCTGGGATGCATCTTAGGTATTTATCGAGCTTATTCTTTAACACATCTACGCTCACTCCTGATATGTTTCTTAGATGAGCTGGCAGCACATTCAATAGTCGCTGCATTATATCGATGCTGGTGCCTAGTGGATTAATGTCCTGTGCGCCTTCCTTAGTTTACCTGGTATATTTTTTGGCACAATTAATCTGCCTCGGCTTGCTCTTTCTGATATTTTTAGCTCCATGATGTTTTCAGTAATTCCTTCTATTTGCTTCCATGCTTGTATTATCATGACAGAGAGAGAGAGAGAGAGAGAGAGAGAGAGAGAGAGAGAGAGAGAGAGAGAGAGAGATTCGTAATTACTCTGAATAGGGTTCCAAATCAAGCGCTTCCAGGGTGATTCAAAAACCCAGTATTGAAGATCCTATTATCCACAATGAGGAAACCACTTTATCGTAGCTCAGAGGACAAGAGAATGCTAAAAACAGCTCTTATGGTCGAAACTCAAAGGAAATCGGTTCAATAATCGTCCTTGTCTCACGGAGTAAGACCTTGCTGAACGCCCTTATCCATCAAATGCTCATTCGGTCGAAAAGGTGAAATATTCGACCTTCCGAATCTGGTGCGAGGTGGGAGACACACTTGAAGTCTGTACCATTGACTACAATTGTCTCAGATTAGAGTTCTCTTGCTTGAGGGTACATAGGATCATTATTCTTTCTTTATTTTATTTCTTCACAAGGATATTTTCCATGTTGAAGCCCTACTTTTCCAACTAATAATAATAATAATAATAATAATAATAGGTACTGGGTTGGCCAGGGCACCAGCCACCCGTTGAGATACTACCGCTAGAGAGTTATGGGGTCCTTTAACTGGCCAGACCACTACTACATTGGATCCTTCTCTCTGGTTACGGTTCATTTTTCCCTTTGCCTACACACACACAGCGAATAGTCTGGCATATTCCTACATATTCTCTTCAGTCCTCACACACTTGACAACACTGAGATTATCAAACTATTCTTCTTCACCTAAGGGGTTAATGCACTATAATTGTTCAGTGGCTACTTTCCTCTTGGTAAGGGTAGAAGAGACTCTTTAGCTATGGTAAGCAGCTCTTCTAGGAGAAGGACACTTCAAAATCAAACCATTGTTCTCTAATCTTGGGTAGTGCCATAGCCTCTGTATCATGGTCTTCCACTGTCTTGGGTTAGAGTTCTCTTACTTGAGGGTACACTCGGGCACACTATTCTATCTTATGTCTCTTCCTCTTGTTTTGTTAAAGTTTTCATAGTTTATATAGGAGATATTTTTTAGTGTTACTGGTCTTTAAGTATTTAATTTTTCCTCATTTCCTTTCCTCACTTGGCTATTTTCCCTGTTGGAGCCCCTGGGCTTATAAAATTCTGCTTTTTCAACTAGGGTTGTAGCTTAGCAATTAATAATAATAATAATATTAATAATAATAATAATGATAATATTAATAATAATAGTAATAATATAAATATCAATAATAATAATGATAAAAATAAAAATGAAAATAATAATAATAATAATAATAATAATAATAATAAACATTGAAAAAGAAAAATGAAAATAAAAATAAAAACAAAAACGTATTCACATTGCAATGTCATTTACCAATGTTTTACACACGTGGATGTGCAGTCACACGCACGCACTCGCATTTCCCTGGTGCAATTCAACTCATACACATTCTTACTGTATCTATACACCCACAAACACACGCACACGCATATATATATATATATATATATATATATATATATATATATATATATATATATATATAGTATGTGTATGTATGATGTAGGTTTATGTGTGTTTTTGAACATCGTTTGGTAAAACGTCTTAAGTTTGTTGACTTGTTGAAGGTAATCATCTGTTCCCTAGTTTGCAATTTGGTTTTTGTAAAGGCCTTGGAGCATGTGATGCCCCTCTTACAATATCCAATGCTATACAGAAATCCCTTGATTGTGGTCAGGAAGTTCGTATGATTGGCCTTGATTTTAGTGCTGCCTTTGACCGTGTTAATCATGAGGCCCTTGTTTTCAAACTGAAACAGTTGGGAGTGGGTGGGTCGTTTCTTAGCATTATTATTGATTTTTTAAGTAATAGATCTCAAAGAGTTGTTGATGGGCACCATAGTGAGTATAGGAATGCGATATCCGGTGTTCCACAGGGTAGTGTTCTTGGCCCATTACTTTTCATACTATATACACATGACATGTGGTTTGGGTTAGAAAACAAGCTTGTTGCATATGCAGATGATGCTACTCTCTTTACATCAATTCCATCCACTGAATGTAGTTCCGGGGTTGGTGAATCCCTTAATAGAGATTTAGCTAAAATTAGTGCATGGTGCAAATTATGGGGTATGAAGTTGAATCCTAACAAAACTCAAAGTATGATTGCAAGTAGGTCAAGGACAGTGGCTCCTCAACATCCGAATCTCAGCATTGATAATGTTTCTTTAACTTTGTACGACTCTTAAAATTTTAGGTTTGATTTTTGACAGCAAATTTACTTTTGAGAAAGACATAAGGTCTGTGTCATCTTCAACTGTACAAAAAATTGGCTTATTGAGAAAGTTTTTTTTTTTTTAAAGATTTTTGGTGATCAATCTATTCTGAAGAAGTGTTTTGATTCTCTCATTATACCTTGTTTCGAGTATTGTTCTCCTGTCTGGTGTTCAGCTGATGATTCTCATCTTAATTTGTTGGACAGAAATTTACGGTCTACTAAATTCCTTATTCCTGATCTAGATATGAATCTCTGGCATCGTCATTCAATCAGTTTATTATGCATTCTGCATAAGATTTTTCATAATTCTGACCATCCTTTACATTCAGATCTTCCCGGACAGTTCCATCCTGTTCATATTACTAGGCAAGCAGTTAATTCTAATAGCCAGGCCTTTTCCATCATGAGGCTCAATACAACACAGTATTCTAGAAGTTTTATTCCATCTGTTACCAAGTTGAGGAATAATCTTCCTAATCGGGTAGTTGGATCGGTAGAACTTCAAAAGTTCAAACTTGCAGTAGATGTTTTTATGTTGAACAGGCTGTCATAAGTCCCTTTATAATTTTTATATGAAATATCTGTTTTAATGTTGGTAATGATTTTAAAGTATTTTATCTTAATTGTTGATTACTTTATATATCCTTTGTTTATTTGGTTATTTCCTTTCCTCACTGGGCTATTTTTCTCTGTTGGAGCCCTTGGGCTTATAGCATATTGCTTTTCCAACTCGGGTTGTAATAATAATAATATCATTATAATAGCTTGGATATTGAAAGTTATTGCTGCCCCAGTGGCATTGGTTCTATATGAAACCTTCTCTATGGTTCTTATAACTTTCTTTTCATCATTAATTCATTCTACTAGTAATTGCGCATATCTAAACATGGGTGGATATATGAAGTTGTGCACTCAGAGATGCCTCTGGACTACACACAGTATAAAGGAATACAGATACAATCTAGTCATAATCGCCAATAGGACAAATATTCCTACAGACTCAGACGAACATCGTGGGAACGATGAACAAGATAACAACCAAGCTGACCTTCTGTCACCCATGGTGACCCCTTCAGCAAATCACCTGGATTCCTGGAGGGATACAAGTATAAGCAGCCGAAGTGACTTGATGCATATCTTGGATCCCATCACCAGTCCGAAAACTACCTGGCAAGGAATGAAAACTATTACATTATCCAACAATGAATCCTCTGTGGATTTAGTTAGTCTACGGAAAGAGAAAATGAAAGCAGCCCTACATGGCTGAAGACTATGAAGCGAGAAGTAGGTAATGAATGGAGAAGTATCAATTTAAAAGCTCATTATAGAGATGACTAGCGAAATCTAACCTACCCCACTCAAAAGAAAATATCCCTTATGATATGTACTCCTAGAGACTACGACAAACACGATGAGAATAATGAACATGATAATAATAATAACCAACCTTACCTTCTTTCGCCCATGGTGAACCCTCGAGCAAATTACTTGGAATAAGGGTGGTAGCGTCCTTGCCAGAGTGGGATTCCAGTACCGCTCAAATTCGTTGGTTCTTTTGGTCGCTGCAACCTTACCATCCTTGTGAGCTTAGGATGGTGTGTTTGGGGGAGCCTATAGGTCTTATCTGCTGAGCGATCAGCAGCCATTGCCTGACCCTCCTTGGTCTTAGCTTGGTTGAAGAGGGGGTTTGGGCACTGATCATATGTACAGTATATTTAGTCAGTCTCTAGGACATTGTTCTGCTTGATAGGGCAATGTCACTATTCCTTGCCTCAGCCATTCCTGAGCAGCCTTTGAACCTTTAAGAGGGTACACTTAGGTACATTATTCTATCTTGTTTCTCTTACTCTTGTCTTTTTTAAATATTCATAGCACATATATAGAAAATTTGTTTTAATGGTGTTACTGTTCTTAGAATATTCTACTCTTAATTGTTCATTATTTCTCATTTAGTTTATATCCTTATATCGTTTCCTCATTGGACTATTATCGTTGTTGGAGCCCTTGGGCTTATAGCATTCTGCTTTTTCAACTACCTTAGCAAGTAATGATGATAATAATAATGATATATTGGTGAAGTGTGTGCAAGTTCGCATATGACTATTTTTTCCAAATTACCAAGAAATATATATCAATTTAGTTTGAAATATCATTAGTAGATAAATTAAAACTTTATCTATTCATAGCAAATATAAATGAGAGAGAGAGAGAGAGAGAGAGAGAGAGAGAGAGAGAGAGAGAGAGAGAGAGAGAGAGAGAGAGAGAGAGAGAGAGAGAGAGATTTTAAGATATCTAAAAAGGGCAACTGTCCTGAAGCTTCGTGTCAATCGGAGGTGATGACGTCATATATTTGTTTC
>NC_090760.1:14926010-14948510 GCF_036898095.1 Palaemon carinicauda
AACGTTCTCAGCCAAGGACCCGGCATGATCACAAGTCTCCTTCTACAGGTTCCTCACCCAATGATGGAGATGCTGATTTCTCCAGGAGACTTTGGGCAGCAGCGGAGAAATTTAGAATTCTTCAGGATGACGAGATGGATGACACAGCTCTTGAAACTTTGATCCCTAATTCCTTCAGGGAATTGATGAGTCTTTCCGAGAATGCCTTCCCAGAGAGTGTTCGTCAAGTGAAGGAGGTTCCTGCTTCCTCTAAGCCCCCCCTGAATCGTTTTGTTCAGGGTCTAGAGAAGCAGAAGTTTGACAGATTACCCAAATGGACCCCATCAGAACCCTTAGAATTAGCTCGCCAGGGAGTCAGGAAACGAGCAAAGGAAAGATGTCAGGCTGGATGCATTCCATACCCCACCATTGCTCTAGGCAAGACCAAGAGATACCTGCAGCTGGAAGAAGAGTCTTACGGTCCAGCTCCCACCCCTCTCAACCCCTCCTTTGAGGACGTGTTACCCTCACGAGTGAAGGGTGAACGTGCCTTGGTTGGTATCTCTGTGGAAGAGTGCAAGAGACTGGAAGCCTCCACTAGAAGAATACAGGAGATTGGGAACATGCTGGCCTGGCTGTGGTATGTTTTGACAGCTTTTCTGAAGGAACCTTCTTTCCTCACAACGCATCGACCTCTCTACCTCCAGATAGCCAGGTCTATTGGGCGCTGCCTTGAGGACCAGATGAAAGAGACTACTTTCCACGAGGCTTACCTGACTGGTAAAAGAAGGGACCATTATCTCAGCAGGGCCCCTGCTTCTCTCTCCATACGTCATAAAGATCTACTAAGGGAATCCCAGATGTTTGGACATCTCCTTTTTGAACCTGCTATTCTGGAGGATGTTCTCTCTCGGGCCCAACTGTCTTCCAAGATGCGGAAGGAAGATATGTTAAATGACTTGTTAAAGAAATCACTTTCATTTAAGCCGCAACAGAAACAGCCCTACCCTCAGAGGGATTCGGGCAAACGCCCTATTCCTCAGCAAGGAGGTCGAGGAAATGATAATAGATATGGGAAGAAGCAGAAGTCCACAGTTGCTGCTTCATCAAATTTCCAAGCCAGGAAACAGGACAAGAAGAAGGACTTTAGGTCCTCACAGAACCCTGTCCCAAAGGGTTTTCAGAAATAGGGGCCAGTTCCTTCACACGAACACGTACAAGTGGGTTGCTGCTTACAACATCATTGGCAGGCTTGGGAGGCCCTGAATTCGGACCCTTGGGTGACCATCATACTAAGGGAGGGGTACAGGATACCTCTCAAGTCTCATCCACCCTTGACCAGTCATTCGCCACCATCCATCAGTTACTCCGGCAGGTCCGTAAAGCAACAAGCGCTCAGGGAGGAGATGCTTCAGCTGAAGTACAAAGGGGCCATAGAGCTAGCCCCGCCCAACTCCTGGAGTTTTCACAGCCACATGTTTGTGGTGACGAAAGCTTCAGGAGGGTGGAGACCCATCATCGATCTCTCTATCCTCAACTCCTTCGTAGAGATTACGAAGTTCAAGATGGAGACTCCGAAGACGGTTCTTCTAGCTATAAGGGAAGAGGACTGGTTCTTTACCATCGACCTCCAGGATGCTTATCTCCAAGTCCCAATTCATCAGGACTCTCGCCATCTTCTGCGCTTCCGCTGGGGAGAGGAGACTTGGCAGTTCAAGTGTCTCTGCTTCGGACTGGCAACGGCTCCTCAGGTCTTCACCAGGATCATGGCCCCAGTTGCAGCCAAATTCCACCGGATGGGTATTCGGATGTGCCGCTATCTGGACGACTGGCTCTTCCTATCTCCTTCCCTTCAGGAAGCTCTTCGTGTGAAGGAATTGGTCCTGGATCTTTGCAGGACTCTGGGAATAAAGATAAACTACAAGAAGTCTGCTCTCACACCATCTCAACAGACGACTTATTTGGGAATGAAGATTGTATCTCCTCTCTTAAGGGTCTTCCCGTCTCAAGAGAGGAAAGACAACCTCAGGAGAATTATAGAGGAGTTCTTGTTACTTCCGACCCCAAGAGTTTCTCTATGGATGAGCCTTCTAGGCCACCTTGCTTCTCTCACGTTACTAGTTCCCAACGGAAGACGCCGTATGAGGGATCTTCAATTCACATTGAGACAACATTGGGACTGGCAGGACAACACCAAACAAATTCAGTGGACAGCACGCAGTCAGGAGGATCTTCTTTGGTGGTCCCAGGAGATACACTTGAATGCAGGACTGTCTCTCAAAGTCCTCGAACCTACGCTTGTTCTGCATACAGACGCTTCAGACATAGGATGGGGAGCTTCTCTAGAGCAGGAGAGCATTGCTCGTTTATGGACTCCTTCCCAGATCTCCAGGTCCATAAACTGGAGAGAACTCAAGGCAATCAGGGAGGCTCTTCTCCATTTCACTCCTCTGTGTACATCCGAAGTAGTCGCAGTGTATGCAGACAACTCCACCGCGATCTCCTATTTGAAGAAGGAAGGAGGAACAAAGTCCCAACCTCTCAACCTTCTCGCTCAGGAGATCCTCCAGTGGGCAGAGGATCACAACGTTATTCTCCGACCTCAATTCATTCCGGGAAAGAAGAATGTCATTGCGGATGCTCTGAGCAGGGGGGACCAGGTGCTAGGTTCCGAATGGACTCTTTGTCAGGAGGTAGTAGATCGCCTTGTTCACCTTTGGCCAGCAAACATAGACCTGTTTGCAACTGCTTTAAATTTCCGTCTTCCAGCATATTTCAGCCCTCAGACAGATCCTCAATCTGCAGGGGTCGACGCTATGCTTCAAGACTGGAGGGACCTTCAGACTTACGCCTTTCCACCATTAGGGATGATAGACCAGGTCTTACACAAATTTCAGTCATCGCAGAGGTGCACAATGACCCTGGTAGCCCCGTTCTGGCCTCAGAAAGAATGGTTTGCAAGACTCCTAGAACTTTCCATAGACATTCCAAGGAGGTTGCCTGTCAGGTACGACCTCTTACGACAACCTCACTTCCACAGGTTCCACCTTCGACCGTCCTCGTTACTTCTAACCGCCTGGAGACTGTCAAGCGTATCGCTAGAGCGAGGGGAGTATCTTCAGCAGTGGCTGAACAGCTCACCAAGGCACGAAGACACTCTACCAATTTGAACTACCAGCGTAAGTGGGTAGTTTATAGAGGTTGGTGTAAGAGGAACCGCCACACCTCTTCTAGACCTACAGTTCCAAAGATTGCGGATTTCCTTCTTTATCTACGGAAGGAGAGAAAGCTTTCAGTGTCGGCCGTTAAAGCTTATAAGTCGGCACTAGCCTCTGTGTTTAGGCTGTCTTTTGGTGAGGTTTTTGAGGACCCTATTCTCTCTGACCTGATCAGATCTTTTGAGATTGAGGTTCCCAAGATTTCCATTAGTCCTCCCATGTGGGACTTGAATGTGGTTCTCAAGCTTCTAGCTGGGGCTCCCTTTGAACCTCTCAGGTTAGCTTCTCTACAAGACTTGACTACCAAGACACTTTTCTTGGTTACTTTAGCTACAGCCAAGAGACTGGGAGAGATACAAGCCATCTCTGCTTCTGTAGGAACAAGAGGAAAGGACATGGTCCTTACGTACCTTCCAGAATTCAGAGCCAAGACGGAATCAGAGTCCAACCCTCTTCCTAGAGAGTTTCTTCTTTCCTCTTTAAGTGAAACTGTTGGGCATCTGGAAGAGGAGAGACTGTTCTGCCCAGTGAGAACCTTACGCTATTATCTAGCCAGAACCAAGGCTATTCCTCACAGACCCCGGGCTCTCTTCGTCTCCCCTAAACTACAGTCGAAGGCCATGACGAAAAATGCTGTTTCTTTCTTTATCAGGAGACTCATAGCAAAGGCTTCTCCCCAATCTTTATCAGGCGGTGCGTCCAAGAAGGGAAGAGGTACCCACAGTCTGAGGGGTTATTCCACGTCTCTTTCTTTTTGGAAGAACTCTTCATTGAAGTCCGTCCTGAATGCTGCTCTATGGAAAGGGAATACAGTTTTTGCTTCCCACTACCTTAAGGACGTGGAGTTGGTGTATGACAACATACGATCTCTCGGTCCAATTGTCGCAGCTGGAGAAATTGTTGGTTAACATCTACTTGGCCTTCTACCCTAAATACTTAGTGTATGTAAGGAAGAATGTAAGGCATGAATGAGATGGGATATGAATAAGGGCTCACTCCGTGCGAATGAAAACCTCGCTTAGGCAGGTTGTATAAATGCATGAGAGGAAGTAAGGTAGTGACGGCCCATCGGGGGCCTACACCTACCTTACTTCAGAGACATATGACTAAACTAACGGACTTAACCGACGTATGCAAGTTGTTGATACAAGGTTAGGAACTTAGTTTAGAATAGGGTAGTTAGTCGACTAGGCGTTAAGACTGACCCAGCCATGACTAAACTTGACTGTTGGGGATCCAGTTCACTACAACACATGGAGATGTCCTATATCAGTCAAGGTAACTACTCTGAGGTCCTCTCAGGTCTGTTTGTATTCTTTAAAGATTACTTAATTATATCAGCTGTTTATATTTCTACTTATGCCCTCCATCCAGGATAAATGCTGGTAATCGGCTGAATTAAGTTATACAGGTTAAGTGTGAGACAAATGAATTTTTAAATTTAAAATTAATTTTCGAACACTTACCTGTATAACTTAATGGAAGACCCTTCCCACCTCCCCACATTATCATAAGCAGCTTTACGACAACATATTCTTAAAGAATGGCTCAATAACCGGTTGGTGGAGGGATGCCCCCCCACCATTGGTGGGGGAGGGATAGAGGACCACGTGACCAACTGTCAATTTTCTAATTGACAAGCAGTTACCTGTTAAACAGTTAAAGCCGTCAGGGCTAAAGATTTTGACGACCGTTCGTTCCAAAAAGTCTGCAGGTATTGTGCTTTATTTTCATTCTTTATCGAGATTTCCTTAATTTTATTAACTCAATCTTAATGAGACTTTTTGGTCCAATTGTCGGTTGGTCACAATCAATGAGGGTAAGATAATTAGTCACCTAATTAGTTATATCTGTTTGGAGCCGACACAGATGTGATCGGCTGAATTAAGTTATACAGGTAAGTGTTCGAAAATTAATTTTAAATTTAAAAATTCATTTTTCTGAGTGCAAGATAGACCTCAAGAGTTAGTGAGATTCTGTCTATGAATGATGAGCTGGTTTTCTTCGCTATAACTTCCTTTTACTACTTCAGTTTTATTACTTCCCTTTTCAAAACCAGAATCATTGAGTAAATGATAATAAGATGTATTCTAATAACATTTAAAAATCAGTATAGAGAAGATTGAAGATTCTAAATAAAGATTGCTAAATTCAGATTTACTGTCTTCTATGACTATCCAACTGTGTACAAGGACACTTCATAGATTCAACTCTTTATAGTATGTGCATTTTTCAACAAATCCACAATAATGTTTTCCATGTAACAATTCGCATTATAAAAGCCATAAGAGTAGTATAAAAAATAAATTTGTAATGTGAGTCATACGAACATGGCTCCAATAGCCATTACAATTTACAATATGCATTTATTATACGTCAATGTGTGTCTAACCATGTAAAAGAACACACCCAGTAACTTTGCACTTTATTATGCTAAATACTCCCAAGATAAGTTACTAATTGTTACAATAGGATACAGAAGTTCTTACAATCTTCTTCAATGATATATGTACCGATATTTTTATTGTGAAAAAAAGAACGTTTTTTCTAAGAACAGTAAGACAAAGTTTATCAATCTACGATAAGAAAAATGTACTACATGACCTAATCAACCCAAAATGGCAGACAAAACTTTAATATAAACAAAATAAGTACATTTATGCATATACAAAACATTAAAGAGTGGCCCTTATAAAGCTGACAGCAAAAAATTACAAAGAACCAGAGAATGAAAACGAAAGTTCTTCAATATTACAATACTGTACTGTACTCCAAAAGTTATATTTGATGTGTTCTTCAAAGTATTAAAGATACATAGAAGATAAAAAAAAAATGAACCAAAAACTACTACTGTACACCATAATCATGCACCATTTTTCAGTGCACATTCCACTGCCCTAACAAAATAATGAAGCCTTTGGACCAGGAGAAAGCAGCAATGAAATTGGACCATGTCCCCAATGACAGATTTTGTTGAATGTTCGTGGATCTTAAGTGACTCTGGAATCAACTCTTTAAGTTAAACGTGTACAGGAGGTGCGAAAAATCACTGTGCTATTTACCTTGTTAGAGCCCTTTGGCTTACACCATCCTGATTTTCCAGCTACGGTTGTAGCTTATCAAGTAATAATAATAATAATAATAATAATAATAATAATAATAATAATAATAATAATAATAATAATAATAATAATACTAGCCTACCTATTATCCTGCTTCCATTTTGCTGTCCAATCTCTCAACTTTTAATTCATATTGTACAGTTGCCTTCATTAATTCCGGCAAGAAAATGTCTGATATCTGTATATTGTAGCGGGTAAGGTTATGTCTAACTAAAGATATACTGTTTGCAACGTTATCTGTAGAACACAGTTGTTGTGCTTATAGCTTGTAAACTCTTGATCAAAGGCAGTTTGATTAGTTTTACTTATTTCTGTACAGGAAAGCATTTTAATTTTCTCATCACCACTTCGTAAATTGAATACAAATGCATTTGGCCTCTTGTTTACAAGTTCAAAGAGATATCTTTTTGTAAAAATTTTATTGGCGTTAAAAAGAATGACATGCCTAGAAGCAGTCTCTTTTTATGGAACATGTTGCAGAACTTAGGGAGTTGACTTTTATATAAACTGATGGCTCCAAATCTGATGTTGGGGTTGGATTTGGAGTACATGGTAATGGTTTTAATTGTAGAGGTGCACTTCCTCTAACAGCTTACATATTTACTGCCCAACTGTATGGCATCCTAGCCGCTATTGAGAAAATAGCGTTAGAGGAGGGAGGTAATTTTACAATTTTTAGTGATGCAAGAAGTGTCCTTCAAACTTTAGAAGTTTTTAATTGTAGTAACCTTATAGTTTTAAAGATTTTAGAATGGCCATTTATTATTGGACTGGGAGGTATAATAGTTCAATTTTGCTGGGTTCCGGCAAACGTAGGTGTGTCTGGGAATGAGGAGACAGATTCACTGGCAAAGAATGCTGTAGCCGAGTTGCTACCAAAAAGATATCCCATTCTCATTCTTTCTCTGTAAAGATTGTTTACCTTACATTAAGAATTTTATTTCTAATAATTGGCAACAGCATTGGGATAGTTTAATTGAAAATAAAATGAGAGTAATAACAAATGTTACATCCCCTTGGAAGTATAACATAATTCCCCGAAAGTGGGAGACTTCTCTTTGTCGTCTCCTCATTGGTCAAACTCGGATAACATATGAATTTCTGCTAACTGGCCAAGACCAGCCATATTGTGATGACTGTTTGGTACCCTTGACAGTGAAGGATTTGTTGACGGAATGCCCCACTTATAGTACCGGAAGAAATAGATATCTGTTTGTGGCTCGAGGTGAGGATGGCAGGTTCATCCTTGCCAAGATTCTTGGACATGATGTGTCATATTTTGCTATCGTTATTTTTAGATTTATTTCAGAAGCAGGTCTTCTGAAAGCTGTTTAACCTTTATAATATCTCTGCTTTTATGGTTTTTATTGATTATTCTTTTATTCTTTATTTATAATAGATTATATCGGCGTCAATGTCCTTAGATGTCAGGATACCAGAAAAGTTTAAATCAATCAATCAATCTACTTTGGTTGACTAAGTTCCGAATCGCTGTGCTTTCCTTCAAAATAGATTATTCTTTGAAGATGTTTTAATAAGTCTTTAGATATTAGAGTAATTTCAGTCTGATTTTAAATACATTACTTAATCAAATAAAGTTCGTACGATGGAAAGAAAATTATTTTTTTGGGGAAAATGCTTGTTTCAATAAAAAATTAGTTTATTTTACAAGGTGAATATAAAACAGCCAGCTTGTACGCTTCACTCTTGTATAAATACCTCTGAAATACTAAATGGTGTTCATACATGTCTCCTGGTTAAAGCCTATTATATCCCAAGTTGTCTACTTAAATATATCCTAGTCAAAATTGCAACTTTTATAGTTAATGGAGAGATTAACCAGAGAAACGAAGAATGTGGTTGAGGTCCCTGATTGTCGTAGGAAATTTGCCCCCAGATAGGGACATTCTAGTTGTTAGAGGCACACAATTGAGATGGTTGCATTCTGTTAATTATTGTTTGTGTGGGAATCTCAATACGATTATAACTGTAGGAATATATCCTCCTTGGCACAGGTTGAAATCAAAACACAAGTTAGCTCAATCTTTTGCTTGGCTAAATTTCATATTTTTGTGGTTTCATAAATACAGTGATTGAAAGTAAATATACCGAATATTACGATTGAAAATAAGCACAGTACATACATTGTATTGAATAATACTAGGGGAAAATAGCTCTGATCTAGGGATATTCTAGTGCTTGTCTAGGGATGCTTTTGACTGCTGTGGAAGGAGATTCAGTCCGCCATAAACCTAGCTGGAAAAGGACTTGGTTTTTAACTATGGTGCTGTGAAAAATTGAGGGAAAAGGTAAGGAGTCATTTAAACGGGTTATTTCTCTTATTTTCTCTCTGATGTTTAATCACCATAAACTCTAAAGATTCATTTCCTTAAATTGGCGAAGAAAGTTTACTTGGAATTTGTGAGAGGTTATTGTATGCGATATTCCAAGTGGCTGTAGTCATCATTAGTGGGGTTTTGAGTTCCAAGTAGGAACACTATAATCGATTTCAATCGCAGTTGTTGATAAAGGAAGAAATTGAGTAATTACCAGCACTATTGCATGGTCACAGGTGTAAATTCTCTACTGGCGCCAGAGAGGAATTTAGAAGGCATTATCTGAGAAAAATTTTATTAATATTTTATCTAAAAAATAATTTTTAGTTACATATTTTCTTTTTTAAATTGGAGGCCACTTGACTTAACTCTTTTTTTGCATGGTCTACCAATTGTTGAAAATTGTGAAAAAAAATCTTAATTTGTGCATAATTTTTTTCTGGAAAAGTTAAAAATAGCTTCGTCAATATTAGATGCTAGGTAAAGGATAGTTATTGAGGAATTGTGTATGAATAAACTCACAAAACAATTCATCAGTTGACATAAAGATACAATCGTGAGCAGCTGAACATACACATCGTATATAAATCAAATTCATTCATCATTTTACCTATGCCGAAAATTAATGCTTGTACTAATTCATCTTGCACAACCCCTTATCAGATATCATTCATTTGGAAGGAAGTACACACAATTTCTGATAGATAAAAACAACTATTAATTTTAGATATCTTCCTTTGGTCTCAACCAACGGCAGTCTTAGGAAATTCATTATTTGTACAGCTCTGCTTTCTTGTGAAATAAATGAATTTGTTCAAGATTCTTGCATCAGTGCCTACCATCTATAGGTGTTGCCAACAGCCTAGTTCGACAGATGTTGGCAGTATCAGCCATAGCCACCAGTCAGTCTCTCTCTCTCTCTCTCTCTCTCTCTCTCTCTCTCTCTCTCTCTCCTTAGGAAAAAAATTTAAAAAGTGATATATTCATAAAAAAATCTCACAATTGGGTGACCCTTTCAACTACAGTATATATTTTAATCTGGAATAATCCTGTCTCTTCTTTACTGGACATTCTACTTCAAAAGTTCAATAGTTACAAAGTTTTGAATCTAAGTTGACCTGTACAAGCAATAGAAACTTATTCTGTACCCATAATAGTAATTTGTCTCTCTCTTAAATTCTTATATGGCTTAATAGTATTATTATTAATTGCTAAGCTATAACCCTAGATGGAAAAACACAATGCTATAAGCCCTGGGGCTTCAACAGAGAAAATAGCCCATTGAGGAAAGGAAACAAGGAAAACTAAAATAGTCTAAGAACAGTAACATTGAAATAAATATCTCCTATACAAACTATAAAAACTTTAACAAAACAAGAGGGAGAGAAATAAGATACAATAGTGTGCCCAAGTGTACCCTAAAGCAAGAGAACTCTAACCCAAGACAATGGAAGACCATGGTACAGAAGCTATGGCACTACCCAAGACTAGAGAATAATGGTTTGATTTTGGAGTGTCCTTCTTCTCGAAGAGCTGCTTACCATAGTTAAAGTGTCTCTTCTACCCTTAGCAAGAGGAACGTACCCACTGAAAAATTATAGTGCAGTAGTTAACCCCTTGGGCGAAGAAGAATTGTTTGGTAATCTCAGTGTTGTCAAGGGTGTGAGGACAGAGGAGAATATATAAAGAATATGCCAGACTATTCAGTGTGTGTGTAGGCAAAGGGAAAAAGAACCGTAACCAGAGAGAAGGATCCAATGTAGTACTGTCTGGCCAGTCAAAAGACCCCATAACTCTCTAGCGGTAGCATCTCAACGGGTGGCTGGTGCCCTGGCCACCCTACTACCTATACATAAATACACACATATGTGCTGTATATATATATATATATATATATATATATATATATATATATATATATATACTGTACATATTCGAATGTAAAATGTTATTTTAAGACATATTCATACAGACACATTAATTTTCCTGTCCAGGTATTATCATCACGATCTTTTTTACCCAAGCAAAGATCTTAATTTGCCCAAGATGATATAAGTATTCCAAGCTGCTTTCTAAAGATGTTCCCCAAAAATGTAATTGAACGTAAATATGATGTACACATTATCATCGAGGCAGATAATAACCACATCATTGATGTTCCCATTCAATACAGAGGGATTGAATAGACACACATCAGATATAATAATAATAATAATAATAATAATAATAATAATAATAATAATAATAATAATAATCTTTATTTCAGCAGAAGCTATATACAGAGTTACAGTAAGGGTACAGTGATCTTACACTTTTGACAACGGTACAAGAAAAAAAAAAAGATGAGAAATGCAATAAATCAGTGATATATTATAAACATCAATTAGCAGGTTGACCACAGAGATCTAAGGTTTGGGTAACAAAGTCACATAAGAATTAATGCTTAGCAATGATGATACCATACATATTAGCAAACAAAAAGAGAGGGAGAGAGAAAAAAAAAAGAAAACAAAATGGAGATGACAATGATATGTTGGAACAGAAATTGCTTGAAAATGAAAGAACCCTGGGGAGGAAAAAAAAATCTAGTCACTGAGCAGGGGTGTGAAGGAAGTACAGGACATCCAGACAACAAAGATGTAACATAATAAAACACGTTATCATAACAATACTGGGAATCATACCAAAGTTATTTAGTGATGAGGATTTGGCATAGCCACACTATCAAATATTAGTGTATACAATTCATTGTACTGACGCTTCCGTATTCCAGGTTTCCCACATTTTGGATTTTATTCTCGCTGCACTTGCAAGCACATTTTGAATTAGGGGATTTTCACTAGATCGTAGGCGGGAGGTGAGACTTAACTATAGAGCGACGAATGATGGTTTTCAGGTTATCCAGTCCATTTTCAACAAACATCGCTGAAGCTGAATGGTGCCTCGGGGTATTGGTGAGGCGCCTTAGGATATCATTGTGGATGACTGTGATACGTCTCATCGATTCTTGCGTATAGTTTGCCCATAGCGAGCAGCCGTATACGTTATAGCAGTAGGTTTGAAATAGGAGTTTTTTGATATCTTGGCGGCAGAAGGCAAATCTTCTCGTTACCATGTTCCCTAGACAACACAATTTTCGTCGCCTGTTTTCAATGTCAGGTTTGTCCTTTAAATCTTACGTAATGATGTGACCTAGGTAAGGAAAATCATTGACAAATTCTAGCTGATGGTTTTGAAGGTAAATATGTGGATCTTCTACGAAACGGAGCGATCTAGGAAGGACAGACATGCACTGTGTCTTCAATTCGTTATAGATTATGTCATGTTCAATAGCGTATGCGTTGCAAGTATTGATGAGACGTTGTAAGCCTTGAGCAGAGGGGGAGATGAGGACCATATCGTCAGCGTAGCAAAGGTTATTTATGGTAAAGCCATTAACCGTACACCCAATGGGAAGTGAATTCAGTCTGATATTTAAGACGTCTGTGTAAACATTAAATAAGTATGGTGAGAGGATGCCTCCTTGCCTGAGACCGTTAGATGAGCCGAATTGCTGGGACAGGACATTGCCCCATTTGACACAGAACTGTTGTGTTGTGAACCAACAGTATAATATACCGATGAGATATAGAGGAGTTCCCCTTTTGCGTAGTTTCAAAAAGAGCTTCAGATAGTTTACTCTGTCAAATGCCTTCCGTATGTCTACAAAACATAAGTAGACAGGGGAGGCCGAGGATATATAGAAATTCAATAACTCCTTTAAAATATATATACAGGTGTCAGTCGAGTGGTTAGTCTTAAAACCAAATTGATTGTCTGCGGTGTGGAGAAATGGTGCAAGGCGACGGAACAGAAGAGATTCAAATATTTTCGATGAAATTGTTGTAATGGCGATGGGGCGGTAGTTTCCTGGGTCACTGGCATCCTTCAGTTTGTTTTTTATGAGAGGTATTAAGTGGACAAGTAGCAAGGTTTCGGGGAGATATTGGTGTAATATACAGGCATTAAATAGTGCAGAAAATAGGATATAAATTATAGGGTGGCAGAATTTGAAAGCCTCGGCAGGAAGGCCATCGCAGCCGGGAGCCTTGTTACTAGGTAATTTCTTGATAGCCTCGCACACGTCACTCGGGGAGATACGGTCACTATATTGAAAATCCATATTGACATTGATGAGGGTATCCACTTCATTTCGGGTATCTTGGTCATTTATACAATTTAGGATGGTACTGAAGTGATCCCCCCACATTATTACGATGGATTCTTCGCCAATTGCATCCCCTACTCTTTGGGATAATTTGTTTGACTTTGGGTTTAGTGAATTAATATCTTTCCAAAGATGGGGGAAGTCATGGTTGGTCAATTTTCTGGACAGTGCATCGGCTCGTAGCTGATTTTCGTTGCTGCGACATTGACGGAGAGCAAGTTTGAACTGTGCTCTCGCTTGTCTCATCTGAAGAGCGAGGGGACCTTCTCTCTGGCTACCATCGTTCCTCCAAAGAAGGAACATTTCTCGAGAGTGTGCATAGAGGTCTTTAACTAAGTCATTCCAACCAGGTATGTTTCGATGGTTACCTCTAGAGAGTCTAAACGTGTCTCTTCCCGAGCTCCGTAGGGCATTTATGATATTTACGTAGAATTCCTTCAGTTTTGTTTTATGCTGTTCGTTGCGGCAATTAGGATTATTGCAGAGCAGGGCTTCAGCAGGTTGGATTATCGAGCGGAGATTACTTTCAGATAAGCGTTTGAATGCAGTGGATTTTTGGAGGTTGGAGGAATCCCATGAGATGGAAGGTAGCCTCTCCCTTTGGATGGGTACCGCCGGGAGGGAGGGTGTGTGAAATGTGATCTGTATGGGTATGTGATCGAATGCAGACGAAAGGTCGTATCGTATAATACATTCAGTGATAGAGCTATGCAGGCGGTCAGTGGTAATACAATGATCAAGCCAGGATGTGATGGGCATATTATTTCTGTTTTGCATGTACGTAAAGGACGAAGGAGGCAGTAGGGCAACATCGCTAATTTGAAGAGATTGTTGAGAACAGAGACGCTGTAATTCATTATAGAAAAGTCTGGATGGGTGCGCATTAAAGTCTCCTATTATGCACACATGGTCAGCGGTGGTATCATTAATAATACCTTGGACTTCTCCTAGTAATATACAATACTGATCAAAGTTTGACTGGCACTCCCAGGGGAAGTATGCATCAATCACTAATATGGTTTTACCTTCGATCGTTACTTGCAGGCCGAGAAGTCTGTCAGTTTGATACGTCACTGGTTTCACGCACTTGTCCAGTGATCTATGCCATAGAAATGAGAGACCTCCTTTCGGACGACCTTGAATGATGTAGTCGTGAGTAACCATCGACGAGATAGAGAAACTGTTATAATCAACAAGAACCGAATCACTGATAGCCAGGTCATGGGGGAGGAGTAAGGTTTCTTGCAGTGCAATAATGCCACGGAAATCATTGCAGAACTCATTAAGGACAGGTAAATTCCGCTTGATCCCGTATATGTTCCAAGATAAAATACTTAATGACTCCATGAATTTCGTCGACCTTTGGAGATAAGAGCAGAAATCTCAGGGGGCGTGGGAGTGGTTGGTTTTTCCCTGTTAGAGCCCCTGGGCTTATAGCATCTTGCTTTTCCAACTAGGGTTGTAGCTTGGATAGTAATAATAATAATAATAATAATAATAATAGAGGACAACACTGAATCCATTGCCTTGATTGCAGTCCATTTCTGCTGCAATAATAGTGTGTAGTTGTATTTAGATATTCTCCTTAGCAAGTCCAAGTTCGAAGAGATGAATGTGTTATAAATAGCAAGTATTTTTGTAAAATAGATACTCTCTTTCTCCACACACACACACACACACACACACACACACATACACATATGTATATATATACATATATATATACATACATATTATGTATATATATATATATATATATATATATATATATATATATATTCATATGATCGCCTAGCGTATGAAATCATTCTTTTCCCATTTCGTCTGCTCAAAACTTACGATGACGTCATCCCAACACCTTATTTTAGTGTCCTTGGAGCAGTCAGGAGTACCAACCTATGAAACCTCAAAAGACGATTAATCACAGAAAATATGATTCATTGAGCTCATTTATCAACACCAATTAATAGAATTCATATAAAGAATATAATTTAGGATTCGTGATACATAATCATACAAGCCATTTATATATTATTATTTTTATATTGCATCGTATTCTGTTGGTAATCAGGGTCTTCATTTCGCTTATGATGGGCCAATGCATTATTAGTTTAGGGGAAAAATAAAGTCAGCCTTACTTAAAGAGTCGTTAGTTCAATCATATTATCCTTAATATAAGTATTCAGCAGAACAGTTTAGGAAATTAATTCTAAATGCAAATACTGAAATTTATTTGAAACTATTAACTTCCGAGAAAATTGCAAATATGACAATTTTCTAACACCCTTCCTCCCCTGCTGTTAACCAGAACAACCAAGCTTCTCTCAGAGGCCAATAGATGGAGTTGGAAACTTGTTTATAGTTAGAATTATCAGAAATTTTGTTAGGAGGAATACTAAAAAGTGACCACGTGGCCAACTAGATATATAAATGCAATATATCATATGACAATAGAAATTCTAATTTAGTGTGGCAATAAACCAACCAAAACAAACCAAACTAAACCGAATCAATACAAAACCTAACCAAACCAATATAAAACAAAACCAGACCAAACAAAAAACCCAAACTGAACCAAATCAAATCAAGTCATACCAAACCAACCCCACAGTACAACCAAAACCAAAGCAAACCAAAAAAATAAAAAAAACACCTAAATCAAACCAATCCAGATCAAACTTAAAACCAAACAGAAATCAAAACCAAACTAAAACCAATTAATAAAACTAAAACCCCAGCCAAAACCAAAACCAAAATGAAAACCAAACTAAACCTGAGACAACCCAACCCACCATAACCCAAACTAAACCAAACCAAACCAAAAACCAAACCTAAACGAAAACCAAACCAAACCAACAACCAAACCCATGCCAAACTAAAACAAACCTAACTGGATCAAACCAAACCAAAACCAAACAAAAACCATAACACAACCAAAACTAAACAAAGCCCTAAACTAAACCAAACCAAACCAAACAAAACCAAACCAAACCACCAAACCAAAACCGATCCCAAACCCAATCAAACTTAACCAAACCACCAAGCTAAAACCAAACAAAAACCAAAACCTAACCCAAATCCAAACCAAACTAAACCAAACCACCAAATTAAACCAAACTCAACCACCAATCTAAAAATAATCTAAAACTAAAACTAAAATCAAACCAAACCAAACCAACAAACTAAAACAAAACCAAAACCAAACCACCAAACAAACACCAAAACCAAACCAGACCAAACCACTATACTAAAACCAAGCCAAACCCAAACCCAATCAAAACCAAACCAAACCACCAAACTAAAACAAAACCAAAACCAAACCACTAAACTAAAACCAAACTAAAACAAAACCAAACCACTAAACTAAAACCAAGCCTAACCCAAACCCAATCAAAACCAAACCAAACCACCAAACTAAAACAAAACCAAAACCAAAACCAAACCACTAAACTTAAACCAAACTAAAACCAAAACCAAACCACTAAACTAAAACCAAGCCAAACCCAAACCAAAACCAAACCAAACCAAACTACCAAACTAAAACAAAACCAAAACCAAAACCAAACTAAAACCAAACCACTAAACTAAAACCAAGCCAAACCCAAACCCAATCAAAACCAAACCAAACCACCAAACTAAATCAAAACCAAAACCAAAACCAAACCACTAAACTAAAACCAAGCCAAACCCAAACCCAATCAAAACCAAACCAAACCAAACCACCAAACTAAGACAAAATCAAAACCAAACCACCAAACAACCACCAAGACCAAACCACTAAACTAAAACCAAGCCAAACCCAAACTAAAACAAAACAAAACCAAACCACCAAACTAAAACAAAACCAAACTAAAACCAAAACCAAACCACTAAACTAAAACCAAGCCAAACCCAAACTAAACCAAAACGAAACCAAACTTAAAACACACCAATGCCAAGATTGATAGATACCATATTAGGGTTAATTTACCATTCTCTTTGACACCTTTTGTAGAAATGAATCCTTCAGTTCAGATATAAGTTTGCTATAGATTTTTTCAACTGATTTGTTTTGTGTTCAAAGGAATAGTATGGCAGTTCAGTCTTTGATTCGACTAAAAGTAAACACATAGATTCGTTGATATTTTAGATTTGTTGCACATCTAGTTTAGATTTTTGTCTTGTTATTTCAATGTTCTTCAATAATTACTACATTCAGTTCAGGGGAAGTAAAAACATAAGATATAGCTATTGCTGTTCATCTTTAAACAATGAATCTTTATCTTGCTCCCCTTCTCTGTGCAATAGGTTTCATGGCTCTGGGTTAATTGGATATAATAATAATAATAATAATAATAATAATAATAATAATAATAATAATAATAATAATAATAATAAGAAGAAGAAGAAGAAGAAGGTCTTACATTTTCCACTATAGATTTCAGCTGTATTTTGCCTTGAATTTTATTTTATATGGATACAATTTCATGTAAAAAGTGACTCTAATGTTTTAACATTAGATATTAATTGTAAAGCTAAACACCAATTGCATCTATTATTATTATTATTATTATTGTTATTACTTGCTAAGCTATAACCTTAGTTGGAAAAGCACGATGCTATAAACCCAGGTGCTCCAAAAGAGAAAATAGCCCAGTGAGGAAAGGAAACAAGGAACAATATAACATTTTAAGAAGAGTAACAACATTAAAACAAATATCTCCCATATAAACTAAAAACGATTTATCAAAACAAGAGGAAGAGAAATTAGATAGAATAGTGTGTCCGAGTGTACCCTCAAGCAAGAGAACTTGATATTATTAGAGCAGTAAAGTGTCAAAGTAATTAGCATCTTCATTATTTCAAATAGTTCAATGAAGGCCACCAACACTTATCTTTCGAATGATATCAAATATTCTCTCTCTCTCTCTCTCTCTCTCTCTCTCTCTCTCTCTCTCTTTCTTTCAGCGTCGTATTGCAATTGTAGACTTTGCCAGAGTTGCATCTTAGCGCCGATTTCCATCTTCTTCTGTTCCTCCTCCACTTGGGATCTGTTGTTCAGTTTGTCTGAATGTTGTTGTTGCATTGCAAGTGCAGAGGTTCACCCTCCGTTGCACGTGAGCGCTGATTGGCCTCCTAGGTCCCAGTGCCTTGTGCCACTTAAGTTTAAATTCATAGATGTCTTTCGATCCTGTTGCCTTCACACCAAGATGCTATAAGCCCAAGGTCTCCAACAAGGGAATATATATATATATATATATATATATATATATATATATATATATATATATATATATATATATATATATATATATATATATATATATATATATATATAACTAGTAAGATTTTCGCTTCTGGCAAGCTTAAGTTTAAGGATGAAGAGAACAGCAAGAAGACTTCGGATCATCTTACATATTTATTCTACACCAACGTTTTGGGAATCCATTCCCATCATCAGGGCTACATAAAACACGAATTTTTTTTTTTTACATTAGAAATTAATGTAAACAAAATTTCGTGTTTTATGTAGCCCTGATGATGGGAATGGATTCCTGAAACGTTGGTATAGAATAAATATGTAAAATGATCCGAAGTCTTCTTGCTGTCCTCTTCATCCTTACATACACACATACATACATATATATATATATATATATATATATATATATATATATATATATATATTTATATATATATATATATATATATATATATATATATATGTATATGTATATGTACATATATATATATATATATATATATATATATATATATGTATATATATATATATATATATATATATATACAGTATATATATATATATATATATATATATATATATATATATATATATATATATATATACATATATAATGTTGTTACTACTACTACTACTATTACTACTACTACTACTACTACTACTACTACTACTACTACTACTACTACTACTACTACTACTGTGAAAGACCTAAGGGTTTCGCCCTTACCAAAGGGCTCATCAGGTGGGTTTGGCCATCTCATTTTTGCAGGTTTGGTTCCCACGACCCTCTTCCCCTCCTTTCTTTCTTTTTATATTTTTCTGCTTTTCTGTTTTTTTTATTTTGGGGGGGATTTTTTTTTAACTTTTAGTTTTTTTTTCTAGTTTTTTTCTGGATTTTTTAATTTTTTGTATTTTTTTGGATATTTTATCAATTTTTTAATTTTTTTTGGATATATATACCATTTTTAATAATTTTTTATCTTTTATTTTTTAGATTTTTTAGCCTTTACAACTTTTTTGGATTTACAAGTTTTTTTTTTTTTTTTTTTTCTATTACAGTAGAGGAACTCTCTTGGGCCACCTTATAAGGACTTGACTGCATAGTAGAAAAAGCCGAGCTAGTTCCCTCTGCATAGCCGGTCTTCTGGGTTATTCCCCCAGAACCACCTGAAGGTTAGTGTCCGAAAGAATAGACCTAGATATCCGACCTTTTGTTCACCTGACGAAGCCCCTGTACGACCCCACCAGGGAACACAGCATACTAGAAGCAGCTCAGCTATTCCTTTCTGCAAAGCCAGCCTTGTAAGCTGGTCCAAGCATCCTCCAAGCAAGACGCGTCAGATTTACACCCTCCTTCTGTTCCTCTGGAACTGATTCCTGGGAATGTGCATCTTGGGCTGTTTTTCAACATGTTGCTTCTTTCGGTTCTTGGCCTTTGTGTCCTTCTTGCCGGTCTTCTTAGGTCCTGGATTTTGTCTTTTAGGCTTTTGACGACCCTGGAATCCTCTGCGGGGCATTCCTTTAGCACGATCTTGTTTCGGCAGATGATGACCTTTGCCTTTGCAGGGACCGCCTTCGATTTCTTCATCCTCTTTTTCTGTATCTTCATCCACTTCCTCGGATATTTCTTCATCCTCCGATTCTTCTTCTTCTTCTTCGTCTGAGTCTTCTTCTGATTTTGATTCTTCCTCTGATTCTGCTTCTTCCTCTGATTCCTCATCACTTACTGAATCTTCCTCTTCCTCTGAATCTTCCATTTCGTCAGGCAGGAAACTAAATTGGTTTTGTACGGAAATGCCCGAAAAATCTTCCTCTATTTCACTCTCAGAAGAATCCGAATTTTCCTCCTCTTCTGAATCTTCAGTATTTTGTACTGATTCTTCCTCTTCCTCTGATTCTTCTTCGTCTACCTCTGATTCTTCATCCTCTGCCTCTGATTCTTCTTCCTCTACCTCTGATTCTTCATCCTCTTCCTCTGATTCTTCCATTTCGTCAGGCAAGACACGAAATCGGTTGTGGACGGAAAGGCCAGAAAATTCTTCCTCCATTTCGCTCTCAGAAGAATCCGAATTTTCCTCCTCTTCTGAGTCTTCAGTATTTTGTACTAATTCGTCCTCATCATCTGAATCTTCAGTAATTTGTTTTGATTCTTCCTCTTCCTCTGATTCTTCATCCTCTGCCTCTGATTCTTCTTCCTCTACCTCTGATTCTTCATCCTCTGCCTCTGATTCTTCATCCTCTGCCTCTGATTCTTCATCCTCTGCCTCTGATTCTTCATCCTCTGCCTCTGATTCTTCATCCTCTGCCTCTGATTCTTCATCCTCTGCCTCTGATTCTTCATCCTCTTCCTCTGATTCTTCCATTTCGTCAGGCAAGACACTAAATCGGTTTTGGACGGAAATGCCCGAAAATTCTTCCTCTATTTCACTCTCAGAAGAATCCGAATTTTCCTCCTCTTCTGAATCTTCAGTATTTTGTACTGATTCTTCCTCTTCCTCTGATTCTTCTTCGTCTACCTCTGATTCTTCATCCTCTGCCTCTGATTCTTCATCCTCTGCCTCTGATTCTTCTTCCTCTACCTCTGATTCTTCATCCTCTGCCTCTGATTCTTCATCCTCTGCCTCTGATTCTTCTTCGTCTACCTCTGATTCTTCATCCTCTGCCTCTGATTCTTCTTCCTCTACCTCTGATTCTTCATACTCTTCCTCTGATTCTTCCATTTCGTCAGGCAAGACACTAAATTGGTTGTGGACGGAAAGGCCAGAAAATTCTTCCTCCATTTCGCTCTCAGAAGAATCCGAATTTCCCTCCTCTTCTGAATCTTCAGTATTTTGAACTGATTCTTCCTCCTTTTCTGAATCTTCATCCGCTTCCACTGACTCTCCCATTTCGTCAGGCAAGAAACTAAATTGGTTTTGAACGGATGAGCCCAAAATGTCCTCCTCCTTTACGCTCTCGGAAGAATCCGAATTTTCGTCTTTTTCTGAAGATTCTTCAATTACTATTTCCACAGTTTCATTATCTTCTTCTGGTTCATTATCCTCCGATGCTTCCATAATTTCTACTTCATTATTTCCTTCCAATTCTTCACTAATTTTTGTTTGAGAAAATTCAATTTCTTCTTCACTTGACGTGTCTTCCAATACGATCTCCAAAGAGTCAGAGTTTTCTTCTGTCTTCTCCTCTGATCCATAAGTGTCACAGGTTTCTTCAATATCGTTAGCTTCCTCTTGTTGGGCCTTTGCTCTTTTTTCTTCTTTCTTAGAAGACATAACACTCATCGCAATGATTGCTCCTCCAAGGAAAAGACAACCCGCAGCACCTGCTAACATGAGGTTACTAACCGCTCCATTTTCGAGTATACAGAAAGGTTTTTCTGTATTCAAATCCGGAAGCAGTTTTGGTAGTACCCAATAGGATTTCAGCTTTTCGTTGAATTGGTCGATTTGAGTCTTCAATCCAGTTGCGGTCATTTCGCATTGTTCAGCTTCTTCAAAGGCGTTCTTTATCCTTCCAAAAAATGGTAGGAAATTCATCGCTCTTCGTAGAAGTGAAGTCTGCGAGCCATTAGTTCCAAATCCTCCTCCAAAGCAGTTCTCCAAGCGCGGCACCTCTGGTAGAATCCACGAGAATAGTTTGAAGGTCCAAGATTCTTGGAAAGTGTTCAACTTCCCGTTGAGATATAACAGGTAATCTTCACAAAGAGAGCTTCGTTCCTGAAGAACTCTCTCTCCGTGAGCCAGGTTGAGTCCTCCGAAAAGGGCTCCGACGATTAACAAAAACATTCCAAAGCTGGATGTAAGCACTTTTGATAATGTGGGATGCATTCTCAAAGTATATACCTGCTCCTTCATCTCGTATTAGCTATATTTTGAAAAAATCGATAGATGACAAGGAGACGGCTCCGAAAGATTTTGGAAGAGAGAGAGAGAGAGAGAGAGAGAGAGAGAGAGAGAGAGAGAGAGAGAGATACTGAAGACATCTAGACCTTTAAAACGGGTTGAAACCTGCTCTCCGAGTTCCCGAAAGAGACTTCACGTCTTCAAAGTCTTTCGGAGCCGTCTGCTTTCTCTCTCTCTCTCTCTCTCTCTCTCTCTCTCTCTCTCTCTCTCTCTCTCTCTCTCTCTCTCTCTCTCAATTGTTCTTGTTTTTTGCATGTTCATTATTCATTCCATATGTTAAAAGCAGTATCTCTCTCTCTCTCTCTCTCTCTCTCTCTCTCTCTCTCTCTCAATTATGCTTGTTTTTGCTCGGCCATTGTTCATTCTATATGTAACAAGTAATCTCTCTCTCTCTCTCTCTCTCTCTCTGTGTGTGTGTGTGCATATATATAAAAAATTTATATATATATACATATATATATATATATATATATATATATATATTGTATATATAT
>NC_090760.1:14953510-14961010 GCF_036898095.1 Palaemon carinicauda
TTTCAAAAGTAATTTTTCCTTTTGATTTCAAAAGTAATTTTTCCTTTTGATTTCAAAAGTAATTTTCTAATTTTGATATCAAAAGTAGTTTTTTCCTTTGGATCTCAAAGGTAATTTTTTTCCTTTTGTTCTCTAAAGTAAAATTTCCTTTCTATTCATGATGTGATATTGTGTGTCCGTTACCCTTTGCAGATGATATATTTCGTTTTGTTTCTATTTCCTTTTTTAGTTATTTTACTATATTAGTGATTTTTTATTTTTTTTTTTTTTTTTTTTTTTTTTTTTTTTTTTTTTTTTGGTGATGGGAAGTGCATGTCACTCCAAGAATAACCTTTTAAGTTTGTTCGTTGTGTCTTGCATAAGGTTTTTCATAATTCTGACCATCCTTTGCATTCTGATCTTCCCAGACTGGACTATAGTCAATTTTTTTTTCAGCGAGCAGATTTGCACCGACTGCCAGCGGTGCCCTTTGAGCTCGGAAAAGTTTCCTGATCGCTGATTGGTTGGACAAGATAATTCTAACCAATCAGCGATCAGGAAACTTTTCCGAGCTAAAAGGGCACCGCTGCGAGTCTGCAAATCTGCCTCGCTAAAAAAGGTCTACTATAGGTATGCAGTTAATTCTAAGTCTTGTCTTCTCCATTATAAGGCACAGTACTACACAGTATTTTAGAAGTTTTATTCCAGCTGTGATCATATTATGGAATGATCATTCTTATCTGGTTGTTGAGTATATAGTTCAGAAGTTCAAATACTTTCCTATTGAACATATTATGTCTCGTTTCATAGTTTATATGAAGTGGGGTGTGACACCCTAGCAGTACCAGCCAAGCTCGGCTGAATCCCTCGTCAGGCTAGGAGGGGCAAAGAGAGGAAAGATCCCCTTTTGTTCCCTTGTTTGATGTCGGCTACCCCCCCCCCCAATTGTGGGAAGTGCCTTGGTAAATAGATAGATTTAACGTATTTAGGGATATTAATATACTTTATATTTCCTTTCTGCGCTGGGCTGCTTTCTGTTGGAGCCCTTGGGCTTGTAGCATTCTTCTTTTCCATTAATGTTTAAGGGTTGTAGCTTGGCTAGTGATGATAATATTGGCGAAAGGTTTTTTTTTTTTTATGTGTTGTTTTGATGATTTCATTCTACCGTAGAAATTATGTCATATCTGTATAGACGTCGGAAATTGTTGTTATTTTTATTTTTCTCTGAATATCTTATTGTGTAATAGAAAGTTTATTTTATTTAGCAAATAGATTTTTTCAGTGTTATTATTATTATTATTATTATTATTATTATTATTATTATTAGCCAAGCTATAACCCTAGCTGGAGGAACAGAATGCCATAATCCCAAGTAGTCCAACATGGAAAAAATAGCCCAATGAGGAAAGAAAATAAGGAACCAGATAGAATAGTAAATCTGCAGGTTGCTTTTCAAGAGTAATAATTACAATAATGAAATAATAACCATAATAATGTGGATCAGGTCGCTAATGTATTACAATGGACGATTATTCTTCTGCTTAATGTGTTTTTGTGAGTTATTTTTCTGAATGTTGTGCAAAAAAGTGGCTGCTTTCATAAAAAATATAAATAGATTTCATAGTTAAATGATTTAATGATCATTAATCATTTCATGGTAATTATTTTGTGATATGGAAACAAATGTTTTGTTTGAATATGTTGATGATAAAAAATATGCCATGCATTGAATGATAGAAATTCCTGATTTTGGAACCCTTTTTTTTTCTCAATATTATCAGCTTTTATGGCCTTACCAAAATTTATTGATTACACTTTATTCCATCTGTTGCATTTATGATTATTATATAACACTATTCCATCTGCATTTATAATTGTTATATAACACTATTCCATTTGCATTTATAATTATTATATAACACTATTCCATTTGCAATTATAATTATTATATAACACTATTCCATTTGCATTTATAGTTATTATATAACGCTATTCTATCTGCATTTATAATTATTATATAACACTATTCCATTTGCAATTATAATTATTATATAACACTATTCCATTTGCAATTATAATTATTATATAACACTATTCCATTTGCAATTATAATTGTTATATAACACTATTCCATCGGCATTTATAATTATTATATAACACTATTCCATTTGCAATTATAATTGTTATATAACACTATTCCATTTGCATTTATAATTATTATATAACACTATTCCATTTGCAATTATAATTATTATATAACACTATTCCATTTGCAATTATAATTGTTATATAACACTATTCCATTTGCATTTATAATTATTATATAACGCTATTCCATTTGCAATTATAATTATTATATAACACTATTCCATTTGCATTTATCGTTATTATATAACGCTATTCCATTTGCAATTATAATTGTTATATAACACTATTCCATTTGCAATTATAATTATTATATAACACTATTCCATTTGCAATTATAATTGTTATATAACACTATTCCATTTGCATTTATAATTATTATATAACACTATTCCATTTGCAATTATAATTATTATATAACACTATTCCATTTGCATTTATAATTATTATATAACACTATTCCATTTGCAATTATAATTATTATATAACACTATTCCATTTGCAATTATAATTATTATATAACACTATTCCATCGGCATTTATAATTATTATATAACACTATTCCATTTGCAATTATAATTATTATATAACACTATTCCATTTGCAATTATAATTGTTATATAACACTATTCCATCGGCATTTATAATTATTATATAACACTATTCCATTTGCAATTATAATTATTATATAACACTATTCCATTTGCAATTATAATTGTTATATAACACTATTCCATCGGCATTTATGATTATTATATAACACTATTCCATTTGCAATTATAATTATTATATAACACTATTCCATTTGCAATTATAATTATTATATAACACTATTCCATTTGCAATTATAATTATTATATAACACTATTCCATTTGCAATTATAATTGTTATATAACACTATTCCATTTGCATTTATAGTTATTATATAACACTATTCCATTTGCAATTATAATTATTATATAACACTATTCCATTTGCAATTATAATTGTTATATAACACTATTCCATTTGCATTTATAATTATTATATAACACTATTCCATTTGCAATTATAATTATTATATAACACTATTCCATTTGCATTTATAGTTATTATATAACACTATTCCATTTGCATTTATAATTATTATATAACACTACTCCATATGCAATTATAATTATTATATAACACTATTCCATCTGCATTTATAGTTATTATATAACACTATTCCATTTGCAATTATAATTATTATATAACACTATTCCATTTGCATTTATAGTTATTATATAACGCTATTCTATCTGCATTTATAATTATTATATAACACTATTCCATTTGCAATTATAATTATTATATAACACTATTCCATTTGCAATTATAATTATTATATAACACTATTCCATTTGCAATTATAATTATTATATAACACTATTCCATTTGCATTTATAGTTATTATATAACGCTATTCTATCTGCATTTATAATTATTATATAACACTATTCCATTTGCAATTATAATTATTATATAACACTATTCCATTTGCAATTATAATTGTTATATAACACTATTCCATCGGCATTTATAATTATTATATAACACTATTCCATTTGCAATTATAATTATTATATAACACTATTCCATTTGCAATTATAATTGTTATATAACACTATTCCATCGGCATTTATAATTATTATATAACACTATTCCATTTGCAATTATAATTATTATATAACACTATTCCATTTGCATTTATAATTATTATATAACACTATTCCATTTGCAATTATAATTATTATATAACACTATTCCATTTGCAATTATAATTATTATATAACACTATTCCATTTGCAATTATAATTGTTATATAACACTATTCCATCGGCATTTATAATTATTATATAACACTATTCCATTTGCAATTATAATTATTATATAACTCTATTCCATTTGCAATTATAATTGTTATATAACACTATTCCATCGGCATTTATAATTATTATATAACACTATTCCATTTGCATTTATAATTATTATATAACACTATTCCATTTGCAATTATAATTATTATATAACACTATTCCATTTGCAATTATAATTGTTATATAACACTATTCCA
Organism: Palaemon carinicauda; assembly: GCF_036898095.1. Lineage (NCBI taxonomy): Eukaryota > Metazoa > Arthropoda > Malacostraca > Decapoda > Palaemonidae > Palaemon > Palaemon carinicauda. The sequence continues at coordinate 14,957,731 of NC_090760.1, forward strand.
TCGGCATTTATAATTATTATATAACACTATTCCATTTGCAATTATAATTATTATATAACACTATTCCATTTGCATTTATAATTATTATATAACACTATTCCATTTGCAATTATAATTATTATATAACACTATTCCATTTGCAATTATAATTATTATATAACACTATTCCATCGGCATTTATAATTATTATATAACACTATTCCATTTGCATTTATAATTATTATATAACACTATTCCATTTGCAATTATAATTATTATATAACACTATTCCATTTGCAATTATAATTATTATATAACACTATTCCATCGGCATTTATAATTATTATATAACACTATTCCATTTGCATTTATAATTATTATATAACACTATTCCATTTGCATTTATAATTATTATATAACACTATTCCATTTGCAATTATAATTATTATATAACACTATTCCATTTGCAATTATAATTGTTATATAACACTATTCCATCGGCATTTATAATTATTATATAACACTATTCCATTTGCAATTATAATTATTATATAACACTATTCCATTTGCAATTATAATTATTATATAACACTATTCCATTTGCAATTATAATTATTATATAACACTTCCATTTGCAATTATAATTGTTATATAACACTATTCCATCGGCATTTATAATTATTATATAACACTATTCCATTTGCAATTATAATTGTTATATAACACTATTCCATTTGCATTTATAATTATTATATAACACTATTCCATTTGCAATTATAATTATTATATAACACTATTCCATTTGCAATTATAATTATTATATAACACTATTCCATTTGCATTTATAGTTATTATATAACACTATTCCATTTGCATTTATAATTATTATATAACACTACTCCATTTGCAATTATAATTATTATATAACACTATTCCATCTGCATTTATAGTTATTATATAACACTATTCCATTTGCAATTATAATTATTATATAACACTATTCCATTTGTAATTATAATTGTTATATAACACTATTCCATTTGCAATTATAATTATTATATAACACTATTCCATTTGCATTTATAGTTATTATATAACGCTATTCCATCGGCATTTATAATTATTATATAACACTATTCCATTTGCAATTATAATTGTTATATAACACTATTCCATTTGCAATTATAATTGTTATATAACACTATTCCATTTGCAATTATAATTATTATATAACACTATTCCATTTGCAATTATAATTGTTATATAACACTATTCCATTTGCAATTATAATTGTTATATAACACTATTCCATTTGCAATTATAATTATTATATAACACTATTCCATTTGCAATTATAATTGTTATATAACACTATTCCATTTGCAATTATAATTGTTATATAACACTATTCCATTTGCAATTATAATTGTTATATAACACTATTCCATTTGCAATTATAATTATTATATAACACTATTCCATTTGCAATTATAATTATTATATAACACTATTCCATTTGCAATTATAATTGTTATATAACACTATTCCATTTGCAATTATAATTGTTATATAACACTATTCCATTTGCAATTATAATTGTTATATAACACTATTCCATTTGCAATTATAATTATTATATAACACTATTCCATTTGCAATTATAATTATTATATAACACTATTCCATTTGCAATTATAATTGTTATATAACACTATTCCATTTGCAAACACTATTCCATTTGCACTTATAATTATTATATAACACTATTCCATTTGCAATTATAATTGTTATATAACACTATTCCATTTGCAATTATAATTATTATGTAACACTATTCCATTTGCAATTATAATTATTATATAACACTATTCCATTTGCAATTATAATTGTTATATAACACTATTCCATTTGCAATTATAATTGTTATATAACACTATTCCATTTGCAATTATAATTGTTATATAACACTATCCCATTTGCAATTATAATTGTTATATAACACTATTCCATTTGCAATTATAATTGTTATATAACACTATTCCATTTGCAATTATAATTATTATATAACACTATTCCATTTGCAATTATAATTATTATATAACACTATTCCATTTGCAATTATAATTATTATATAACACTATTCCATTTGCAATTATAATTGTTATATAACACTATTCCATCGGCATTTATAATTATTATATAACACTATTCCATTTGCAATTATAATTATTATATAACACTATTCCATTTGCATTTATAGTTATTATATAACACTATTCCATTTGCAATTATAATTATTATATAACACTATTCCATTTGCATTTATAATTATTATATAACACTATTCCATTTGCAATTATAATTATTATATAACACTATTCCATTTGCAATTATAATTATTATATAACACTATTCCATTTGCATTTATAGTTATTATATAACACTATTCCATTTGCAATTATAATTATTATATAACACTATTCCATTTGCAATTATAATTATTATATAACACTATTCCATTTGCATTTATAGTTATTATATAACACTATTCCATTTGCAATTATAGTTATTATATAACACTATTCCATTTGCAATTATAATTATTATATAACACTATTCCATTTGCAATTATAATTATTATATAACACTCTTCCATTTGCAATTATAATTATTATATAACACTATTCCATTTGCAATTATAATTGTTATATAACACTATTCCATTTGCAATTATAATTATTATATAACACTATTCCATTTGCAATTATAATTATTATATAACACTATTCCATTTGCAATTATAATTGTTATATAACACTATTCCATTTGCATTTATAATTACATAACACTATTCCATTTGCATTTATAGTTATTATATAACGCTATTCTATCTGCATTTATAATTATTATATAACACTATTCCATTTGCAATTATAATTATTATATAACACTATTCCATTTGCATTTATAGTTATTATATAACACTATTCCATTTGCAATTATAATTATTATATAACACTATTCCATTTGCAATTATAATTATTATATAACACTATTCCATTTGCAATTATAATTATTATATAACACTATTCCATTTGCATTTATAGTTATTATATAACACTATTCCATTTGCAATTATAGTTATTATATAACACTATTCCATTTGCAATTATAATTATTATATAACACTATTCCATTTGCAATTATAATTATTATATAACACTCTTCCATTTGCAATTATAATTATTATATAACACTATTCCATTTGCAATTATAATTGTTATATAACACTATTCCATTT
>NC_090760.1:14966010-14969169 GCF_036898095.1 Palaemon carinicauda
GTTCCTAATGGAAAACAGTTGGGGGGGGGGGGAGATCGAGAACTTTTGCGACTAACATGAAACTTTTTTTTTTTTTTACGTTTGTTCAACTGTAAACTTACTTTTGAAGTTGACGATATATCTTAATATGTGTAATTCTTATATAATCATAATGGTTATGCAATTCTTATATAGTCATATTGGTTATGCAATTCGTATATAATCATATTGGTTATGGAATTCTTATATAATCAAATTGGTTAGGCAATTCGTATATAATTATATTGGTTATGTAATTATTATATCATGATATTGGTTATGCAATTCTTAAATATTCATATTGATTATGCAATTCTTATATAATCATGTTGGTTATGCAATTCTTATATAATCATGTTGGTTATGCAATTCTTATATAATTATATTGGTTATGCAATTCTTATATAATCATATTGGTTATGCAATTGTTATATAATTATATTAGTTATGCAATTTTTATATAATTATATTGGTTATGCAATTCTTATATAATCATATTGGTTATGCAATTGTTATATAATTATATTAGTTATGCAATTTTTATATAATCATATTGGTTATGTAATTCTTATATAATCACATTGCTTATGCAATTCTTAATTCTTAATTAATTTATTCTCATCATTTATTTATTTCCTTATATCCTTTCCTCACTGGGCTATTTTCTCCTGTTGGAGCCCTTGGGCTTATAGCATCTTGCTTTTCCAACTAGGGTTGTAGCTTGGCAAGTAATAATAATACTGTAATAATAATTTCTTATATAATCATATTGATTATGCAATTCTTATATAATCATATTGGTAATAAGAAATTTTTAACCCAATTTGTTTGAAATGTGTGTTCAAAGAACTACATGTAGGCTACGTATCTTTCATTGGCTTTGGCAATCGTGCCTCCTTTCTTAAGATTATCTTACTTCGAGAGTAAGATTCACTTGCCTTTCTAATCCTTCCATTTAAAAAGATTATCTCACTCTGTTCTTAAACCTTTGATAATGGGGTAAATACACTCTAAGACTTAAGTCGTTTAAGGGATCAGAGTTTAATAAGTTGAAGTAATTGGTATAGATTAAAAAACTTGAAAAAAAAAAAGAGGTTTTTAACTCGGGGGATGACTTGTAAACCTCTGTTTTTTTTTTTTTTTTTTTTCTCAAAACCTGTAAGGATTTTGATTTAGAGCCTGACTTCAACTGTGCACACTTTTAAATTAAGTAATTTTTGTTGTAAATATCCAAATGCATTGAACATATTTATTCCTTACAAACCCTGTAATCATTGCTATTGCTTTGAAGGTCACCTTCAACGGTGCAAAAAAAAAAAAATTGTTTTCTTTCTTACAGATTCTTCGAGAATGGTAGAATTGTCTCATGCCCTCTGGAATGAGCTTAAAGGAAAGACTAAAATATTACTTACAGATTTAACGTTTAACATTTACTTTGTAATTTAAGATTTAATTCTTCCAGGAGGAACGACATGAAATTACTTTGAATTTAGGCAGATTTCAAAGCTGCTGCTGCTGCTTCAAAACAGCATAAGATTGTGTACTGCACAGACCCCAGTTATAAGTAGTATAGAAGATGTAATTTTCCTTAACACGAAGATAACTTGATATATGGTAGTCCGCATAAGGAAAATTAAAAGGTAAATTGTATACGTAGAAATGCTCTACATTTTTTTTTTCATAATAAACGCTATAAGAAGAGGTCCAGTGGCGGACGAAACTGTAGACCATAGCTACATATACACTTTATCCTTTGATTTTCCTTATGTGGACTACCATGTAATAAATAGTATATATATATATATATATATATATATATATATATATATATGTGTGTGTGTGTGTGTGTGTGTGTGTGTGTGTGTATATATATATATATATATATATATATATATATATATATATATATATATATATATTTGTATATGTATGTGTATATACACACACACACACACACATATATATATATATATATATATATATATATAAATACTTAAATAAGCGAAAATTTGTAATCTTTTTCTAAGTGGACAGATCCCAAAGTAAAAGAAACCCAAGTACCATAGTTAAACAGCAAAATTAAATAATTACTTTAAATAACGGATAGCAAAATCACACCAGAATTTTCGCCACCAAAGGGACAGATTAAAACTGTAAAATCCGCAATATAATAATTTTTTCTCTGTCGACAATTAACCCAACAAACGTCCACGACCACAAGCCCACCAGCATTATTCAGACGAGATTATCCCAGTGCAACAGATGGCTTGACCTGGTGAAGTGAGGGGTTCTTCTCCCTCCCCCTCCCCAGCCCCCCCCCCCCCCCCTCCCCCCAGGAAGCAATCTTGCATCGGCACAGGAGCCATCTGTCTGTCGCAGGATAAAAGTAGCTGCAGTCCCCAGGGAGATAAACGCTACTGTCTCGCCTCACTAATTATTTCTCCTTCGGTGTTAAATTTAAACATCGACCGCAGAACGACACTGAGAGGATGTAGAGACAGACCACAACTATGATGAAAAAAAAACAGAAGCCATTTTCAACGTTTACTTCTTCTTCTTCTTCTTCCTCTTCTTCTTCTTCTTCTTCTCGAACCCAGACCCCATTTTCTACACTTTAGCCTTCTTTTTCTTCTTCATCTTCCTCTTCTTCTTCTTCTTCTTCTTCTTCTTCTTCTTCTTCTTCTTCGGTATGTTTCTTTGATTTCCTTCACCTATTGCTCTTCTTACTTTTTCTTTTATTCAGAACCCATTTTTAACACTTCGACCCGTTTTCTTCTTCTTCTTCTTCTTCATCTTTTCTCACTCTTTGGTATGTCTTTTATTTCCTTCGCCTCCTGCTCATCTTGCTTTTTCTTTAATTCAGAGCCAAAATTTTCAACACTTTAACCCGTTTTCTTCTTCTTCTTCTTCTTCTTCTTTTTCTTCTTCTTTGGTATGTCTCTTTGATTTCCTTCACCTATTGCTCTTCTTACTTTTTCTTTTATTCAGAGCCAATTTTCAACACTTTAACCCGTTTCCTTCTTCACCTTCTCTCGCTTAGGTATTTCTCTTTATTTCTTTCCCCTCCTTTTTTTACTTTTTCTTTTAACTATCCTGATTATCTTTCTTTTCAACCTTCCCCTCCATCTCAATCATTTAGGA
>NC_090760.1:14969669-14972169 GCF_036898095.1 Palaemon carinicauda
ACAGTTTCTGCCACTGGACCTCTTCTTATAGCGTTTATTATGAAAAAAAAATGTAGAGCATTTCTACGTATACAATTTACCTTTTAATTTTCCTTATGCGGACTACTATATATTAAGTTATCTTCGTGTTAAGGAAAATTACATCTTCTAAACTACTTATAACTGGGGTCTGTGGAGTACACAATCTTATGCTGTTTTGAAGCAGCAGCAGCAGCTTTGAAATCTGCCTAAATTCAAAGTAATTTCATGTCGTTCCTCCTGGAAGAATTAAATCTTAAATTACAAAGTAAATGTTAAACGTTAAATCTGTAAGTAATATTTTAGTCTTTCCTTTAAGCTCACTCCAGAGGGCATGAGACAATTTCTACCATTCTCGAAGAATCTGTAAGAAAGAAAACAATTTTTTTTTTTTGCACCGTTGAAGGTGACCTTCAAAGCAATAGCAATGATTACAGGGTTTGTAAGGAATAAATATGTTCAATGCATTTGGATATTTACAACAAAAATTACTTAATTTAAAAGTGTGCACAGTTGAAGTCAGGCTCTAAATCAAAATCCTTACAGGTTTTGAGAAAAAAAAAAAAAAAAAAAACAGAGGTTTACAAGTCATCCCCCGAGTTATAAACCTCTTTTTTTCAAGTTTTTGAATCTATACCAATTGCTTCAATTCATTAAACTCTGATCCCTTAAACAAGTTAGTCTTAAAAGTGTATTTACCCCATTATCAAAGGTTTAAGAACAGAGTGGGATAATCTTTCTAAATGGAAGGATTAGAAAGGCAAGTGAATCTTACTCTCGAAGTACGATAATCTTAAGAAAGGAGGCACGATTGCCAAAGCCAATGAAAGATACGTTAGCCTACATGTAGTTCTTTGAACACACATTTCTTACAAATTGGGTTAAAAATTTCTTATTACCAATATGATTATATAAGAATTGCATAATCAATATGATTATATAAAAAATTATTATTACAGTATTATTATTACTTGCCAAGCTACATCCCTAGTTGGAAAAGCAAGATGCTATAAGCCCAAGGGCTCCAACAGGAGAAAATAGCCCAGTGAGGAAAGGAAATAAGGAAATAAATAAATGATGAGAATAAATTAATTAAGAATTAAGAATTGCATAAGCAATATGATTATATAAGAATTACATAACCAATATGATTGTATAAGAATTGCATAACTAATATTATTATATAAGAATTACATAACCAATATGATTATATAAAAATTGCATAACTAATATAATTATATAACAATTGCATAACCAATATGATTATATAAGAATTGCATAACCAATATAATTATATAAGAATTGCATAACCAACATGATTATATAAGAATTGCATAACCAACATGATTATATAAGAATTGCATAATCAATATGAATATTTAAGAATTGCATAACCAATATGATGATATAATAATTACATAACCAATATAATTATATACGAATTGCCTAACCAATTTGATTATATAAGAATTCCATAACCAATATGATTATATACGAATTGCATAACCAATATGACTATATAAGAATTGCATAACCAATATGATTATATAAGAATTACACATATTAAGATATATCGTCAACTTCAAAAGTAAGTTTACAGTTGATCAAACGTAAAAAAAAAAAAAAAAAAAAAAAGAAGTAGTTTCATGTTAGTCGCAAAAGTTCTCGATCTTCCCCCCCCCCCCCCCCCCAACTGTTTTCCATTAGGAACTTTTACCCTTTATAATCCTTCCGAATTTGGAGTCAAGTCCTAATGTCATTAGCCGGTTCGATATAAAAAGCTTTCCTTTATACTCTAAGCACATAGGTAGCCTAAGAGGTTTTTTACTCAATCAAAACAACCAAATAAACTACTAATTATTCGTCCAACAAACAAGATGTACATTGTTAGTCCAATAGATAAGCCAAGCATTGTTCGTTCAATAAATAAGCTGTACATTGTTAGTCCAATAGTTGAGCCAAGCAATGTTCGTCCAATAAATAAGATATACATTGTTTATCCTATAGATGAGCCAAGCAATGTTCGTCCAATAAATAAGATATACATTGTTTATCCTATAGATGAGCCAAGCAATGTTCGTCCAATAAATAAGATATACATTGTTTATCCTATAGATGAGCCAAGCAATGTTCGTCCAATAAATAAGATATACAATGTTTATCCTATAGAGGAGCCAAGCAATGTTCGTCCAATAAATAAGATATACATTGTTAGTCCAATATGTAAGCCAAGGAATATTCGTCCAATAAATAATCTGTACAATGTCCGTCCATTATATAAGTCAAGTAATGTTCATCCAACACATCAGATGTGCAATGTCAGTCCAATAGATGATCCAAGTAATGTTCATTCAACAAATAAGCTGTACAATGTTAGTCCAATATTTAAGCCAATTATTGTTCGTCCAACAAATAAGTTCTACAATGTTAGTCCAATAGATAAGCTTGACAATGTTCGTCCGACAAATAAGCTGTATAATGC
>NC_090760.1:14982169-14984669 GCF_036898095.1 Palaemon carinicauda
CTCAACCATATGTTTGTTTTTCTAACCGGCTTCACACCTGACAAGGTAAAACTAAATCATATTTCTTTAGTAAAACTAGCTTCATATTACTGTATTTTTGAACAAGATAAACAACAACTTCATAATTAAAATAGATTTGATAAGGATTAACTATCTTCACCTCAATATCTATTGTAGTTTATCCTCATCAGTATGTTATTTTTTATTGTTTATATGAGATATTTATTTTGATGTTACTCTTCTAAAGATATTTTATTTTTCCTTCTTTCCTTTCCGCACTGGGCTATTTTCCTTGTTGGAGCCCCTGGGCTTATAGCATTCTGCTTTTCCAAGTAGGGTTGTAGCTTAGCAAGTAATGATAATAATAATTAATATTCAATATTTTTCTTTTATATACTACAAAGATGAGTTGAATCTTCACATGTCAGTCATCAATAATACCCTCCTCTTCATTTCAACTCGCTTTAATAGAATAACCCCAATCAATACAATAACCTCTAAATTCGCTGCATATTAACAATATATTCACAACAAAGACTCCTTTGTATTTACAATACAATATAATGCAATAATTAAATATTTATTACAATACATTAATTATTAATGTAATACATTACCTTCATTCTATATATTCATTCCATGAAAAATCATTTGGAATAAAATGGATGTGAAAATAGATTCACAAGACAGTAATAGAGAGAGAGAGAGAGAGAGAGAGAGAGAGAGAGAGATTATTATGCAAATGTAGGTTACAGTATCACAATGCCAAAGGTCAAGGAGCCTAAAGAGAGAGAGAGAGAGAGAGAGAGAGAGAGAGAGAGAGAGAGGATTATTATGCAAATGTAGGTTACAGTATCATAATGCCAAAGGTCAAGGAGCCTAAAGAGAGAGAGAGAGAGAGAGAGAGAGAGAGGCATATACATGTCATATATACAGTACATACATATCTAAAGGGGAATGAAGAGAAGACAATGGATTGACGAGCTATAAAAGAAAAATGCATAAAAAGACCATAAACAAACGCGAGTGGACGGGCATGTCAGAGGTTTAATTTCTGCAGAAGATTGTCTACGGATAATGATTATAATATATATATATATATATATATATATGCGTAAAAATCACAGGAAAACGTGATGCTCAGATGCAGAAGAACCACAGGGAAAATGAAAATACAGAATATACACTTGAGTCCTGACTAGTTTCGTGTTACTTCCTCAGAGTCCTCTGAGGAAGTAACACGAAACTAGTCAGGACTCAAGTGTATATTCTGTATTTTCATTTTCCCTGTGGTTCTTCTGCATATATATATATATATATATATGAATATATATATATATATATATATACATATATATATATATATATATATTTATATATATACATATATATATATATATATATATACAAATATATATATACATATATATACATAAATATATAAATATATATATATATATATATATAAATTTTTTATATATATGCACACACACACAGAGAGAGAGAGAGAGAGAGAGAGAGAGAGATAGAGAGATACTGCTTTTAACATATGGAATGAATAATGAACATGCAAAAACAAGAACAATTGAGAGAGAGAGAGAGAGAGAGAGAGAGAGAGAGAGATACTGCTTTTAACATATGGAATGAATAATGAACATGCAAAAACAAGAACAATTGAGAGAGAGAGAGAGAGAGAGAGAGAGAGAGAGAGAGAGAGAAAGCAGACGGCTCCGAAAGACTTTGAAGACGTGAAGTCTCTTTCGGGAACTCGGAGAGCAGGTTTCAACCCGTTTTAAAGGTCTAGATGTCTTCAGTATCTCTCTCTCTCTCTCTCTCTCTCTCTCTCTCTCTCTGAGAGAGAGAAAGCAGACGGCTCCGAAAGACTTTGAAGACGTGAAGTCTCTTTCGGGAACTCGGAGAGCAGGTTTCAACCCGTTTTAAAGGTCTAGATGTCTTCAGTATCTCTCTCTCTCTCTCTCTCTCTCTCTCTCTCTCTCTCTCTCTGAGAGAGAGAAAGCAGACGGCTCCGAAAGACTTTGAAGACGTGAAGTCTCTTTCGGGAACTCGGAGAGCAGGTTTCAACCCGTTTTAAAGGTCTAGATGTCTTCAGTATCTCTCTCTCTCTCTCTCTCTCTCTCTCTCTGAGAGAGAGAAAGCAGACGGCTCCGAAAGACTTTGAAAACGTGAAGTCTCTTTCGGGAACTCGGAGAGCAGGTTTCAACCCGTTTTAAAGGTCTAGATGTCTTCAGTATCTCTCTCTCTCTCTCTCTCTCTCTCTCTCTCTCTCTCTCTCTTCCAAAATCTTTCGGAGCCGTCTCCTTGTCATCTATCGATTTTTTCAAAATACAGCTAATACGAGATGAAGGAGCAGGTATATACTTTGAGAATGCATCCCACATTATCAAAAGTGCTTACATCCAGCTTTGGAATGTTTTTGTTAATCGTCGGAGCCCTTTTCGGAGGACTCAACCTGGCTCACGGAGAGAGAGTTCTTCAGGAA
>NC_090760.1:14989669-15031272 GCF_036898095.1 Palaemon carinicauda
AGTTTAGTGGTTTGGTTTTGGTTTTAGTTTGGTGGTTTGGTTTTGGTTTTGTTTTAGTTTGGTGGTTTGGTTTGGTTTTGATTGGGTTTGGGTTTGGCTTGGTTTTAGTTTAGTGGTTTGGTTTTGGTTTTAGTTTGGTGGTTTGGTTTTGGTTTTGTATTAGTTTTGTGGTTTGATTTGGTTTTCATTGGATTTGGGTTTGGCTTGGTTTTAGTATAGTGGTTTGGTCTGGTTTGGTTTTGGTGTTTGTTTGGTGGTTTGGTTTTGGTTTTGTTTTAGTTTGGTGGTTTGGTTTGGTTTGATTTTAGTATTTGATTATTTTTAGATTGGTGGTTGAGTTTGGTTTAATTTGGTGGTTTGGTTTGGTTTGGTTTGGATTTGGGTTAGGTTTTGGTTTTTGTTTGGTTTTAGTTTGGTGGTTTGGTTAAGTTTTGATTGGGTTTGGGGTCGGTTTTGGTTTGGTGGTTTGGTTTGGTTTTGTTTGGTTTTAGTTTGGCTTGGTTTGGTTTAGTTTAGGGCTTTGTTTAGTTTTGGTTGTGTTATGGTTTTTATTTGGTTTTGGTTTGGTTTGATCCAGTTAGGTTTGTTTTGGTTTGGCATGGGTTTGGTTGTTGGTTTGGTTTGGTTTTCGTTTAGGTTTGGTTTTTGGTTTGGTTTGGTTTAGTTTGGGTTATGGTGGGTTGGGTTGTCTCAGGTTTAGTTTGGTTTTCATTTTGGTTTTGGTTTTGGCTGGGGTTTTAGTTTTATTAATTGGTTTTAGTTTGGTTTTGAATTCTGTTTGGTTTTAAGTTTGGTCTGGATTGGTTTGATTTAGGTGTTTTATGTTTTTGGTTTGCTTTGGTTTTGGTTGTACTGTGGGGTTGGTTTGGTATGACTTGATTTGATTTGGTTCAGTTTGGGTTTTTTGTTTGGTTTGGTTTTGTTTTATATTGGTTTGGTTTTGTTTTATATTGGTTTGGTTAGGTTTTGTATTGATTCGGTTTAGTTTGGTTTGTTTTGGTTGGTTGGTTGGTTTTTATTTGTTTTTTATTTTGTTTTGTTGATTTGGTTTGATTTGTTGGTTGGTTTTGTGTGAGAGAGAGAGAGAGAGAGAGAGAGAGAGAGAGAGAGAGAGAGAGAGAGAGAGAGAGAGAGAGAGAGAGGCAAAATACAGCAGATCGCCTCACCTAACCACAGATATCTATGGTGTGAGATTGGAACCAACAATGGAAATGAACACCTTAAGAAAGGCAACAAGCTAAAAATGGAAGCTTCAAAACAAAACTTTATTACCACACTACATTAGAATTTCTATTGTCATATGATATATTGCATTCATATATCTAGTTGGCCACATGGTCACTTTTTGGTATTCCTCCTAACAAAATTCCCGATAATTATAACTATAAACAAGTTTCCAACTCCATCTATTGGCCTCTGAGAGAAGCTTGGTTGTTCTGGTTAACTGCAGGGGAGGAAGGGTGTTAGAAAATTGTCATATTTTGCAATTTTCTCGGAAGTCATAGTTTCAAATAAATTTCAGTATTTGCATTTAGAATTAATTTCCTAAACTGTTCTGCTGAATACTTATATTAAGGCTAATATGATTGAACTAACATTTTAAGTAAGGCTGACTTTATTTTTCCCCTAAACTAATAATGCATTGGCCCATCATGAGCGAAATGAAGACCCTGATTACCAACAGAATACGATGCAATATAAAAATAATAATATAAAAATGGCTTGTATGATTATGTATCACGAATCCTAAATTATATTCCTCATATGAATTCTAATAATTGGTGTTGATAAATGAGCTCAATAAATCATATTTTCTGTGATTAATCGTCTTTTGAGGTTTCATAGGTTGGTACTCCTGACTGCTGCAAGGACACTAAAATAAGGTGTTGGGATGACGTCATCGTAAGTTTTGAGCAGACGAAATAGGGAAAGAATGATTTCATACGTTTAATTAGTGGATGAAACGTTGTCTTAACGTATTATTTTATAAGTTTACATTTAAAACGTTTTTATTACATCAATAGATATCTGTACAATAGGTAAATAATATCTAAAATGCTACTCAGTGTAGAATCATTTCTACGAATTCGAACTATTTTCGTCAGTGTCGTACAAACTATTTCAAGTTTCGGTTGGTATTATCTTCAAGGATTTCCCAAAGTTGTACACAGGCACGCAATGGACAAATAGCTCAAATTCTTAATTAGAAATAGAAAGTAACTAGAATTCAATTTATTTCTGAATTCTTCATCAGTGTCTCGCAGGAGGCTTCGTCAATTTACCTAATAAGAAAATAATGAAAACCATTCTACCTTTACATTGAAGATTGTAGCTTTATTTTTATAATAATAATAATAATAATAATAATAATAATAATAATAATAATAATAATAACCTTAAGTACTACACTAATTCTCCTTCATTACGTAAAAAAACATAGATATTTGTAAGACAAAAGACATCAATATCAATACTTTAGCAAAAATCTATATCTATGAACAAAAACATCTTGTTTCTATGAATAAATTTGAAATGTGATATCTTTGTCTGAGATGGTGTGTTAATATAAGGGTTAATATACTGTTAAGGCACACAGTTCATGATGTAATTCAACTGTTACATGATCTCACTGTTTAAGATTCATAAAATGTATCAGAAGTTTGAAATAATGGGTGTTAGATAATACGTTTTACTCTCATATATATATATATATATATATATATATATATATATATATATATATATATATACGCTTTTCTGACCAGGGATAACTTTACGTATTGGAATGTTTTGTGTATCGACATGATCAGCAAAGCTGTGCTAATCAGGCCCACCCATACTAGGTAGGTTTGCTCTAGGCGATCAGATGAATATATATATATATATATATATATATATATATATATACATATATATATATATATATATATATATATATATATATACATACATATATATATATATATATATATATATAATATATATATATGTATATATATATACATATATGTGTGTGTGTGTGTGTGTGTGTGGAGAAAGAGAGTATCTATTTTACAAAAATACTTGCTATTTATAACACATTCATCTCTTCGAACTTGGACTTGCTAAGGAGAATATCTAAATACAACTACACTATTATTGCAGCAGAAATGGACTGCAATCAAGGCAATGGATTCAGTAGTGTCCTCTATTATTATTATTATTATTATTATTATTATTATTATTATTATTATTATTATTATTATTATCCAAGCTACAACCCTAGTTGGAAAAGCAAGATGCTATAAGCCCAGGGGCTCCAACAGGGAAAAATATCTGTATATCTGATGTGTGTCTATTCAATCCCTCTGTATTGAATGGGAACATCAATGATGTGGTTATTGTCTGCCTCGATGACAATGTGTATATCATATTTAGGTTCAATTGCAAGTTTGGGGAACATCTTTAGAAAGCAGCTTGGAATTTTTATATCATCTTGGGCAAATTAAGATCGTTACTTGAGTAAAAAAGATAGCAATGATAATACCTGGACAGGAAAATTAATGTGTCTATATGAATATGTCTTAAAATAACATTTTATATTCGAATATGTACTGTATATATATATATATATATATATATATATATATATATATATATATATATATATATATATATATATATACAGCACATATGTGTGTATATATGTATAGGTAATAGGGTGGCCAGGGCACCAGCCACCCGTTGAGATGCTACCGCTAGAGAGTTATGGGGTCTTTTGACTGGCCAGACAGTACTAAATTGGATCCTTCTCTCTGGTTACGGTTCTTTTTCCCTTTGCATACACACACACACACACACACTGAATAGTCTGGCATATTCTTTATATATTCTCCTCTGTCCTCACACCCTTGACAACACTGAGATTACCAAACAATTCTTCTTCGCCCAAGGGGTTAACTACTGCACTATAATTTTTCAGTGGGTACGTTCCTCTTGCTAAGGGTAGAAGAGACACTTTAGCTATGGTAAGCAGCTCTTCGAGAAGAAGGACACTCCAAAATCAAACCATTGTTCTCTAGTCTTGGGTAGTGCCATAGCTTCTGTACCATGGTCTTCCATTGTCTTGGGTTAGAGTTCTCTTGCTTTAGGGTACACTTGGGCACACTATTCTATCTTATTTCTCTCCCTCTTGTTTTGTTAAAGTTTTTATAGTTTGTATAGGAGATATTTATTTCAATGTTACTGTTCTTAGACTATTTTAGTTTTCCTTGTTTCCTTTCCTCAATGGGCTATTTTCCCTGTTGGAGCCCCAGGGCTTATAGCATTGTGTTTTTCCATCTAGGGTTATAGCTTAGCAATTAATAATAATAATACTATTAAGCCATATAAGAATTTAAGAGAGAGACACAAATTACTATTATGGGTACAGAATAAGTTTCCAGTGCCTGTACAGGTCAACTTAG
Organism: Palaemon carinicauda; assembly: GCF_036898095.1. Classification (NCBI taxonomy): domain Eukaryota; kingdom Metazoa; phylum Arthropoda; class Malacostraca; order Decapoda; family Palaemonidae; genus Palaemon; species Palaemon carinicauda. The sequence goes on from NC_090760.1 coordinate 14,994,115, forward strand.
ATTCAAAACTTTGTAACTATTGAACTTTTGAAGTTAAATGTCCAGTAAATGAGAGACGGGATTATTCCAGATTAAAATATATACTGTAGTTGAAAGGGTCACCCAATTGTGAGATTTTTTTATGAATATATCACTTTTTAAATTTTTTTCCTAAGGAGAGAGAGAGAGAGAGAGAGAGAGAGAGAGAGAGAGAGAGAGAGAGAGAGAGAGAGAGAGAGAGAGAGAGAGACTGACTGGTGGCTATGGCTGATACTGCCAACATCTGTCGAACTAGGCTGTTGACAACACCTATAGATGGTAGGCACCGATGCAAGAATCCTGAACAAATTCATTTATTTCACAAGAATGCAGAGCTGTACAAATGATGAATTTCCTAAGACTGCCGTTGGTTGAGACCAAAAGAAGATATCTAAAACTAATAGTTGTTTTTATCTATCAGAAATTGTGTGTACTTCCTTCCAAATGAATGATATCTGATAAGGGGTTGTGCAAGATGAATTAGTACAAGCATTAATTTTCGACATAGGTAAAATGATAAATGAATTTGATTTATATACGATGTGTACGTTCAGCTGCTCACGATTGTATCTTTATGTCAACTGATGAATTGTTTTGTGAGTTTATTCATACACAATTCCTCAATAACTATCCTTTACCTAGCATCTAATATTGACAAAGCTATTTTTAACTTTTCCAGAAAAAAATTATGCACAAATTAAGTTTTTTTTTTTCACAATTTTCAACAATTGGTAGACTATGCAAAAAAAAATTCTAGCATCTAATATTCACAAAGCTTTTTTTTTTTTTTTACTTCTGCAGACAAAAATATGCACAAATTAAAAGTTTTTTTTATATATATATAATTTTCAATCTTTGGTAGACTATGCAAAAAAAAGTCAAGTCAATTGGCCTCCAATTTCAAAAAGAAAATATGTAACTAAAAATAATATTTTAAATAAAACTTTAAAAAAAATTCCGAAGATAGGCCCTCTAAATTCCTCTCTGGCGCCAGTAGAGAATTTACACCTGTGACCATGCAATGGTGCTGGTAATTACTCAATTTCTTCCTTTATCAACAACTGCGATTGAAATCGATTATAGTGTTCCTACTTGGAACTCAAAACCACAGCCACTTGGAATATCGCATGCAATAACCTCTCACAAATTCCATGTAAACTTTCTTCGCCAATTTAAGGAAATGAATCTTTAAAGTTTATGGTGATTAAACATCCGAGAGAAGATAAGAGAAAGAAAGCCGTTAAATGACTCCTTACCTTTTCCCTCAATTTTTCACAGCACCACAGTTAAAAACCAAGTCCTTTTCCAGCAAGGTTTATGGCGGACTGAATCTCCTTCCACAGCAGTCAAAAACATCCCTAGACAAGCACTAGAATATCCTTAGATCAGAGCTATTTTCCCCTAGTATTATTCAATACAATGTATATACTGTGCTGTATTTTCTATCGTAATATTCGATATATTTACTTTCAATCACTGTATTTATGAAACCGCAAAACTATGAAATTTAGACAAGCAAAAGGATGAGCTAACTTGTGTTTTGATTTCAACCTGTGCTAAGAAGGATAAATTCCTGCAGTTGAGATTCCCACACAAACAATAATTAACAGAATGCAACCATCTCAATTGTGTGCCTCTAACAACTAGAATGTCCCTATCTGGGGGCAAATTTCCTACGACAATCAGGGACCTCAACCACATTCTTCGTTTCTCTGGTTAATCTCTCCATTAACTATAAAAGTTGCATTTTGACTAGAATATATTTAAGTAGACAACTTGGAATATAATAGGCTTTAACCAATAGACATGTATGAACACCATTTAGTATTTCAGAGGTATATATACAAGAGTGAAGTGTACAACAAGCTGGCTGTTTTATATTCACCTTGTAAAATAAACTAATTTTTTATTGAAACAAGCATTTTCCCCAAAAAAATAATTTTCTTTCCATCGTACGAACTTTATTTGATTAAGTAATGTATTTAAAATCAGACTGAAATTACTCTAATATCTAAAGACTTATTAAAACATCTTCAAAGAATAATCTATTTTGAAGGAAATCACAGCTATTCGCATCTTTGTCAACCAAAGTAGATTGATTGATTGATTTAAACTTTTCTGGTATCCTGACATCTAAGGACATTGACGCCGATATAATCTATTATAAATAAAGAATAAAAGAATAATCAATAAAAACCATAAAAGAAGAGATATTATAAAGGTTAAACAGCTTTCAGAAGACCTGCTTCTGAAATAAATCTAAAAATAACGATAGCAAAATATGACACATCATGTCCAAGAATCTTGGCAAGGATGAACCTGCCATCCTCACCTCGAGCCACAAACAGATATCTATTTCTTCCGGTACTATAAGTGGGGCATTCCGTCAACAAATACTTCACTGTCAAGGGTACCAAACAGTCATCACAGTATGCCCGGTGTTGGCCAGTTAGCAGAAATTCATATGTTATCCGAGTTTGACCAATGCGGAGACGACAAAGAGGCGTCTCCCACTTTCGGGGAATTATGTTATACTTCCAAGGGGATGTAACATTTGTTTTTGGGCTCAAGCCATGGCGTCCTGATGGAAGGTTCCTTTTTGGTAGCTTCCTTGGGTATAAGACTACTAAGATATTCCCAGAGAATTTAACCACAGGTTATCACAGAATTCTAACTTCTGGAGCGAGTATCTCAAAGGTTTCCCTTTAAGACATCGTAATACAACAGGGGACGCGCATGTCTGAACGCGCCACATAGCTATCTTCACCCCGAACAGAGTTAATGCTTCGGTGTGAAAGGATTGAGAATAGCTGGGAGCCGTTCCACAGCTAATCTCACTCGTGGCTACTACTGATACTCGAGACGTAAACAAACGGACGCCATTGCTCTAATGACGTCACGCCCGTCTTCATCCTTTGTTTAGTAGCTGCCCTACTTAGACGGATTTTCCCTGTGTTAACTTTATCGTTTTGCATCTTCGCTATGTCGTTACCTTCAGCCTCGCCTTCTTCTGGAAAGTTGAGTACAAGGTTCCAGTATTGTTTAATTAAGCTCTGGCCGTAAAGTAAATATTACTTTTCGAGATAATTGCTATTTTGTGGCAGAGCTGTGCCTCTACCGGACCCGCCATTTTATGGCGTCGTTGTTGTTATGCATGTCTTATTTAGTTAGCCACAACAACGTTTCCGGCCTTATATACTAATCGATTACATTAGTTTATTTAGTCTTCATAGCTAGGAACTTTTATATCGTGTTTAGACGCTTTTTATCGGTCATCGATTGACCTCATACCAGTCGGCTACTATAGCCCCCAGGCCAGGAGCCTACATACAAGTGTTCATGCATGATTTATTAGTGATCCTAGGCTAAGTTATGAAGATAGTGGCATTATTTTACAATACTTTTGACAGTGATGCAAATGTTTTCGCCTTCAGGGACCATATAGGGGATAGGCTAGTCAGTGACTCTTTCTAGCCTAACCTAATGATAGGACCCCTATATGCTTCCTTCATCCCCTGCCTTGGCATTCCCTCTATTTAGCCTTGATTCCTTTTCTGAGTAAAGGGATCAATTGTCTAATAGAGTATATATCGCCTCTCTGTCCTCCCTAAAGGAATGAACCCCCTTTAGGGTTGCGTCCGAGAGTGAGGTTAGGCTAGCCCTACCTCTATGGCTAGGATAGTCTATGACTTTCCTGCGATAGCGATATGTCTTCTTCCTTTCCTAGTTCAGGACTCTTAGCCCTGCTCTAGGTTAGGTTAGGAAGGTTTCTCTGTTCCATGCTGAAACTGTACTCTTGCACCGTTTTAGCTGATCTGCCTGATCTTAGGTTAGGGAGTGTCCTCCCTTTCCCTAGTGGCCGCTCTGGTACAGAAACCCTTCCTTGGAAGACTTCTCTCTTCTCCCTCCCCCCCTATCTCTTGTATAGCCTAGCCTATGCTTAGGTTAGTTTATACCCATCTGTCCCCTGTCCTACAACTCCTCCTTAGGGTGGAATAGTAGGGCTACCCGAGCTTCCTTGTGCAGTCCGCTCTGGTACATATACCTTCATAGTGTCCTATAAGGTTAGTTGCTAGTATAGCTCTGCATATGGGAGTCTCCCCCCTTCCCCCCTTTGGGTGTTCCCTAGCCCTCCCTTGGGCTACCTTGCTCCCGGTCCCTAGTGACCCCTGCTCATGGATGTTAGAGCCTGCCTCTATCATGGGTACACCCTCTCACGGAGGGGGAGGGATGTCTGGAGTCCTGATGGTACCTCCTGCATCCCTTCCCCCCTCCCCCCTGTCTCTCTCCCTATCCGGGTGCCGGTCTCTTGCCGCCTCTACTGTCGGCAATACCTGCCTCCTACTTGGTGACTCTTCCTAACCTTGCCGCCAGCCCCCCGTGTACCGAGGGACTGCCGGCTGCCGCCGGCTACTACCGGCGGCTCTCCTCCTCCTAGCTTGTCGTCCGCTTGCCGGTCGGCCGCCGGAGTGCCGGCATATACTGCCGGCAACCCGGTACAGCTTTAACCATCCTTATCCCAGTCACCAATCCGGCATCCTCCGACTGCCGGAGCCGCCGCTCCCTGCCGGCGTGCCGCCGTTGTGCCGGCGGCCGCCATCCTGGTTTTTGACTGACTTTGAACATTGTCTGTCCTAATGCCAGAATCTATGCTGGAGCGAGCTCCGGCATGCCGGCGGTTTGCCGGATGCCCCGGAGGCGTCAAGAATACTTGCACCCCCTTCCTGTAGCTATCATAGGAAAATGATAGCCCTATATTGCAAACAGATAGACTGTTTCTACTATTAAGATCAGTACCTAGTACTGCTCTGTTAGTGATCATGCTGTCTCTTTGCATTCTTCTAATTCCAGCATGCTATGTGCATCTTAGCACGGCTGGTTGCCAGAAGCAGTTACCTTTAAAAGAGGCCTTCTGGCTCTTAACTTGGAACCGAATGATCTCGGCCCCAATCTTGCCCTTGGATTTTTCCACGGAATTCCAAAATACTTCGAGCTCTAAGGAATTATATCCGGTGCCCTCGGTCACTCGGATTATCCAGGGACCAAGCTTATGGTAACCAGCCGGGCGAGATGCATGGAGCATGTTCTCCTTTACTATTTTCATTCTCTATGCATCACACCTTTCATTAAGTTAAAATTAATAATTAATATTAACTTAGTTTAAGAGCCATTCTTATGACTCCCCCATACTCATTTTCTCTTTCTTCCACAGGAGGAGCAGATGAAGTGTGATTTCGCCTTCTGCGCTGTGAAACGCCCGCAGTTTTACGGGCATACGGCTTGCAGGACTCACGCCCCTTGTGCAGACAAGAAAGGGGATTTGAAGTTTTGGAATCCACTGAACTGTACGGTCTGTCAGGCTCACCTATTTGAGGCCTTCCATAATCCTCCCTCAGCGGAGATTAGAGACATTTCTCGTGAAAAGCTGCGCAAGTGGGTGCGTGGCTTCCAGAAAAATGCTACCGGACCGTACCTGGCCACCGAAGAACTGAGGTCACTGTTGTTCCCTAAGGCCTCCCCTGACTCAGTGGTACCCAAAGACGTGATCCCCACTGTCCAAATTACGGTGGAACCTGATGTAGTCATGGCTCAGTCCATGCACGAGTGTCGTTTGGATTCCGAAGATGACGAACAGATTTCGGATGTCTCGGAAGACATGGAGAAAACGCTTATGGCTCAAGGAGCCGAAGATGACGAAGACAAGGTGGAATACGCCGAGTCGGAGCAAGAGGTCGCTCCCCCGTCCATCCCCCCTCCTACTCCTACACCGACGGAAATGTCTATTCCGTCTACCTCCTCGACTCCGGATCCTTCTTCTTCCACTCAAGAATTGATCCGACTGATTAGAGCCGTCATGGACGACAGGCTGAAGGAGAACCAGGAGTCCATCAGGTCGATGATAGGATCTAGAGAACCGAAGAAGATTTCGGTCAAGGATCTCCCCGCTTGCTCTCATGCCAACCCGTGGAGGTATGCAGAGCATATGGTTATTGCGACCGGCAGGATCTTTGTCAGTGATAAGATCGGCACGGTCCCCTTGGAAGATGTGGAGTTCTTCCCAAACTTTGAGGCCTACCCGGACTGTTACGTCCGGCTTCGTTCCGAACCTGCCTCGAAGGAAGAGACCGAACCTAAGGAAGAGATAGTGTTCGATCTCGCAAAGGCCCAGGCTATGCTAGCCTCCGCATTCAAGAGTAGAGGCTTTACCTGCTCTAAGCTTCCGGCATTGAGCAAGAAGCACCCTACTTACGTTGCACCTGAAACTGCGGTTCTTCCATTCTTGGAAAAGGCCTTAGCTGCATGCCTTAAAGCGGCGGATGAAGGGAAACCCTGCCCTGCATTGGAAGAGTGCAGACCCTTCTCCATAGTGACCCCCCCTGACGCTCGACACTGGAAAGATGTTCAACATACTTTCGTCGTGGGAAGGCTCGATCCTGACGTCGCCGGACGTCAGTTTAATGAAGGCCTCCCTAAGCTCAACGATCACCTCCTTCGTCGGGAACAAGACACGAAGGAGAGGCTTGCGGCATCTCTTTCTCATCAAGTCCAACTTGAAGTTATGGCCTGTGACACTAGAGTACCAGACCACTACATGGTACTCTCCAAATCCCACTTATTGACTGTAATGAAGGACTTGTACCACTTCATAAAGGCTCGAAGAGCCTGTCGTGAATTCGTGTTTGCCGGTGCCACAGTGAAACACGAACCCCGGAGGCTGATTTCCTCCAACATCTGGGGAAAACACCTCTTTCCTTCTGACCTTGTGAAGGAAATCACTGACAGAGCCGCCACGGAGAATAGGAACCTTCTCCACAAGTGGGGCATGTCCAGGAAAAGGAAACCCTCTCAGGACGACGGACCTCAACCTAAGAGGAAACCCCAAAAGCCAAAACCCCAGCAACGTCAGCAAAGACGTCAGTTTCCGGGACCCGCTACCTCCCAAGTGGTTGCCCAACCACAACAGACCTTTCAATTGGTCCCCCAACCGGTGTTGTCACAGTCACCGGTCTTCACCCCTGCCTTTGAGCAACAATCAACTACCTTTCGTGCCAAAGGTAGAGGCTCATTCAGGGGTGCAAGCAAAGACGCATCTCGCCGTCCCTCCAGAGGTAGAGGAGGAAAGGGAGCTAGCGGCCGAGGCAGCAAGTCCTCGGGACACCAGAAGCAATGAAGTGCTTCCGGTGGGAGGAAGACTCCGCCAATTCCAGGATCGTTGGACCTTCGATCCCTGGGCGCACAGCATAGTCAAGAAGGGTCTAGGCTGGAGTTGGACTCAACCACCCCCAATCTTCCAGCAATTCTTCCAACAATCAACCCCCCTTCTGGAAGAATATGTTCTAGACCTCTTGAACAAGAAGGTGATAAGGAAGGTAAAGTCCACCAGGTTCCAAGGGAGACTGTTTTGTGTTCCCAAGAAGGACTCAGACAAACTCAGAGTCATTCTGGACTTATCCCCCCTCAACAAGTTCATAGCGAACAACAAATTCAAGATGCTGACGCTTCAACAAATAAGGACCCTTCTGCCTCAAGGTTCCTATACGGTCTCTATAGACCTGGCGGATGCCTACTGGCACGTTCCAATGAACCATCACGCTTCCTCCTACCTAGGATTTCGACTCCAAAGGAAAAGCTACGCCTTCCGGGCCATGCCCTTCGGCCTCAACGTGGCCCCTCGGATCTTCACAAAACTGGCGGATGCCATAGTACAACAACTCCGCCTAAGAAACGTCCAGGTGATGGCCTACCTCGACGACTGGCTAGTCTGGGCTCCATCGCCCGAAGAGTGTGCAAAGTCTTGCAACGAAGTTACCCAGTACCTAGAACACCTGGGATTCAAGATCAACGAGAAAAAATCTCGCCTCTCTCCAGCTCAGAAGTTTCAGTGGTTGGGAATCCACTGGAATCTTCAGTCACACCGCCTTTCCATCCCCCAGAAGAAAAGGAAGGAAATAGCAGGGTCTGTCAAGCGACTACTGAAATCCAAACGCATTTCAAGACGACAGCAGGAACGAGTTCTAGGCTCTCTACAATTCGCCTCAGTGACAAACCCAGTGCTTCGTGCACAGCTAAAGGATGCCGCGGGAGTCTGGAGACGCTCGGCATCCATCGCTCGAAGAGACCTCAAGAGACGGCTTCCAAACAGACTGCGACGCCTCCTAAAGCCGTGGTCGGAAGAAAAGGCCCTGAAAAGGTCCATTCCTCTCCAACACCCTCCTCCATCACTCAACATCCACACGGATGCCTCACTGGAAGGTTGGGGAGGTCACTCCCACCAGAAACAGGTTCAAGGTACCTGGTCTCCACTATTCAAGACGTTCCACATAAACATCTTGGAGGCCATGGCGGTCCTTCTAACACTGAAGAAGTTATCCCCGCCGCCCTCGATCCACATCCGTCTAACCCTAGACAACTCGGTGGTAGTTCGTTGTCTCAATCGCCAAGGCTCAAGATCGCCCCAGATAAATCAGGTGCTTCTCCCAATCTTCCGTCTGGCAGAGAAGAAGAAGTGGCACCTGTCTGCAGTTCACCTACAAGGATTCCGCAACGTGACAGCGGATGCTCTATCTCGGACAAACCCGATAGAGTCGGAATGGTCTCTAGACGCAAGATCGTTCTCCTTCATCTCTCACCAAGTCCCAGAACTTCAGATAGATCTCTTTGCAACGAGCGACAACAATCAACTTCCTCTGTACGTAGCCCCGTACGAGGACCCCAAAGCAGAAGCAGTGGATGCCATGTCACTGGACTGGAACAGATGGTCCAAGATCTACCTGTTCCCTCCCACCAACCTTCTGTTGAAAGTCCTCTCCAAACTGAGAACCTTCAAAGGGACCGCGGCCCTAGTGGCTCCCAAGTGGCCCCGGAGCAAATGGTACCCCCTGGTCCTGGAGCTGCAGCCCAAGCTGATCCCTCTCCCGGGCCCAGTTCTCTCTCAACAAGTACAGAAGTCGACTGTCTTCGCTTCATCATCGAAAATCAAGGATCTTCATCTCATGATTTTCTCTCCCTTGCCGCAAAGAAGAGGTTTGGGATCTCGAAGAAAAGTCTAGACTTCCTAGAGGAATACAAGACCGAATCCACGAGACGGCAATATGAATCATCCTGGAGGAAATGGGTCTCCTTTGTCAAGACAAAAAATCCTAAAGAAATCACGATTGATTTCTGTATGTCCTTCTTTATTCACCTTCATGGACAAGGATTAGCAGCCAATACGATTTCAACCTGCAAATCGGCCTTGACTAGACCAATTCTATATGCTTTCCAAATTGATCTGTCCAACGACATCTTCAACAAACTACCAAAAGCATGTGCTCGCCTACGTCCAGCACCCCCACCGAAACCGATCTCCTGGTCACTAGACAAGGTACTCCATTTCGCCTCCAACTTGGACAACGATTCATGCCCCCTCAAGGATCTGACTCAGAAAGTTATATTTTTATTTGCTCTCGCTTCGGGAGCTCGGGTCAGCGAAATAGTGGCATTATCAAGAGAAGAAGGACACATCCTGTTTACCGATTCAGGAGAAGTGACCCTCTCCCCTGATCCGACGTTTCTCGCTAAAAATGAATTACCCACCAAAAGATGGGGCCCTTGGAGAATATGCCCCCTGAAGGAGGATGTCTCTCTATGTCCAGTAGAGAGCCTCAAGGTCTATCTTCGCAGAACTTCGAACTTTGGTGGAGGCCAACTCTTCAAAGGAGAAACATCGGGCAGCGACCTGTCACTGAAACAATTAAGAGCGAAAATCACCTACTTCATTCGCAGAGCGGATCCGAACAGTACACCCGCTGGTCATGATCCTAGAAAAGTGGCATCTTCTCTGAATTTCTTTCAGAGCATGGACTTTGAAAGCCTTAAAAACTTCACGGGCTGGAAGTCCTCGCGAGTTTTCTTTAAACACTATGCGAAACAAGTGCACGAAGTCAAACATTTTGTGGTAGCCGCAGGTAGTGTTATGAAACCTGCACCTAACTCTGCGTAGAACAGTGAGTTACTTGGGACTCTAACTCTTCGGGTGCCTATGTTGACCCTCGAGCGATTCATAGTGATGTCGAAAAACACTTAGTGCTTTTATAACTGTTCTTATCCCAGGTGAAATGTCATAGTGTCACACAAGTGCCGCATGCCTTGAGCATGATGTGTTTTAATTAAAGACTTGCGTTCCTCGAGAACGAGTACCTACTAATATCCTGAAATTCCTTTTCAGATTCAAGAGCAAGCTTTTATTTCTATGTACATTATTATTACTGTAAATGAACTTTACTTTTTGCTGTAAATTATTTAATTTCTGCATTTGTGAAATAAAATTTCTATTTTATTACTTGTGCGTCTCTATCAGCTCCTACTTACTATGAAATACATACCTGTCATAGTTTTATTTATTCCTCCTTTCTTATGGTTACGAAGAATTTAAGATGTCTAATCCTAAATTATATTCACCCTGACTAAGTAAGGTTCCTACACGAATACTTACTTCTGATACCCAAGAGATGAACTCTATACACAGTGTCCAACCACCACTGGTCTAATTTCAGAATGTTCCTATACAAATACCAAACATTCAGCTTCATCTCTAAGTTCTTCAAGTTCTTCTCTCAGGATGAATAGCCCTTCAATACCACTTTGACGTCGGCATAGCCCATGGGAACTTCACTGCCAAGGGGGGCAGGATACTTCGTCCCTATGGTTCTTTATCTAAGATTACTTTGCTGTTTTGTCAATGCCTAGGCACTTAATACTAGGGGAAAATCTACCACGATACATTGATTCTCTGGTACTCTTCCATCAGGACGCCATGGCTTGAGCCCAAAAAACGGATTTTGAGCGAAGCGAAAAATCTATTTTTGGGTGAGATAGCCATGGCGTCCTGATGGACCCTCCCTACTACTTCGTCCAGTTTTGTTCCCACCCTGTGCTACTGTATCATGGTGATGGGCAGCAATTGGCTTCAGGATGAAGACGGGCGTGACGTCATTAGAGCAATGGCGTCCGTTTGTTTACGTCTCGAGTATCAGTAGTAGCCACGAGTGAGATTAGCTGTGGAACGGCTCCCAGCTATTCTCAATCCTTTCACACCGAAGCATTAACTCTGTTCGGGGTGAAGATAGCTATGTGGCGCGTTCAGACATGCGCGTCCCCTGTTGTATTACGATGTCTTAAAGGGAAACCTTTGAGATACTCGCTCCAGAAGTTAGAATTCTGTGATAACCTGTGGTTAAATTCTCTGGGAATATCTTAGTAGTCTTATACCCAAGGAAGCTACCAAAAAGGAACCTTCCATCAGGACGCCATGGCTATCTCACCCAAAAATAGATTTTTCGCTTCGCTCAAAATCCGTTTATTACTTTCATTTTATTTTCAATTAAACTATCCCAATGCTGTTGCCAATTATTAGAAATCAAATTCTTAATGTAAGGTAAACAATCTTTACAGAGAAAGAATGAGAATGGGATATCTTTTTGGTAGCATTCTTTGCCAGTGAATCTGTCTCCTCATTCCCAGACACACCTACGTTTGCCGGAACCCAGCAAAATTGAACTATTATACCTCCCAGTCCAATAATAAATGGCCATTCTAAAATCTTTAAAACTATAAGGTTACTACAATTAAAAACTTCTAAAGTTTGAAGAACACTCCTTGCATCACTAAAAATTGTAAATTTACCTCCCTCCTCTAACGCTATTTTCTCAATAGCGGCTAGGATGCCATACAGTTGGGCAGTAAATATGTAAGCTGTTAGAGGAAGTGCACCTCTACAATTAAAACCATTACCATGTACTCCAAATCCAACGCCAACATCAGATTTGGAGCCATCAGTTTATATAAAAGTCAACTCCCTAAGTTCTGCAACATGTTCCATAAAAAGAGACTGCTTCTAGGCATGTCATTTTTTTTAACACCAATAAAATTTTTACAAAAAGATATCTCTTTGAACTTGTAAACAAGAGGCCAAATGCATTTGTATTCAATTTACGAAGTGGTGATGAGAAAATTAAAATGCTTTCCTGTACAGAAATAAGTAAAACTAGTCAAACTGCCTTTGATCAAGAGTTTACAAGCTATAAGCACAACAACTGTGTTCTACAGATAACGTTGCAAACAGTATATCTTTAGTAAGACATAACCTTACCCGCTACAATATACAGATATCAGACATTTTCTTGCCGGAATTAATGAAGGCAACTGTACAATATGAATTAAAAGTTGAGAGATTGGACAGCAAGATGGAAGCAGGATAATAGGTATTATTATTATTATTATTATTATTATTACTTGATAAGCTACAACCGTAGCTGGAAAATCAGGATGGTGTAAGCCAAAGGGCTCTAACAAGGTAAATAGCACAGTGGTTTTTCGCACCTCCTGTACACGTTTAACTCAAGAGTTGATTCCAGAGTCATTTAAGATCCACGAACATGTAACAAAATCTGTCATTGGGGACATGGTCCAATTTCATTGCTGTTTTCTCCTGGTCCAAAAGCTTCATTATTTTGTTAGGGCAGTGGAATGTGCACTGAAAAATGGTGCATGATTATGGTGTACAGTAGTATTTTTTTGTTCATCTTTTTTTTTTTATCTTCTATGTATCTTTAATACTTTGAAGAACACATCAGAAATAACTTTTGGAGTACAGTACAGTATTGTAATATTGAAGAACTTTCGTTTTCATTCTCTGGTTCTTTGTAATTTTTTGCTGTGTCAGCTTTATAAGGGCCACTCTTTAATGTTTTGTATATGCATAAATGTACTTATTTTGTTTATATTAAAGTTTTGTCTGCCATTTTGGGTTGATTAGGTCATGTAGTACATTTTTCTTATCGTAGATTGATAAACTTTGTCTTACTGTTCTTAGAAAAAACATTCTTTTTTTCACAATAAAAATATCGGTACAATTAGAATCAAAAGAACGCCGACACTCAGAGGAAATCTTTCGTCAGATGTCACTAGTGTTCCCATGACAAAACAGACAACGAGTTGCTCCTCTTACTACTGCTACGAAATGGGCGGAGCCTCCTCCAAGCTTAGCGAATCAGAGTATAATGCTGTCTTTGATAAAACGAAAGGATTAAAATGTTTTAAAATCGAGTTGCCATAATTCATTCTAAGTTATGATTTGACGTCTCAAATATCCACTACAAATACTGAATATACAAACTCACACACACACACACACACACACACACACATATATATATATATATATATATATATATACATATATATATATATACATATATATATATATATATATATATATATATATATGTGTGTGTGTGTGTGTGTGTAGCCTATATATATATATATATATACATATATATATATATATATATATATATATGTGTGTGTGTGTGTGTGTGTGTGTAGCCTTTATATATATATATATATATATATATATATATATATATATATATATATATATATGTGTGTGTGTGTGTGTGTGTAGCCTATATATATATATATATATATATATATATATATATATGTATATATACATATATATATATATATATATATATATATATATATACATATATATATATATATATATATATATAAATATATATATATATATATATATATAAATATATATATATATATATATATGTATATATATATATATATATATATATATATATATATTATATATATATATATATGTATCATTAACCCACAAAATCATGTAGGAAATATTGGAGTGTCGTAACTAAACAATTCCTTCTGTTAATAGCTTCATTAGACTATTTCGACATTTGTTCATATAATTTTTTTTTTTTATATTATTATGCAATGTTTCCAATAAAAATGATTGTATTATACTTCCAAAATCTTATCGTTATTTTTCAGGTGCTAGAATGACTGCTAAAAACTACTTCCAATTTATAGGGTGTAATATTTCGTAATAAGTGAGGATAATTTATTGTAAAATATTTCCTAAGTTATTCAGAGTCAGGGGTATGTGCCGTTTCAGTCTTTAGACCCAAAGCCACTTTCACTTTATTCATCATTTTTTTTTACATTCCCATTCCTTGAGCTCTGCCGTCTCAACGTCTGTTATCTTGTCCTGGAATGGTTAGCACTACCATTTGCACTGAAATTTTAAACATATACAGTAGAATCTTTACTACATTGCTAATTCAATCTTTATCGCAAGTGCTTTATTCACTTGATAATTATCGAGACCAAATGGCAAAATTGGAGATAGTTATTACAGGGTATAAATAACGGGATTATTTTGTTAGATTCAAATGCTTATCCAAATAATGGGTGATTTTGGGAAAAAATAACTATAATTAATGAGTCGTCTTTTGCTTTTGGGCGTTTGGAGGATTTGGTTCCTTAAAGCCCCTATTACACGTATCCGGTTTCCTACGGCCAACCTGGCCTACGGCGTTGTAGGAAAATTCTGGCGTACGGCTAGAGCTATTACACGTATGTGTACGGCTGGAGGCAAGTGGGTCAGGGTGGCACTGTTTGTGGTAGAGGAGTGACATGTCTTATCTCGACGACATTCTCGTTCCTATTGCTCTAGCGTGCTACTTGAAGGTGAAAACAAGAAAAAGGAAGATTTGGTTCAAACAATGGCTGCATAAACGACAAAAATACTCTCATGTTAACTTAATGAAGGAACTACCACTAGAAAAAGATGACTGGTTTAACTACATGCAAATGGATCACGACACATATTTGGAACTCTTAAGTCAGGTACCACCTTTAATAGAAAAAAAAGGTCACTTGTATGAGAGAAGCAAATAGTCAACATGAGCGTCTTTCAGCCACTCAGACTGATGTCATACCATATGGTGAGCAATTACACGCTACGTCCTCGGTCCTGACTACGACGGCCGTACGGCCAACTTTAGTACTGGCGAAAGTTCATCCGGCCGGCCGTGGGTGAGCTTTCATGCGGCCAATTTGCTATCACACACTCCGGTTTGAACATATGCTAGCGTCGTGACCGACGGTGCCGTAGGAAACCGGATAAGTGTAATAGGGGCTTAAGGTTCCGTATGCCAACATTTGTCCGGCTGCATTATATTTTGTACTCCTCTATATACCTTAAATGCTCAGTAGGAAAATCTAACCAGTTTCTTTAAAATCGACCAAGATATTTTCGTTAACTGGAATAATGATAAAGGAATGGGATATACTGTATATCGTATAAAAAATCTGAGTGGCACCACTTATTCATGGAAGCATGCTTCACAATATGATTTTTTTTGTTTAGTTTGATGGAGATTGTAAAAACTAAGATAGAGGAAAATGAAATACATATCTCTAAATGCCTTATTCCGGAATCCAGCTTATGAATATCTTGTCTTGGGTTCACACAAATATCAAATAGTTCCAAGCTGGAATGGTCAAGTGAAGGTGTTTCATGCTGCCGCTTGGGAGAGATTTCTTTTATGAAGGCATAGTGAGAAGCTATAAGAACCAAAGTTGACGGTCTAAGACGAGCACCGAGGCAGAAGGGCATTAACTTTAAAGATAATGTTTAATAAATAATGATAGAAAGGAACACAAATGTTAAATAATAAATCAAGGGATAGAGGAAGAAGCTCAGGAAATAAAATCTAACGAATGAGAGAAAATATTTAGGAATCCATGAGTATCGCTCCTCAGCTGTATGATTTAGTGATTAAAAGGACAATCAAACATTTATTTCCGAGATATTTTAATATTTGGTTTTCCCCTTCCCCCGCTTACGGCACCAGCTGTAGAAATTGTGGTTTAACTACTACCCTGATAGGCTGAGGAGCTGGTATGGATAGCTATTGCTCGAACAATCTGAACTAGAGCTTCACGGATAGTAATGCATTTTTCGCTTGTTAAGCGCCCATCTACCTGGCGTAATTTACCCGGTCAAAAGACCCACATCTAGCACCACATAGCTGTGCTAATTCGGGCACTTGATCACTGTAAATAAGGACCTTATCATACAAAGCTAAGCCTATTTGAATCAAGATTATAAGACCTTTGTGCATGAAATGGATAAGAAGTTCTATTGATCTCGAAGCTGTTTAATTTCTCTAGATAAAGCTACTAAATATACGAAATGCTAGATTCTGTTTGTATTCAAGGTGCTTTGCAGTCATCAGTATCTATTATATCCATCATCGATTATCTATTATGCAAATTTAAGACTTAAATTTCGTTACTTATCAACCTTCCAACAACAACAACTACTTTATTCTAATGGTGCTATCTTTTACAAATCAACTAATGATGAATTAAAATAGCCAAATTTGCTAGAACATTAACGGTTATCAAATAACATTCAGGCAATGATACAATATCTTTCAGGCTGCATCAAGAATCTACACTTAACCTGTCTACACAACCCCTAAAACAGAAATTTCCTCAGTGTCGGAGTGGCCGGGGAAGGGGGGTGAAGGAGAAACTCCCCCACCCCCTACTTTCCCTGGAAAGTGTCTACTTGGTCCCTCTTACGAAAAAGTAGCAATTAAAAAATAATGGTATATATATATATATATATATATATATATATATATATATATATATATATGTGTGTGTGTGTGTGTGTGCGTGTATGTGTGTTTTGTATTTGAAGTGGATAGTCGAGACGTCAAATTATTATACAGAATTGAAATATGACAACTCGATTTATATCATTTGTATGCTTTTGCTAACAAAGACAGCCCTTTACTCTCTGATTTGCTAAGTTTGAGAATTCTCCGCCCATTTCGTAGAAGTTGTAAGATGAGCAACTCGTTGTCTGTTTTGTCATAGGAACACTAGAGACATCTGACGAAAGATTTCCTTTGAGTGTCGGCGTTCTTTTGATTCTAACTGTACATATATCATTGAAGAAGGTTGTAAGAACTTCTGTATCCTATTGTAACAATTAGTAACTTATCTTG
Source organism: Palaemon carinicauda (assembly GCF_036898095.1). Classification (NCBI taxonomy): domain Eukaryota; kingdom Metazoa; phylum Arthropoda; class Malacostraca; order Decapoda; family Palaemonidae; genus Palaemon; species Palaemon carinicauda. The sequence goes on from NC_090760.1 coordinate 15,011,013, forward strand.
GGAGTATTTAGCATAGTAAAGTGCAAAGTTACTGGGTGTGTTCTTTTACATGGTTAGACACACATTGGCGTATCATAAATGCATATTGTAAATTGTAATGGCTATTGGAGCCATGTTCGTATGACTCACATTACAAATTTATTTTTTATACTACTCTTATGGCTTTTATAATGCGAATTGTTACATGGAAAACATTATTGTGGATTTGTTGAAAAATGCACATACTATAAAGAGTTAAATCTATGAAGTGTCCTTTCACACAGTTGGATAGTCACAGAAGACAGTAAATCTGAATTTAGCAATCTTTATTTAGAATCTTTAATCTTCTCTATACTGATTTTTAAATGTTGTTAGAATATATCTTATTATCATTTACTCAATGATTCTGGTTTTGAAAAGGGAAGTAATAAAGCTGGATGTTGGAGCGAAGAAAACCAGCTCATCATTCATAGACAGAATCTCACTAACTGTTACAGCCCTTCTGGTTGCTTGGAATCAATCCAGAGGTCCACACCAAGTCACTTATTAACTTCCACACCCTACTATCACTTAGGGACTTTATTTGTTGAGGAACCCTTGCTGGGACAAAGTCGGGTACTTTTATACCAACCAACCATAGGGGAAAGGTTAAAATTGATGGAAAATGTGATGGCCGAATTACTGTAAAACTGAATATCTGTAAAATTAAATGATTTTGCCCCATGGTCGTGGAATTGAAGTGACCCTGGAATCAGCTCTGCCTTTAAACATGTACAGAAGTGCAAAGAATCTCTATATAGAACAGATGACAAGATACTAAAGACCGGAGAACATTTCTTACAAGACTAAGGTGTAAAGGGGAATAAAGAAATTCCACACTTTGCTGAGATAAGTACACATTGGCAAAGCTGCCAATGTTATCATGCTAAATAAACACAAAAGAATTTTCCACAACATGCATGTGTAGAATTTCATGGAGAAACAAACTGTCACCACTAGTACAGAAAATCAAGATTAAAAGTGCTACAGTTTTCAAATTATATGAACTAATTTCCATATCGAAAAAGGCAGAAAGCTGTGAAATATATAGAAAGTAATTTATACATAAAAATATACAGCAAGAAAGAGAACATTCTAAGATATTTAGTCCAAAACACTTTATAAAGAATCACAAAAATGAAAAGAAAAATTTCAGAATTACACTTGAAGTTTTTTCTGACACACATTCTTCCAACTGTTTCAGATCCACAGCAAAATAATAATGTATAGACCTCACTTGCTTGAGGATACACTCTGACACATTATTCTACCTGTTTCCTTATTTCCTTTCCTCACTGGGCTATTTTCCCTGTTAGAATCCTCGGTCTTATAACAACCTTCTTTTCCAGCTAGGGCTGTAGCTTAGCTAATAATAATAATAATAATAATAATAATAATAATAATAATAATAATAGCAAAAGAATGAGTACAGGTGTACCGGTTTCAAATTACCCCCTCCAAATCTTACCCCCGGTAATTTGAAACCAGATTCAAACTACCGGGGGGTAACTTGATACCGGTTTCAAGCTACCCCCGGGGGTAATTTGAAACCGGTTTTATGCTACCCCCCTGGTTTCAAATTACCCCCCTCGTTTTTGCGCAGGATCTCATCATTTATGAATATTAATAAATTGCTTTTAATCAGGGTCAACACAATCATTAGGTTATATGTATGTACATGTATTGTTTCACCTATTGGTATCGTTTATCAATATCCAGCCTTTATCCGTCTTATGTTTATATCTTAGCTAATAAATGTCGGATATTCCATTATCAGTCATGGGCGCATATTTTTCCGAGACAGGAAGACGAGGTGAAATTTGATTTTGACGGTTATTTTTTCCATTATTTGAAATATTTCATAATTATATTGCAAGCAAATATTATATAAGGTATAATCAACATATTGATCATAAGTATATATGTATACATATATATATATATATATATATATATATATATATATATATACAGTATATATATATATATATATATATATATATATATATATATATATATATATATATATACTGTATATATATATATATATATATATATATATATATATATATATATATATATATATATATATATATACATATAATACATGTATATGTATTTGTATGTATGTTGTAAATACTATATCATTCATGATATCTGTAAATAATTGACACTTTTAATAAAGCAAGATTGTAAGCAATTATAACAGTTTTAATAAAACGTGGTACAGTACATGCTGTTTGCTTCTACTGTACTTACATTGGTTGTTTGTATACGAAAACACCTGGACTACGGTAAAGTCGTTACACTTTATAGCCCTTTATGGATGACATTGAAGACAACTTGTGTTAATCTCACAGCTGTTGTTACTGATTTTAGCCTAAGGGCAGGCAGCTGTGTGTTATCATGGGCTAAATCAAATCCTATTTAAACCATCTTCCAGAGTAGTAAGTGATGGATTCGTGTATGGATTTTTTTTTCTCTGTTGTTGATCTCGAAATGGAAAATTATTGAAAAACGGTGTCATAAAATGTTTAAGAATTTTACCTGAAATGTATCATAAAGAAAAAAAAGACCTCTCCACATGGTCACCTGTACATTTCCATGCGGTTTATATAACACTTCTGCCCCTTTGTCATAGCTCCATTCTTTCTTATTACTCATTTCATCAAATGACAAAACAGCAATACCTAGTAATCGAGACTTCATACCATCTTTAAAGTCCTCTGGTTTAAATTGAATCGAGCTAACAGTAGCTTACACAACGTTAATTCTGTCTGCACGACGACATGCATGTTGGTAATTTATATTTGAGCTTTTATTTTTTACGTGCATAGCATCCAAATACTACGAAGTTACTATGCATTATCAGTGACAGAATAAATGAATAAACAAAGAGATATATGGACACAAGGAGTTCTATTGTTATATTGCAACTATGGGTATGGTCAAACCATTTTAAGAGCAAACTCTGAGCCCAATAGCGGCATTGCCAGTTCTCTTGGGTCATTTCCAAAGCACACCTGGCTTGACCGCTTTAATCTATGGGCGAGCCAAGAATAGGAGAAAAGGGTCTCAACTAATAAGTCATTCACCCGGATTTGAACGGTCTAAGATTATAATCCTTTAATTTGATACTCTCCCTAAATTGTTTCCTTCGTTCTTTTTGTTTGCAACCACGTGGTGACAAGTTGAAACTCTTAAATATAACAAATAGCAAAATTGTTATAAAACGATTAACATACTAACAAATAATCTTAATTTTGATATCAAATGAATTCATTTCTCAATTCTGATTGATTATTAAAAGACAGGATTCTTTACAAAGGATTTAATTAACTAGGTTTAATATGGTATATTTACGTAGGTGATTGTATTGTTTTAGAATTTATTTAATTAATCGACAAAATTAATTTCTTTACAACAAAGGTTATATTAGCAAACGTGGTTATGGTGACTTCGTCAGATGAAGTTAGTGCTATCACAAAAGATTCAATAAATTAGTTCAGTCAGACCATTTTCATGTCTTCCTTTATAATGTTATCAGTATGCTTAATACCCTTGACCCAATTTGCCTTGCAAATCTGAAACAAAGTCGTTTTTTATAAGTTGGCTGCATCTGTGACACGTTTTATTGTTTGGTCAATTCCAAATTTAACAATTTCATTACCATTTTCCTATTTTTTTTTTCTTAATATTTAATTTAGTAAATATTTTTTTCCATGTAATGCTAAAACAGGGTTCATTATGATGATTTTGATTTCAAATATTTTTACGGGTAATATCTATCTTTTTTTTTACTTAATAATTGTTTTGTATAAAGTTAGATGCGTCATAGTTTGTGTTTAATTGAAAGATAAGGCCAGTTATTTAAAAAAAAAAAAAAAAAAAAAAAATCTCGACAATCACGCGCACACTGAAATAAAATAAAGTTTTACCTCGCCGTGATCACTAAACCTTAAATGAAAGTCTGTAACTTCAAATATTGTGAATTAGGGAATTATATGACACTTTAGGTCTTAAATACGAAAATATCAACAATCACACGAACAGAAATAAAATAAAATTTTACCTCGCCTTTATCACAAAACCTTGAATTACAGTCTGACTTTTAACGTGTCATATAATTCACTAATACACAATTTTTGGTCTTAAATACCAGATTAAACTACTTTTCCTACTGCTGCGAAGCCAACAATAAATGCATGATACATATTTGCGATGTCACATGAATTATTTATCATTCTGATGAGGGGGTAACTTGAAAACAGAGGGGGTAACTTGAAACCGGTTTCAAACTACCCCCCCCCCCGGTAATCTGAAACCGGTTTCAAGTTACCGGGGGGTAATTTGAAACGGGGGGTAACTTGAATCCTTTACACCGGGGCCCTATAGAAAGTGACTAGAATAGTTTCTATGTCCATAATGAATGTCTATGTCCCTTGGTAGTAGGACAAAGGAAAGAATATTGGAATCAATGCTGTAAATGTATGGTACAAATAGATGTCTCTTGAATTATTATATGAAAAATTATGAAGAAAGAAAAATAGTAGCAAGGCTACGAGACCAGAATGACTGTGATTTAGTTCATCAGCACGACCTGAAGTTGTTTTCATAACTTGGGTCAGTAGAAAGACCTGAATATTCATTTAGCAACAATAGATGTAATATATGTCCTATCCAATGCCAGCATACAACCTTCATTTGTCACAAATATCTACTGAAGGAGAAAACCCAAGAGATGGCATAGTGGCATACTGAAATTCAGTCTGACTTACAGTAGTTCACTGTTCTTTGTACAGTAGAGGAATTGATTTGTAGTGACAACAAGGAAGAGCCAACAAAGCCACACTAATTAAATTAATTATCAAATCAAACATAATTAACGTTTTTATAAAAGATATCACTCTTCATGAGGAATGACAGGAAATACCATCAAATTGTGTTTCTTAATCATAAACAACAAACACAACGACCCTCCATCCATAAGACTTGAAATGATTCCTTCGATACAAGCCGAGTCAATCAGAGAGTAATGCCTGTTGTAATAACATTGGTAAGTATATAATTAAAATGGCAAAGCATTGGTAACCAGAGGTACAGAAAGTAGGAGAGACACACACGTTATTTGAAACAGCATCTCCAGCTTTTTTACGCAACTGATAATCCCTGGAAGTTTCATTACTCTACAATTAAAACTGTGGCCAGAAAGATGTTCACAAACAAACGCCCATACACAAACAATGACGAAGACATAACCTCCCTCAAACTTCGTTAGCAGAGGTAATAAAATCGAAGGAAGTTATGTGATTCTGAATCATGGATTTTCATAAGTAGTATTTTCCTCTACAGCTTTTTTACAGATCTGTGTATCGATTCGATGTTAGAAGGGCAATGCCTCATCGCTTTGATACTTCATCATTCTAAATAAAATCAGCCTTAATTTGCATATTTCTTGTTATTATAATAAGTTTTTCCATAGCAGGAATCCATATATATAAGCCTTATTCATAATCTTTAAGGCATAATGCCAGTATGATAGAAGCCAAATTACATTGAGTTGACGAACTCTACCTGACTGCTTCGGACGAAATGTCGGTAAAGAATTTGTCTTCCTAACCAATTTAATTTGCAATATAACGATATATTACTTAACTAATGAGCACACGCACTTCTCGTGTACATTCTTACCATGAAATAACTTACATTAATAAGTTTTCATAAGAATTAAGGCCGTTTTGACGACACTGAATCGAATTATCGATAGCGTAGCATTACAGATCATAGAAAAAACAATAGAAGATACGAGTGTATGAGATTTGTGAAGTTCATCTCTATGGATAACAAATTAATCCTTAAATACTTATTATCAAAGTTACTATTATCATTATCATTACTACTGTATCATTATAATTAGCTCAGTAAGCAGAATCTTATTAAATAAACAAAAACAAAAAAAACTATGACGCCAACACATCCAGGTGACACGAAGCTTCAGGACAGTGGCCCTTTTTATCTCTCTCTCTCTCTCTCTCTCTCTCTCTCTCTCTCTCTCTCTCTCTCTCTCTCTCTCTCTCTCTCTCTCTTCTGATCAAAAAGTGAGATAAGTAGCAGTTTTTACCTCTGCCAACGAAGGTAGGAGGAGTTTATGTTTTACCCACTGTTCGTTTGTGTGTGTGTGTGTGTGTGTGTGTGTGTGTGTGTGTGTGTGTGTGTGTGTTTGTGAACAGCTTCCTGGCCATAATTTTAATAGTAGGGTAATGAAACTTGTAGGGAATAATTTTTATGTAAAACGCTGGAGATTACTAAATTTTGGAAGGTCAAGGTTACAGTACACGGTCGAGCAAAAGGGCAAGAAATATGTTATTATTATTATTATTATTATTATTATTATTATTATTATTATTATTATTATTATTATCAGTTGGAAAAGCCGGGCTCCAACATGGAAAATATCCTAGTGAAGAAATTAAATGAAGAATAATGATCCTGTGTACCCTAAAGCAAGAGAACTCTAACCTGAGATAATTGAAGTCAATGGTACAGACTCAGTATCATTAGAATATATCTAAAATATATCGATAACGAAATTGTTTATAACAAGATGTTAGGCAAGTGTGCCTACCACCTTGCACCAGACACGGAAGGTCGAAAATTTCACCTTTCTGTGAAGATTTTCGACCGAATGAGCATATGATGGATAAGGGCGTTCAGCAAGATCTTACTCCGTGAGACAAGGACGATTATTGAATCGATTTCCTTTGAGTTTCGACCATAAGAGCTGTTTTTAGCATTCTCTTATCCTCTGAGCTACGAGAAAGTGGTTTATAGGATCTTCAATACTGGGTTTTTTAATCACCCGGAAACGCTTGATTTGGAACCCTATTATTATTATTATTATTATTATTATTATTACTTGCTAAGCTACAACCCTAGTTGGATAAGCAGGATGCTATAAGCCCAGGGCCTCCAACAGGGGAAACAGCTTAGAATCAATTACTGGAGAGAGGGAGAACTTCTCCTTAAACACTTATTTTCTAAGATATTTTAAACATGATCAAATAAATATCCCTTATATTGCATTATCAATATTGTTAATAAACACGACTCGTTGTTAATTAAACTCTATTGGTAAGAGTAGACTGGGCGGATTTATCACAAGAGCAAATACATCAAAGGGGAGATTATTATTCATGGACGTACTTACACATATATAGGTACTGGCATGAATGCATATAGGTGCATACATACTTATGTACAAAAATATGTATAGACATACACCGTCTGTGTGTATTTTTTCATAATGGAGCAAAAGTTCACTATTCATAAAATTACTACTGGTATATAGAAATGTTGGTAAAATAGAGCTCTTACTACTCAGCATTATAATCTATATAAAATATGTTAAAGTGATATCCACCAGACAAAAAGGCTCAGAGAGATGAAGAGTATGAATAGACTTCGCTTTTTCCTTTAATGAAAAACTGGATAAGCCCTATACAGACTCTCTACCTTTCCCACACACAGTCAACAAATAGAACAGTTGGAAAATGAGCTCTCTCTCTCTCTCTCTCTCTCTCTCTCTCTCTCTCTCTCTCTCTCTCTCTCTCTCTCTCTCTCTCCAATGACAGCTGTCAAAGAAATAGATATTCGTACCAGTTAACCATTATAGGATCTTATGATTGCAATATCACCTTTACCAAGACCTACAAAGAGAGAGAGAGAGAGAGAGAGAGAGAGAGAGAGAGAGAGAGAGAGAGAGAGAGAGAGATGTGAAGACCATTGTAACTCAAGACTTCAAATCTAACACCAGCCCTGGGAGCCTAATAAGAGCGGCAATGCAGATTAACCTAAATAACTGAATGTTGTGAACTTTTGAAGAATGACGTCACAATTGAATTTATGATTATACAAATTCACTCAATAGCTTCTACTTGTTACATAATAATATACATCGATAAATGATATTTCTAAAAAATGATTATAGCAATGATGCAATTGAGGAATTTCATAGAACTTTTTGAACTTTTTAGATTAATTTAGAAATTTTGAGTTTCAGCGCCAAAGTTCCTTTTAGAAGTAAACACTGAAGTTGCACAAGGAAAGGAAGGGAACAGAAAAAGGTAGGAAATAGAGAAAATGCAAGTACGCATAGCCAAAGAATTAATGCAATGACATGAAACTAGTGCCTACAGTACACCAGGCGAGTTGCAACGGCAGCAAATACTATCTGTAACCAACCGCCCCCCCCCCCCCCCCCACCGACAAGAATAGCGTTTTAGCAGTCTAGATAATTCACAGAAGATGACGGATGTAACCAATAACAGAGCAAGGACGTAGAGGGCTACCTATTATTACATGGGCTTTCTTCTTTAACCAATATGCACCAAAAGGATTTGTGTGTGTGTGAGAGAGAGAGAGAGAGAGAGAGAGAGAGAGAGAGAGAGAGAGAGAGAGAGATTCGCGTATCAGAAAGTCTACATTTTCAGCATAATTCAAAGTTAATTAAGTTATTGGAGTGTACAAGTTTATCTCCACAGCATATAATTTCTCTTCCTGCCAGCCTCCACTGCTAAATATATTCACAATTGTTTTACGCCCTCGGATTTATACGAAAGTAGAATTTACAACATTAAGCTGCGCAATGCACATTGTTTACTTCGAGGGCAACCTCTTGTCCTCACTATAATTCTTCTATCGATTTTTTTTTTTGATGAAATAATTGCCAAGTTATTGATGGCACTAATCTACAAGTCCCCTTATGAAGACCGACGCACAAGGTCCACGGATAACTTCCACAGGGATCCTCTTCACGAACTTCTATGTGGACATTGTAGAGGGACGCCTTTTGGGCAGATAGAGAAAGGGCCTAACAAGTTGAGGACCTCTGACGGATGTTCTAGCCACGTAAGAGTTTTATGTTCTAGCAGAGCAAGGATGGACTTTCTTACAATTGTCAACATGGAAAGCCACCCTTGAAGAAATCGTACGAGTATCACTCAGGTCCAACAGATATTTGAACAAGGACGTCGAAAGGAGAGTTAGAAAGACTCTGGATATATAACAATTTTATCAAACCGTAACCAGCGAGTCCAACACACATTACTATAAAAGAATCCAATCCACAGTCGCCATCTAAAAGAACATGCTTGTCTCCCTTGTGTAGAAACTCATTGGATAAGACGGGACGTCGTAAACAAATACATAATATGCCCAGTACAGAAATGAAGTTTCCCTTGAAGAATTCTTCCTAATACGTCCAGCAAGGAACCACAAACTATCCAGCCATTCAAATCCACGAACAGTAGCATCTCGTCGACAACAAACCCAATGGTGAGTTCACTTAAAGTGGTATACTGTAAGCACTACCTGAGGTTTCTGCAGCATTGTACCCAGAAATGGATTGGCCTCACAAGTCCCAACGCCGGCCAAAGGGAACCAAATTAATTCATCCATCCTAATTAATCCAACATAGACATTAATCTACAAAAAATGACGTAGTAATGATCTATAAGAATTTGAATATTACAACACTTATAAAAACCATTGGCAAGTTGCAGAGAGAGAGAGAGAGAGAGAGAGAGAGAGAGAGAGAGAGAGAGAGAGAGAGATTTACAATGTCCTATATCATTAAATGCTTGTTGAAAGACCTTCGATTTTCAGGTATTAAAGTCAAAACCTACATGCAGTTCTATCGAATAAAATTTTCTGTGTTGCTGTTTTAGTGCAAACCGGAATAGACAGATTAATTTCATTAAATACTGCAATATTTTTCAGGTCTCCCAAAGTAGTGAATAAGAATTAGATCGTGGAAATTGATAATGAATTTATCTATCGAAATGTCAATGCATAGGAGAACTTGAATCAATGAGTTTTAATTTGGTCTAACAAATGAAACCACCCATCGTATAGAAAGTTATCAAAGGTGTTTGCAAATACTAGTGACTCTGTGGTGCCACAAAGCCACAGCATCGTGTGGCGGGGATGTAGTCTCCCATAGGTTTCCATTGTTTTCAAAGCCACGCCACGCCTGTGGCGGGGATGAGCGACAGAGAGCCACAGACGCTTGCCACAGACGCTTGCCACAGTCGCTAGTTTGCGCGGCAAAACTTGAAAACAATGGAAACCTATGGGAGACAGACCACATCCTCGCCACACGATGCTGTGGCTTTGTGGCGCCACAGAGTCGCTAGTGTGCTCCCGGCCTAAGTGTCCAAAAATGAGAGAATGTAATCTACCACACAGGATATAACAGTAGTGTTCTATGTTTATGTTGCATTTTGGTATACACGGATAGTCAGTTAGGTCTTGATTAGTTTTCTATCTAGATAGGGGAAGTGGAGACGATCCGAGGTCTCAATCTTAGTCAAAACGAGACTGGGGCAACATAGAAGGAATACTGTGTGGAACTTGCCAATAAAATTTTGGAGTTTTCGAGTGTTAATCTGTGATAGAGTTGATGGGAGACGTACAAGAGGAAGGCCAAGGTTTAGGTGGATGGATGGAGTGAAGGAAACTCTGGATGATAGGAGGATAGATGTGAGCGAGGCAAGAGAGCGTGCTAGAAATAGGAATGAATGGCGAGCGATTGTGACGCAGTTCCGGTAGGCCCTGCTGCTTCCTCCGGTGCCTTAGATGACCGCGGAGGTTGGAGGGGCTTGGTGTAGACCACTGGAGAAAACACTCGGCTTTGTTAAGAACCCATATAACTTGTAGATTCAGTTTTCCTATGCAAGTCTCTCTCTCTCTCTCTCTCTCTCTCTCTCTCTCTCTCTCTATATATATATATATATATATATATATAAATATATATATATATATATATATATATATATATATATATATATATATATAAATATATATATATATATATATGAATATATATATATATATATATATATAAATATATATATATATATATATATATATATATATATAAATATATATATATATATATATATATATATATATATATATATATATATATATATATATATATATATATATATATATAAATATATATATATATATATATATATATATATATATATATATATATATGATAAATTTTGCAAATTTTTACGTGTTTTTCATATTCAAATAAGCCATATGTATTTTTGATACATTAATGTCTGGATTCTCTTAACGACCTCGGGATCAGAGCCCCAGGCGAAATCACACAAAGACAAGAGCTTGGCTCCGGCCGGGAATCGAACCCTGGTCGGCAAGCTTGTATAGACAGTGACTAAGCCACTTGGCCACGAAGAAAGATAAAAGTCAATGACAATTCTTCTGTACTTATACCTGTCGAATTCAGGTATTTTGTACTTAGAATTGAAATCAACCCATCTTCACCATCGTAGCTAATTGGTAGTTTGTTACTTGGCATTCAATTAATGATAAATTTTGCACATTTTTACGTGTTTTTCATATTCAAATAAGCCATATATATTTTTGATACATTAATGTCTGGATTCTCTTAACGACCTCGGGATCAGAGCCCCAGGCGAAATCACACAAAGACAAGAGCTTGGCTCCGGCCGGGAATCGAACCCTGGTCGGCAAGCTTGTATAGACAGTGACTAAGCCACTTGGCCACGAAGAAAGATAAAAGTCAATGGCAATTCTACTGTACTTATACCTGTCGAATTCAGGTATTTTGTACTTAGAATTGAAATCAACCCATCTTCACCATCGTAGCTAATTGGTAGTTTGTTACTTGGCCTTCAATTAATGATAAATTTTGCACATTTTTACGTGTTTTTCATATTCAAATAAGCCATATATATTTTTGATACATTAATGTCTGGATTCTCTTAACGATCTCGGGATCAGAGCCCCAGGCGAAATCACACAAAGACAAGAGCTTGGCTCCGGCCGGGAATCGAACCCTGGTCGGCAAGCTTGTATAGACAGTGACTAAGCCACTTGGCCACGAAGAAAGATAAAAGTCAATGACAATTCTTCTGTACTTATACCTGTCGAATTCAGGTATTTTGTACTTAGAATTGAAATCAACCCATCTTCACCATCGTAGCTAATTGGTAGTTTGTTACTTGGCATTCAATTAATGATAAATTTTGCACATTTTTACGTGTTTTTCATATTCAAATAAGCCATATATATTTTTGATACATTAATGTCTGGATTCTCTTAACGACCTCGGGATCAGAGCCCCAGGCGAAATCACACAAAGACAAGAGCTTGGCTCCGGCCGGGAATCGAACCCTGGTAGGCAAGCTTGTATAGACAGTGACTAAGCCACTTGGCCACGAAGAAAGATAAAAGTCAATGACAATTCTTCTGTACTTATACCTGTCGAATTCAGGTATTTTGTACTTAGAATTGAAATCAACCCATCTTCACCATCGTTGCTAATTGGTAGTTTGTTACTTGGCATTCAATTAATGATAAATTTTGCACATTTTTACGTGTTTTTCATATTCAAATAAGCCATATATATTTTTGATACATTAATGTCTGGATTCTCTTAACGACCTCGGGATCAGAGCCCCAGGCGAAATCACACAAAGACAAGAGCTTGGCTCCGGCCGGGAATCGAACCCTGGTCGGCAAGCTTGTATAGACAGTGACTAAGCCACTTGGCCACGAAGAAAGATAAAAGTCAATGACAATTCTTCTGTACTTATACCTGTCGAATTCAGGTATTTTGTACTTAGAATTGAAATCAACCCATCTTCACCATCGTAGCTAATTGGTAGTTTGTTACTTGGCATTCAATTAACGATAAATTTTGCACATTTTTACGTGTTTTTCATATTCAAATAAGCCATATATATTTTTGATACATTAATGTCTGGATTCTCTTAACGACCTCGGGATCAGAGCCCCAGGCGAAATCACACAAAGACAAGAGCTTGGCTCCGGCCGGGAATCGAACCCTGGTCGGCAAGCTTGTATAGACAGTGACTAAGCCACTTGGCCACGAAGAAAGATAAAAGTCAATGACAATTCTTCTGTACTTATACCTGTCGAATTCAGGTATTTTGTACTTAGAATTGAAATCAACCCATCTTCACCATCGTAGCTAATTGGTAGTTTGTTACTTGGCATTCAATTAACGATAAATTTTGCACATTTTTACGTGTTTTTCATATTCAAATAAGCCATATATATTTTTGATACATTAATGTCTGGATTCTCTTAACGACCTCGGGATCAGAACCCCAGGCGAAATCACACAAAGACAAGAGCTTGGCTCCGGCCGGGAATCGAACCCTGGTCGGCAAGCTTGAATGGACAGTGACTAAGCCACTTGGCCACGAAGAAAGATAAAAGTCAATGACAATTCTTCTGTACTTATACCTGTCGAATTCAGGTATTTTGTACTTAGAATTGAAATCAACCCATCTTCACCATCGTTGCTAATTGGTAGTTTGTTACTTGGCATTCAATTAATGATAAATTTTGCACATTTTTACGTGTTTTTCATATTCAAATAAGCCATATATATTTTTGATACATTAATGTCTGGATTCTCTTAACGACCTCGGGATCAGAGCCCCAGGCGAAATCACACAAAGACAAGAGCTTGGCTCCGGCCGGAAATCGAACCCTGGTCGGCAAGCTTGTATAGACAGTGACTAAGCCACTTGGCCACGAAGAAAGATAAAAGTCAATGACAATTCTTCTGTACTTATACCTGTCGAATTCAGGTATTTTGTACTTAGAATTGAAATCAACCCATCTTCACCATCGTTGCTAATTGGTAGTTTGTTACTTGGCATTCAATTAATGATAAATTTTGCACATTTTTACGTGTTTTTCATATTCAAATAAGCCATATATATTTTTGATACATTAATGTCTGGATTCTCTTAACGACCTCGGGATCAGAGCCCCAGGCGAAATCACACAAAGACAAGAGCTTGGCTCCGGCCGGGAATCGAACCCTGGTCGGCAAGCTTGTATAGACAGTGACTAAGCCACTTGGCCACGAAGAAAGATAAAAGTCAATGACAATTCTTCTGTACTTATACCTGTCGAATTCAGGTATTTTGTACTTAGAATTGAAATCAACCCATCTTCACCATCGTAGCTAATTGGTAGTTTGTTACTTGGCATTCAATTAACGATAAATTTTGCACATTTTTACGTGTTTTTCATATTCAAATAAGCCATATATATTTTTGATACATTAATGTCTGGATTCTCTTAACGACCTCGGGATCAGAGCCCCAGGCGAAATCACACAAAGACAAGAGCTTGGCTCCGGCCGGAAATCGAACCCTGGTCGGCAAGCTTGTATAGACAGTGACTAAGCCACTTGGCCACGAAGAAAGATAAAAGTCAATGACAATTCTTCTGTACTTATACCTGTCGAATTCAGGTATTTTGTACTTTGAATTGAAATCAACCCATCTTCACCATCGTAGCTAATTGGTAGTTTGTTACTTGGCATTCAATTAACGATAAATTTTGCACATTTTTACGTGTTTTTCATATTCAAATAAGCCATATATATTTTTGATACATTAATGTCTGGATTCTCTTAACGACCTCGGGATCAGAGCCCCAGGCGAAATCACACAAAGACAAGAGCTTGGCTCCGGCCGGGAATCGAACCCTGGTCGGCAAGCTTGTATAGACAGTGACTAAGCCACTTGGCCACGAAGAAAGATAAAAGTCAATGACAATTCTTCTGTACTTATACCTGTCGAATTCAGGTATTTTTTACTTAGAATTGAAATCAACCCATCTTCACCATCGTTGCTAATTGGTAGTTTGTTACTTGGCATTCAATTAATGATAAATTTTGCACATTTTTACGTGTTTTTCATATTCAAATAAGCCATATATATTTTTGATACATTAATGTCTGGATTCTCTTAACGACCTCGGGATCAGAGCCCCAGGCGAAATCACACAAAGACAAGAGCTTGGCTCCGGCCGGAAATCGAACCCTTGTCGGCAAGCTTGTATAGACAGTGACTAAGCCACTTGGCCACGAAGAAAGATAAAAGTCAATGACAATTCTTCTGTACTTATACCTGTCGAATTCAGGTATTTTGTACTTAGAATTGAAATCAACCCATCTTCACCATCGTAGCTAATTGGTAGTTTGTTACTTGGCATTCAATTAACGATAAATTTTGCAAATTTTTACGTGTTTTTCATATTCAAATAAGCCATATATATTTTTGATACATTAATGTCTGGATTCTCTTAACGACCTCGGGATCAGAGCCCCAGGCGAAATCACACAAAGACAAGAGCTTGGCTCCGGCCGGGAATCGAACCCTGGTCGGCAAGCTTGTATAGACAGTGACTAAGCCACTTGGCCACGAAGAAAGATAAAAGTCAATGACAATTCTTCTGTACTTATACCTGTCGAATTCAGGTATTTTGTACTTAGAATTGAAATCAACCCATCTTCACCATCGTAGCTAATTCGACAGGTATAAGTACAGAAGAAATGTCATTGACTTTTATCTGTCTTCGTGGCCAAGTGGCTTAGTCACTGTCTATACAAGCTTGCCGACCAGGGTTCGATTCCCGGCCGGAGCCAAGCTCTTGTCTTTGTGTGATTTCGCCTGGGGCTCTGATCCCGAGGTCGTTAAGAGAATCCAGACATTAATGTATCAAAAACATATATGGCTTATTTAAATATGAAAAAAACACGTAAAAATGTGCAAAATTTATCATTAATTGAATGCCAAGTAACAAACTACCAATTAGCTACGATGGTGAAGATGGGTTGATTTCAACCAGCTGGGATCAATTTCTTGACAGGATTCCAACGACCAACTATGGTGAAACTACTGCTCTTCCCTTTTGCACTGATTCTGGCCTTTGCGTCTGCTCAAGCAGGTAAGAATCACTTCGTTTTAAGGTTAAAAGAGACTTTTTAGCTATGGTAAGCAGATCTTTCTAGGAGGACACTCCAAAATCAAACCAATGTTCTCTAGTCTTGTGTAGTGCCATAGCCTCTGTACTATGGTATTCCACATTCTTGGGGAAGAGTTCTCTTGCTTGAGGGTATACTTGGGCACACTATACTATATATTTTTCTTCCTCTTGTTATTTTGAAGATTTTATAGTTTATATAAGAAAGATATATTTTAAATTTGTTAATGTTATTGAAATATTTTATTTTATTTTTCATTAAGTTTCTTGTTGCTAATTTTTTTCTTTATTTCCTTCCCTCACTGGGCTACTTTCCCAGTTGGAGCCCTTGGGATTATAGCATCTTGCTTTTCTAACAAGGGTTGTAGCTTAGCAAGCAATAATAATAATAATAATAATAATAATAATAATAATAATAATAATAATAATAACAATAATTTATGATATATTTTAGTAAGAAAGAAAAATGTGGGTCTTATAAATGCCTTGAAATGAAAATAAAATCTAAGTGGCCTATCAAAGTTTGCTAGAAATTTGGAAGCAAACTATTCTTTAAAATAAAAAAAAAAAAAAATTAATATGAATTTCGAAACACATGAAGGATTTCCAGCAAAGCTTCACACAACTTCATGACCGATCTCACAAGGTCTCCCCCTCTTCGACGGAGGTTATGATTCCATTTTTTCAAAGGGATTAACGTCAATTTATTGAAATTATTATTATTAACGAAATCATTACGGTAATCATTAAAATTATTATCATTGAAATTATTAAAATTAATTTTCATTTGACTAACCACAGGAACTATTTAAACAAATCAAACGATAAACTTTGAAATGTGAATGCATGTATCATTCAAAAAGGCAGCTCAGTTGCATATTATTATTATTATTATTATTATTATTATTATTATTATTATTATTATTATTATTATTAGCTAAGCTACAACCAAAGTTTGAAAAGCTGGATGCTACAGTACCCAGAGCTCCAACAGGGAAAAATAACCCAGCGAGGAAAGGAAATAAGGTAAAAAATAAACTATTTGAGAAGTAATGAACAATTGAGATTAAAATATGTAACTACCAAAGAGGAATACCACGGCAGCCCACTCTCCAGTGACTGAATCCTACATGCACAGCCCTTCACCAAGGACTTGGGCTAAGAGCCAGTAGTAAGAATTCCTTCATAATGTCATGAAAACACGGAATAAAGTGCTTGCTTGACGTTCATTATCATATCAAACATATGACAAAAAATTAGAAAGATTTTTTAAACTGTTATTAGGTGAAACTATAAGAGAGATTACTCGAGTGCCATATGTGGATGAGATTATGGTGAGATGTAGATGGAGATGGTTTGGGCATGCTCTTCGCACTCCCCAAGAGAGATTAGTTCACAAAACTTTTAACTAGGCTCCACAAGGCACTAGAAGAGTTGGAAGACCCAGACCTACATGTTTGGCGTGAAGTAGGAGATGTTGAATGGAAAATTATTGATTTAAAACCTCAAGCTTGAGACGAATGGCCAAATCTAACCAAGACCATTGCGTCGATATGCGTAGGATGATGATGATAATGATGATGATGATGATGATGACTAAATATTTATATTTCAGTCGTTGTCTTCAGACTTTGAGACACTACGTGGCAGCTACTTTTTACTACATGAACCAAATTAACCTATTGATGTTTGGAATGGCGATATACTGTCTTAAAACCTTCCCTAAATTCCCAATATATTACTTCCTCAAGACTAGTTATTTTCACTGGTTCCTAACAGAGAAATTAAGAACTTTTTTAAAATTCAAGTTAAAATTACAGTATGCCTTATAACACACTTTGCTTTAAGCATTCTTTTACAATGTCCAAACTCATTATCTCTTCCAGATGACAAGTTCTCCATCTCTGATGCGAATAATACTGTCTACTTCCCAGTTGCAGTTTATTCCTACACTGTTCTAGCTTCCTGGACCAGCGATATAAACAACAAAATCACCTTCGAAGGATTTCGGAAATTACAAAAAAATCCTCAGCGACTATTTAAATATATACCCAATTCATTGCAATCAGATACATGGAATTTCTTCGAAATTGAAAAAAAAGAATGGGTAAGTATCAAAAGTCTTCGATCACTCAATGAATTCTCTGATCCCACAAAACCGTAATGATGCAATCAGGAAATAAAAACTAAAATTAATAATTTATTGGTAATTACTTTTTAAAAAAACAATTCTTTTGTGAACACTTTCTTTAGCTTTCAAAGTTAAATAATTGTTTCATTTTGAATCAAAGATGAAAATTTTCAAGTTAACTTTGAATACAAAAGACTTGGTTTATTGGAAAATCTCTGTCAAAAAGGGTCTCTTAACGGTTTAAAAGTCCTTAATGAATGGCAGAGGCAAGGGACAGTGACAATACCCTAGCAGGACAATGTCCTATGCACATTTTGGCACTAGTTTCATGCAAATTGGATAAAAATTGACCACGATACAGCAAAAAGATGTTTTTGACCTTTACATGGCCTTGAACTTTGACCCAATAACTTCAAAAATATAATTAAATTGTCGTTGGATCATGGCCAATCATCCCACCAAATCTTATGAGATTCGGTCAAATAGATTTTGAGTTATACGAATCACAAACGAACAAACACACAAACATAAATAAATAGATACACGCCTATCAAATCATGAGCCTTCGCAACGAAGTTGATAAGGTAATAAAATTCTTTCTTAATTGTTCTTTCATATTCCAAATAAATATTCATACTCACTTTTGAGCTACCAAACACTCAAAGGAAAGAAACCATTTCTGAAGCCTGCTGTTAGTTACATCATTAAGGTATTTTCTGCTTCTATGTGTCATTAACTGATAAGTAAAACTATAATAAAATTGGTTTACAATTGATCTTTCTAACAGGCGAATGATTGTTAGCTTAATATGACAGATATATCTAATGTTGTGGATAATTTTCAATGCAATGTCTTTTCAAAGTTTTTATCTCCAAGGAAGTGAAAATTTATCCAGGCAACAAAAGATATCCGGTAGATTGGTCATATGATTTAAATATCACAATGAAGAGCACCAAAAAGCCCTACTGGAGATTTTGTGCCAACATATTCGAATGTGGTGAGTCCATTTTCTTTTATAATATCTTTTGGAAAGTCCTCAATTTCTATATATTGCTAATACTGTATCATGAAATTAATATATTCTCAATGTTAATTAAAAAAATATTTCAGTTTTATGTACGCTGTGTGATACTCAAAATACCTAAGAACGTATACGGCAGACAGATCTTGTAGTTCCTGTAGTGCATATGGTTTCAATGTGTGACAGGACCAGGAAAACAGCTCTCAAAGTAAAGTCGAGTCAATTATAGTCATTTGGACTAACAACAGAGCAAATGCCTCTGTCCCATCCTAATATCTCGTGTTTTTCGTATTCTTTCTCAGCTCACTTTCTTAGTAACATCCATCTCCTTGGCTCTACGATTTGATTTGGGCTATGCTGTTTAACCAGTGGGGATACCTTGACGGGGTGAAAACGTTTGAGTGTATCTAAGGTCAGCAAAGTTGTACTAGTTTAACCAGTGGGGATACCTTGACGGGGTGAAAACGTTTGAGTGTATCTAAGGTCAGCAAAGTTGTACTAGTTTAACCAGTGGGGATACCTTGACGGGGTGAAAGCGGTTGAGTGTATCTAAGGTCAGCAAAGTTGTACTAGTTTAACCAGTGGGGATACCTTGACAGGGTGAAAGCGGTTGAGTGTATCTAAGGTCAGCAAAGCTGTACTAGTCTAACCAGTGGGGATACCTTGACGGGGTGAAAGTGTTTGAGTATATCTAAGATCAGCAACCCTGTACTAGTCAAGGCCACCAATACTAGGTTGGTTTAATGTGAGCGATCAGACGAAAATCTACCGCCAGCACCAATCCGCACTGGTCAGCGTGATGATAAAAACTGGCCTTTGTTCCGCTTTGGACTAGAAACTGCTGCGTTTTTGTTGATGTTTAAGCTAAGCTAATCTAACAAAACTCTATTGCAGATCTTCCAGCACCAGTTCCCCCTGCAACTGAATTTCCTGTTGGTTCAACAACAACTCAAAGCAGCATTGTCTCATCCACGACTCAAAGCAGCATTGTCTCATCCACTGTCCCAACGCCAAGCACCAGAGAGACTGCTCTGAACTTCACATCAATTGTTTTACTAAGCATCTGTTGTGTGTTGGTCGCTATCGTCATAGGAATGGCTGTTTACATCATCCGAGGGAGAAGAGCTTCACTTAATGGTAAATATTTGCTATGAATAAGGCTTATTCTCTTTAACACTAACGATTATCACCGTTTTAAAGTGGGCAGTTTCCTCTGCTGAAGT
>NC_090760.1:15031772-15036772 GCF_036898095.1 Palaemon carinicauda
ATATATAACCCGTTGCCTTGTTGAATGATGTCAGTTGCATTTACCTCGCCTCTCTGTCCTGGATGAAAAAGACACGCTTCGAAAATAGCCGACATAAAGTATCCAACAAGATTACAAATACTGCAAAATCGACATTACCCTTAAAAGTTTAAGGTTTAAAGGCCGCTCGTGAATGGCAGAGGCAAGAGTCAGATACATTTCCCTATCAAGCAGGACAATGCCCCAGAGACTGACCATACATATGTATAGTCAGCGCCCAAGGCCCCCTCTCCACCCAAGCTAGGACCAAAGAGGCCCAGGCAATGGCTGCTGATTATTCAGCAGATAGACCTATGGGCTCCCCCAAACCCCCCATCTTTATCTCACAAGGATGGTGAGGTTGCAGCGACCAAAGAAACTATCGAACCCCACTCTGACATTCACTAGTCAGGGACGTTACCTACATCGGCCAGCACAACCTTGCAACGAAAATATAATATTCAGCTTGCAGTTAAGCTCTGTTGTTGCAGAACCGTCGGCAACATGGTGGAAGTTAATTCCGACTTATTAACGTCTTTGTAATTTCCTTCTCCTGAGGGTCGTGCATGCGCTGGTTTCCTAGACTCTGCCGCAATGTTAATTCATAACATCTTGCTTCAGGTGTGTTAGAATCATATACCTGTTTAATATTTCGATAATCTATTACTGTCTATTTTTGCTATTTCTGTTGATCGCAACTCTTTGGGATCTTTATCAATTCTTAGTGTTTCTCATTGTTCAAATCTACTTTGCTAAAGATCCTTCAATGTTATTGTTTCTTCTTCTTCTTCTTCTTCTTCTTCTTCTTCTTCTTCTTCTTCTTAGTAGTAGTAGTAGTAGTAGTAGTAGTAGTAGTAGTAGTAGTAGTATCACCTTTATTATTATTATTATCATTATTATTATCACCATTATTATTATTATTATTATTATTACTACCTAAGCTACATCCCTACTTGGAAAAGCAGGATGCTACAAGCCCAAGGACTCCAGGAGGAAAAAATAGCCCAATGAGGAAAGGAAATAAGGAAATAAATGAACTATAAGAGAAGTAATGAACAATCAAAATAAAAATATATTACGCTACTTTCAACTTCAACTATGATTCCTCACATTTTTTCTAATTATACTTCTCACTTATAGCATTTTTACCTCACGTCTTGATTTCTGATAGTTTCACCTACTTCCACCTTTGATTTTGACCCTTCTCAAATAATTCCTCATGTCACTGTTTATCAATTTCTTCTCTCTGGCATGTATAGAGTGTTGTCTTGATTATACACCATGAATAAGAGTTCCAGACTCCAATCTACGATACATGAGTTGCATTTTTTCATTCCATTCAATTTTCTCAACTGCGGGTGGGATGATAGACAGTTGATAACAAAACGAGTTAGAAGACAGTTCAACTTTATTCTATCTTTCCTTTACTAATAAATAACATTACAACCGTGCATAGGAAATGGAAGACTTTATCATCAAAAGTATATTCAAATTAATGAATGCTTATCCACTAAATCACTGTCTAGGGTTATAGTTCTATTGCTGTTGCCTTATTTTCTTTCCTCACTGGGCTATTTTCCTTGTTGGATAAATGCGTATCCACTAAATCACTGCCTTGTATTATAGTTCTCTTGTTATCTGTTCTATCTGTTTCCTTATTTCCTTTCCTCACCGGGCTATTTTCCCTGTTGGAGCCCTTGGGCTTATGGCAACCTGCTTTTCAAACTAGGGTTGTAGCTTAGCAAGTAATAATAATAATACCAATTATAATAAATTCAGATAAAAACACTCCATTCAAATTTTACTGAATTCGTCATACAAAAGATTGTATTAAACCAGATTTACTATTAAGTATAACCACCCTAACCGTAGCCTCAACAGGATTAATGAATGGTGGTTTAAGACTAAATCATTATAACCCTCCTTAACCAATAAGTAGTATTACAGGATTCATCATCATCCTCCCAAGCCTCGGTTAGATTTCGCTAGTCGTCTCTATCTAGAGATTTTAGTTCAATACTTCTCCATTCATCATCTCCTACTTCACGTTTCAGAGTCCTTAGCCATGTAGGCCTGGGTCCTCCAACTCTTTTAGTGCCTTGTGGAGCCCAGTTGAAAGTTTGGTGAACTAATTTCTCTTGGGGAGTGAGAAGAGTCTCCATCTCCCCCTTACCATGATCTCATTCACATATGGCACTCGAGTAATCTCTCTTATAATTTCATTTCTAATACTGTCCTGCCATTTAACTCACAATATTCTTCTGGGGGTTTTTTTCTCAAATCTACAAAATCTGTTAGACATTGTTTTATTGTCATACCATGACTTATGTCCATACAGTAACACCGATCTCACTAAATTGATATATATCCTGATTTTTGTGTAATTTCAGGCGATTTGATTTCCGAAAATTATACGATTACATAGGAAAAATAATCAAATAAGCCATATATTTTAATACATTAATGTCTGGATTCCTTCACCGACCTCGGGATCAGAGTCCCAAGATGAAGCCACTCAAAGTCAATAGCATCTGACTGGTCGGGAATTGAACCCTGGTCCAGGATACTTGTATGACAGTGACCGTACCATAACCGTACCATTTTGGCTAAATGGTACAGTCACTGTCATACAAGTATCCTGGACCAGGATTCGATTCCCGGCCGGTCAGATGCTATTGACTTTGAGTGGCTTCACCTTAGAACTCTGATCCCGAGGTCGGTAAGAAAATCCAGACATTAATGTATTAAATATATGGCTTATTTGAATATGAAAAAAAAAAACATGTCTAAATGCGCAAAATTTATCATTATAAGAAATATATATATATATATATATATATATATATATATATATATATATATATATATATATATATATATATTTATTTATTTTGATCAAAGGTAAAGACTAAAGTACGCTACCTCTCCTTAACCAATAAGTGGCATTATACGATTACATAAGAAAAAAATATGTTTCTTGTTAAAGATAAATATTGTTACACGAAAATTAATAATTTCAAATAATATATTAAGAAAATCTCGATCATATATTCAACGGACCGTTTATTGACTAAATATTTTACTGAGAAATTAAGATGATGAAACTGGACGAAATCATGAGGAAGATGCATCCAGACGAAATCAAAAGGAAGAAAAATCCTTACGATATCAAAAGGAAGATAAATCCAAACGAAATAAATAAGAAGGTAAATCCGGACGAAATCAAAGGCAGCATAAATCCGGACGAAATCAAATGCAGCATAAATCCTGATGAAATCAGGAGTGAGATAAATCCAAACGAAATAAAAATGATAAATCCGGACGAAATCAAGTGGTGGATAAATCCTGATGAAATCAGAAGTGAGATAAATCCAAACGAAAATGATAAATCCGGACGAAATAAAGGGAAGGTCAGATCCGGACGAAATCGAGAGGATATCCGGACGAAATTAAATCAAAAGGAGGATAAATTTGGAAAAACTGAAATCAAAAGGAATATAAATCTGGGCGAAATTAAGATGACGAATCTAGACAAAATTAAGAGAATGATACATCCGGACGAAATGAAATAAAAAAGATAAATTTGGACGAAATAATATCAAAAGGAAGATAAATCTGGACGAAATTAAGATCATAAATCTAGACGAAATCAAGATGTTGATGCATACGGACGAAATTAAATAAAAGCGGAGGAAAAATTCGGAAGAAAATAAATAAAAGCAGAGGAAAAATCCAGAAATAAAAAGAGGATAAAACCGAACGAAATCAAAAGGAAGATAAATCCGGATGAAATCAAAAGTGAGATATATTCAAACAAACTTAAAATAATAAATCAAGATGAAATCAAGTGGAGGTTAGATCCGGATGAAATCAAAAGGAAAAAGCCAGACAAAATCAAATCAATAGGAAGATAAATCCGGATGAAATCAAAAGCATAAATCAGGTTGAAATAGAAGATATATCAGATGGAAATAAAGATGATTAAATCCGGTCGAAATAGAGAAAGTTATAGACCACTCGAATTCACGACGTTAAATTTGCATGAATTTTCTAAATAGGAAATTTAAAATTCAGACGAAATCAGATTTGATTTAGACTAATTGAAAACACGAATAAAATCAGGAGATTTGATTTAGACTAACTTAAAAGACGAATAAAATCTCGAAAAGAACAAATTTGGACGAATTTGTAGAATAAATTCAACGATTTCTTCCTATTTTCAAGAACAAACAGCATGGAAGACTCATGGAATTTAAGTGCCATTAAGTGAATTCAAGAACAGAGAGAGAGAGAGAGAGAGAGAGAGAGAGAGAGAGAGAGAGAGAGAGAGAGAGAGAGAGAGAGAGAGAGAGAGAGAAATCAATTAATGCAGCACCACCTGACGGTTACTACTGCACGAAGGGCCTTCAGAGCCTCCCGCCGGAGTTTACACTTGGCACTTGTGTGTCTCTGTGATTCGATTGAAGAAAGTTGTTGTGCTTTCTTCTTCTTCTTCTTCTTCTTCCCGGCACCCGGCAGTCGTTTCAATTACTGCTAACTCGCTCTTGGTTTTATTCTTTCCGCTCCTTTATTCTTTTTCTCTCTCCCTCTTTCCTCCTCCGTTCGCTCTCTCAAAATTTATTGGTCATGACCAACATCCTTCGGACAATTCTCCAGCTTCACAATTTATATTATCTCCCTCTCTCTCTCTCTCTCTCTCTCTCTCTCTCTCTCTCTCTCTCAAGACCAACATCCTCTGGACAATTCTCCAGCTTCACAATTTACCTTCTCTCTCTCTCTCTCTCTCTCTCTCTCTCTCTCTCTCTCTCTCTCGAACTTCCTCTTCTCGGTTTCCCCTCCGCCCTCGTCCCGTTTCTTGGAAGCTATTTCCCAATGTCAGATGAAGAAAAAGCATGGGTGGAGAGAGAGAGAGAGAGAGAGAGAGAGAGAGAGAGAAGATCTGGGCCTTTGTTCTCACATTAACCAAAGAGGAAAACTTAGAA
>NC_090760.1:15054272-15056772 GCF_036898095.1 Palaemon carinicauda
ATATATATATGTATGTATATATATGTGTGTATATGTGTATACCTGTATGTATATTGTATGTATGTATGTATGTACACACACACACACACACACACATATATATATATATATATATATATATATATATATATATATATATATATATATATATGCATATAGTATACATACAGACACACACAACACACACACACACACACACACACATATATTATATATATATATATATATATATATATATACATACACACATACATACTCTTTCTATTTACATTGGGCAACATTGCCAAACGTTTAACTACTCAATCTCTTCTTGTCCCTCGGTTAGAAAGAGAGAGAGTTGTAGTCATAACCTGGTGAGAAGGGGCGTGTGTGTGCGTGTATGCGCATATCCAATTAATTAGGTGTCATTCAGACGGGTCGCATACACTAGTTATACAATGAATGGTACATTTTATATGTTTTATTTCTTAGTAAATCCTACATTTCATGTTAAATACTTCCTTTAAAAACTATTAATAATGGCAAATTTAATGTATAGTCCATTTAATAATAAATGCTATATTTGATATCAAATAACTCATTTACTGATGATTCAACTCTAGATAAGTGTCATATGTCAAGATAAATGATAATTTCATATTGTAAATGAAAATAATTTTTGTTCTAAATATGTCTGAGGGATTAAAAGTAATCTCATTATACGATTCAATAATATTCAATTCGGACAAAAAATTCTATAAATTTTTCTGTAAAGAAATTCATCATCATCATCTCCTAAGGCCTAATGACGCTGTGGCCTTATTAGTAACGTCTCTGCCTGGTGTTTGCCAGTCGGGGGTTCGAGTCCCGCTTAGACTCGTTAGTGCCATTAGTGTCTACAACCTTACCATCCCTTGTGAGCTAAGGTTGCGGGGTTTGGGGGGAGCCTATAGGTCTATCTGCTGAGTCATCAGCAGACACTGCCTGGTCCTCCCTGGTCCTAACTTGGGTGGAGAGGAGGCTTGGGCGCTAATCATATATGGTCAGTCTCTAGGCCCTAGGGCATTGTCCTGATTGCTAGGGCAATGTCACTGTCCCTTGCCTCTGCCCATTCATGAGCGACCTTTAAACCTTTAAAGGGCCTCATAGAGGATTCATTGGCTAAATACATCAAAGGATAGCCAGTTCCTTGTGAAGCGCAAATGAATCCTGCCGGTCCATACTAATTCCAGTAAGATTAACCGCCAGGCATCAGGAGTAGAAGCCGAAGAGAGAGTTTGTCCATCGCCTTAAACCCAATCCGTCACCCTACTGCCAGTGACTTCGAGATTTAGGGGGGGAAAGGGGGGGGGGGTGTATTTCCTCCACACCCAAAAGTTCTCATTACTCCACCAAGTTGCTCATACGAGTATAACCTTTTTCCACAGTACTATCATTATCCAAGCAATTTTTGTTCCAACATAATAATCATTGTCATCTCCTCTCTCTCTCTCTCTCTCTCTCTCTCTCTCTCTCTCTCTCTCTCTCTCTCTCTCTCTCTCCTCTCTCTCTCTCTCTCTCTTTATTTGCTGATATGCATGTTATCCTCCTTATTAAGCGTTAATGCTATTGTGATTTTGTTACCCAGACCTTAGAACTCTGTGACCAACTTGCTAATTGATGTTTGTACTGTATCACTATTATTGCATATCTTATCTTTTTTTTTTTCACTGATGTCATAAATGTTTTTTACTGATGTCATAAATGTAAGATCACTGTACCCCTAATGTAGGCCTAACTCTGTATATGGCTTTAGCTGAAATAAAGATTATTATTATTATTATTATTATTATTATTATTATTATTATTATTATTATTATTATTGCTAAGATATATCGCCTAGCACGGTATAATAATAAATCGTGCTTGTAACAAAATCCTTTGCTAGTGATTCCCTTAGGTGCCTTGACACTTATTCAAACACTGTTAGTTTAAAGAGGCCAAATAATCCGGATAAAGAGGACTGCTTAAAAATGTACAAGATATTACAGACTCCTTTCTTGTTACCATTGTTGATTCTGTCAACGGGGCATAATATTTACTCTACAGGAACACGTAAGGAATTTTGTTGTACACATATAGATACAGGATCTTGCTTCTCGGTAAGGCAATTACTTTCTCACAAAAGATTTTCTTTTATATAAATAAAAAAAATTTCACATTATTTTCTAGTTTTTTCTTTTTTTAAATAAATTGGAAAAAAAAATTCTAGTTTTCCTTTTGTGTTAAATTATAAATTTTTTTATCTTTATAATCGTTTTCTGTAAAAACTTATTTCTCCACAAAATATTAACTTCATCTATAAAAATATATAATTTTCTATTTTTTTTTTTTTTGTCAAATTAATCTGCTTTCAAATAACTGATGTAACTATTAAAGTCAAAGCACTACCGAAAAAAAAAATATATTCTTTAAGAATAAAAAAAAAATATATATATATAATTTTCTAGATTTTTTTTTTTTGGTCAAATTAATCTGCTTT
>NC_090760.1:15059272-15074272 GCF_036898095.1 Palaemon carinicauda
TATAGAGAGAGAGAGAGAGAGAGAGAGAGAGAGAATGTAAAGCGCCCCTAATCAGAACTACTCATTTGTGTACACACACACACACATACATATATATATATATATATATATAGAGAGAGAGAGAGAGAGAGAGAGAGAGAGAGAGAGAGCAGTATGTAAAGCGCCCCCTAATCCCCGAATGTGTAAACAATCACCTACCACAAACCCACTCTCTCTCTCTCTCTCTCTCTCTCTCTCTCTCACTAACAAGACGTGTACCGTGGAATGTCCTAACGATGGTAAAACGTGTCATGACTCCTCTCTGGCATCCAAGGGCCTACAGCTCATTTAGATGTTGCTGTTGTTTTTGTTGTTGTTGTTGTTATCTTATTCACGTTGATGACACTATTAGTTCCCTGAAGCGTCTTGCGAGAGGCTTCTTAATGGTCGGTGTCTGTAATACGTATGTAGTCCCCGGCATGAGATTCCGAATTAAGTTTAGTGTCGGTTAAGAAGGATGATAATTATCTTAAGTTTTACCACTTGAATATTCTACATTTAGATATTTTTTTTTTCTCGTGTATTTTATATAATTAAACATCTTTAAAAAAAAAAAACTAATTAATGGGCCTTTCTATCTAGATATAAAGTATATACAACAACAACAACAAAAATAACAACAACAAATGCAGCCGTTTCTAGTCCACTGCAGGACAAAGGCCTCAGGACGTGTCTTAGTCATGTCTGGGGCTTGGCCAGTTTTCATCACCAAGCTGCCCGGAACGGATTATTATTATTATTATTATTATTTATTATTATTACTTGTTAAGCTACAACTCTAGTTGGAAAAGCTGGATGCTATAAGCCCAGGGGCTCCAACAGGGAAAACAGCCCAGTGAGGAAAGAAAACAAGGAAAAATAAAATATTTTACGAACAGTAGCAACATCAAAATAGATATTTCCTGTATAAACTATAAAAATATTAACAAAACAAGATGAAGAAAAAATAAGATAGAATAGTGTGCCCGAGTGTACCCTCAAGCAAGAGAACTCTAACCAAGACAGTGGAAGACCATGGTACAGAGGCTATGGCACTACCCAAGACTAGAGAACAATGGTTTGATTTTGGAATGTCCTTCTCCTAGAAGAGCTGCTTACCATAGCCAAAGAGTCTCTTCTACCGTTACCAAGATGAAAGTAGCCACTGACCAATTACAGTGCAGTAGTTAACCCCTTGGTGAAAAGAATATCTCCCAGCTTAAAATTATACCATAGAAAATAAATGACTTACAGTAATCATCTATTTGTATGACTCTATTCCTAAATACTTTACATTTATATATAATCAATACAGTATACGGTAGGCTATTTCAAAAGTTAACATCCTAAATTACAAATACCACTGTGGCTTCCAAGAAGGTTAATACTGTATTCTTAATCTGCTCCAAAGGATAGATATATATATATATATATATATACACAGTATATATATATATATATATAAATATATATATATATATATATATATTGCTTGAACATCCACAAAACAACTACAATACGACTATGTCTTCACCGAAAATTCAAGCTCACGGTATGCTCCAAACTCAAGTGATCTGACTTGTCTACCTTCCCTCAATCCTTTGACACCATCAGACACAGCAAGTTTTGGGGGCTATTACATTGTCTAAAAGCCCCCACTTGGACACAAGGTCCGGGCAATCTGCGCACGCACGCACGCACACAGCAAACATCTTCGCTTGCCTACCGTGTTTAAAATCCACTAAGTAACCTCAAGATTGAGATCTCATCTTCCTCAACGTCCTCTTCCGCACGGCTAATCAGACTTGTTTGGCGATAAAGTCTCTCAGCGATAAAAGCCAAAATGAGTTGTCCCAGATAAGAACTGAACCGAACCGGATTCCCGGGAATTTCGCTTTCGAAGGTTATCAGTCCAAGCGAGTAGGTTGGTAGGCTCAAGCTATAGACTTTGGGTAGGGGTTTAGTATATGTATAGTTTGATGTTACATCTTGAAAGGTGAGGTGGTCTGTTTTTATAAAAGTACCGTATCATATATGTGCAAATATGCATAAAAAATATGAAAAATTTATACTCTCTCTCTCTCTCTCTCTCTCTCTCTCTCTCTCTCTCTCTCTCATACACACACACACACAAATTTACAAATAAGCAACCACATAAATATATACAGGTGTATGTGTGAGTGTGAATGTACGTACAGTATGTGTGTGTGTATATATATATATATATATATATATATTATATAGATATATATAGAAATATATATATATATATATATATATACAGAGAGAGAGAGAGAGAGAGAGAGAGAGAGAGAGAGTTCTGTAAATGCCAAACAAATAAATTCAAAAGCACATGAGCATTCTAATGCATTTTCTGACCGTCCCTTCCGCAATTGAAAAGTTTCATCTTTTACGAATCTAACTTCCTTTACAAATTCGCAGCTCTTCCTCCAATTACTCTCTCTCTCTCTCTCTCTCTCTCTCTCTCTCTTTCATTTCCCGTCATACCATTAAACATAATTCAGAGTGAAAAGTTATCCTCGTTATCAAAATATTCCCCATCTCTCTCTCTCTCTCTCTCTCTCTCTCTCTCTAATTCATTATTCAAGGTTATTTCCTCTCTTCTAATTCATTATCTCTCTCTCTCTCTCTCTCTCTCTCTCTCTCTCTCTAATTCATTATTCAAGGTTATTTCCTCTCTTCTAATTCATTATTCTCTCTCTCTCTCTCTCTCTCTCTCTCTCTCTCTCTCTCTCTTCCAATTCATTATTCGAGGTTAATTCCTCCTTTTAATTCATTATTTATGGTTATTCTCTCTCTTTCTCTCTCTACTAATTTATTTTTCGAGGTTACTTTCTCTCTCTTCTAATCTATTATTCATGGTTACTCTCTCTCTCTCTCTCTCTCTCTCTCTCTCTCTCTCTCATCCTAATAAACCTCAACACTTCCTCTCACAATCTTCCCTTTCACATCATCATCTTCTTTCTCCCATCTCCCTCATTATCATTTTCCAACGTTCCTTCTCATCTTCTTCCCCTGTCCGTCTTCATTATCGCATCCCCTCTTCTCTTTGCTCAGATTTCCGCAGTTTTTCGTTTATCGTTTATTTTCGTAATTCCTGCTTTCGCTAGATTCTCCTTCTCTTGCGTTTGACTCCGGGTTTATCAGATGTGGTATTTATTCTTTCTTTGCATCTAATTCCTTTATCTTCGTATTTATATATATCAATCACTTTTATTATGTTCTATTAATTATTATTATAATTATTATTCCTCTTTCTTTACACTGAATTCCTTATCTTCGTATTCATATCTATTAATTAATTTTATTATTTTCTTTTAATTATTATTATTATTATTATTATTATTATTATTATTATTATTATTATTATTTATAGAAAATATATTTTCAACACTATTGTTACTATCATTTAATGTTATTTTCATAATTAATATAAACTATAATTTATGTTTTTCTAAATCATCACTTTTATAATTATCAAAATAATTTTCTTATATTACCAAAACTATAATTATCATCATTTTTAACAATTACTTTCAACAAAATCAACATAATGATAATAGCAAAACAACAACAAAATAAGAATTTCATAACAATATCAAAGTTGGAGCAAATGTTTTTATGTTGACCAAGCTGACATGAGTCTTTTTATAGTTTGTATATGACATATCTGTTTTGTGACGTTGTTAATAGTTTATATAGGATATATCTGCGTTGACGCTGTTACTGTTTTTAGAATGATATATCGTTAATTTATTCTCATCATTTATTTATTTCCTTATTTCCTTTCCTCACTGGGCTACGTTTCCCTATTGGAGCCCTTGGGCTATAGCATCTTGCTTTTCCAACTATGGTTGTAGCTAGGCTAGTAATAATAATAATAATAATAATAATAATCAGCAATAATAATTATCATTATTATTATCATAATCATCCTTTTTATAACTATTGCGTACTAAAGGAAACAAGCAAAATAATGAATAACTATAACTATAACTTTAAGAGAATAGTATAAAAGGATAAAGTAAAAATACAGTACTATAAACTGGGACACAAACGACCTTTGTAAGACAATTCATGATCTCGAGATTAACTATACTGCGCTTTATAGTCGTGAGTGCCAATTCCAAGGATTATTGCGGATTTTGCTAAAAAATTAAAGAAAAAAAGTTTTCATGTTAAACCATACTCGATTGGCGCTCTCTCTCTCTCTCTCTCTCTCTCTCTCTCTCTCTATATATATATATATATATATATGTATATATATGTATATATATGTATGTATACATATACACACAACAACAACAACAACAACAACACACACATATATATATATACATATATATATCTATATATATGTATATACTGTATATAATATATATATATATATATATATATGTATGTATGTATACATATACACGCAACAACAACAATATATATATATATATATATATATGTATACAACAACAACAACAACAACAACATCAACAACAACAAATGCATCCGTCTCTAGTCCACTGCAGGACAAAGGCCTCAGACATGTCCTTATTCATGTCTGAGGTTAAGGCAGTTTTCATCATCAAGCTGGCCAATGCAGATTGGTGATGGTGGGAGACTTTAGTCTGATCGCTCACATCAAACCAACCTAGTATGGTGGCCCTGACTAGTTCAGCTTTGCTGGTCATGGCGATACACAAACTCTTTCATTACCTTAAGGTACCCCACTCAGAGAGGATAAGTATTTAACACACACACACACACACACATATTATATATATATATATATAGATATACATATATATATACATATATATTTATATACATGTATATATAAAGAGAGAGAGAGAGAGAGAGAGAGAGAGAGAGAGAGAGAGGAGAGAGAGATTCGTTACTTACAATACCCACTTTAGCGATGAGAACTAAGATTAATGACATTACGTCAAAATAACTAATAGAATATGTACCTGTATTTAGTCAATTGAGGTGGGTCACTTCCAAATGGAAAGGAACGTGGAACTCACAACCTTATCCCCAAGGACTTGTTAAGACCCAAAACGACCGAACGATTAACGCCCTCTAGAGGTAATTTTCTTGAATATTACCAAATGAGCCCAGAGTAATCAAATGAAAAATTAAAAATACTTTGTATCTATAGGCGATGGGGGTATATATCCTAAATGAGGGAGAAGGGGTGGGTAAGGTTGAAAAGAAAGATAATCAGGATAATTAAAAGGAAAAAGTAAAAAAAAAAGGGGGGGGAGAAATAAAGAGAAATACCTAAGTGAGAGAAGGTGAAGAAGAAAACGGGTTAAAGTGTTGAAAATTGCCTCTGAATAAAAGAAAAAGTAAAAAGAGCAGGAAATGAAGGAAATGAAAGAGAAATACCTAAGTGAGAGAAGAAAAAGAAGAAGAAAACGGGTTAAAAGTGTTGAAAATTGGCTCTGAATAAAAGAAAAAGTAAAAGGAGCAGGAAATGAAGGAAATAAAAGAGAAATACCTAAGTGCGAGAAGAAAAAAGAAGAAGGAAAACGGGTTTAAAAGTGTTGAAAATTGGCTCTGAATAAAAGAAAAAGTAAAAGGAGCAGGAATGAAGGAAATAAAAGAGAAATACCTAAGTGAGAGAAGAAAAAGAAGAAAGAAAACGGGTTAAAAGTGTTGAAAATTGGCTCTGAATAAAAGAAAAAGTAAAAAGGAGAAGGAAATGAAGGAAATAAAAGAGAAATACCTAAGTGAGAGAAGAAAAAGAAGAAGAAGAAAACGGGTTAAAAGTGTTGAAAATTGGCTCTGAATAAAAGGAAAAAGTAAAAGGAGCAGGAAATGAAGGAAATAAAAGAGAAAGTACCTAAGTGAGAGAAGAAAAAGAAGAAGAAGAAAACGGGTTAAAAGTGTTGAAAATTGGCTCTGAATAAAAGAAAAAGTAAAAGGAGCAGGAAATGAAGGAAATAAAAGAGAAATACCTAAGTGAGAGAAGAAAAAGAAGAAGAAAAACGGGGTTTTTAAAAGTGTTGAAAATTGCCTCTGAATAAAAGAAAAAGTAAAAAGAGCAGGAAATGAAGGAAATAAAAGAGAAATAACCTAAGTGAGAGAAGAAAAAGAAGAAGAAAACGGGTTTAAAAGTGTTGAAAATTGGCTCTGAATAAAAGAAAAAGTAAAAGGAGCAGGATATGAAGGAAATAAAAGAGAAATACCTAAGTGAGAGAAGAAAAAGAAGAAGAAAACGGGTTAAAAGTGTTGAAATTGGCTCTGAATAAAAGAAAAAGTAAAAGGAGCAGGAAATGAAGGAAATAAAAGAGAAATACCTAAGTGAGAGAAGAAAAAGAAGAAGAAAACGGGTTAAAAGTGTTGAAAATTGGCTCTGAATAAAGAAAAAGTAAAAGGAGCAGGAAATGAAGGAAATAAAAAGAGAAATACCTAGTGAGAGAAGAAAAAGAAGAAGAAAACGGGTACAAAAGTGTTGAAAATTGGCTCTGAATAAAAGAAAAAGTAAAAGGAGCAGGAAATTGAAGGAAATAAAAGAGAAATACCTAAGTGAGAGAAGAAAAAGAAGAAGAAAACGGGTTAAAAGTGTTGAAAATTGGCTCTGAATAAAAGAAAAAGTAAAAGGAGCAGGAAATGAAGGAAATAAAAGAGAAATACCTAAGTGAGAGAAGAAAAAGAAGAAGAAAACGGGTTAAAAGTGTTGAAAATTGGCTCTGAATAAAAGAAAAAGTAAAAAGAGCGAGGAAATGAAGGAAATAAAAGAGAAGAATACCTAAGTGAGAGAGAAAAAGAAGAAGAAAACGGGTTAAAAGTGTTGAAAATTGGCTCTGAATAAAAGAAAAAGTAAAAGGAGCAGGATATGAAGGAAATAAAAGAGAATACCTAAGTGAGAGAAGAAAAAGAAGAAGGAAAACGGGTTAAAAGTGTTGAAAATTGGCTCTGAATAAAAGAAAAAGTAAAAGGAGCAGGAAATGAAAGGAAATAAAAGAGAAATACCTAAGTGAGAGAAGAAAAAGAAGAAGAAAACGGGTTAAAAAGTGTTGAAAATTGGCTCTGAATAAAAGAAAAAGTAAAAGGAGCAGGAAATGAAGGAAATAAAAGAGAAATACCTAAGTGAGAGAAGAAAAAGAAGAAGAAAACGGGTTAAAAAATGTTGAAAATTGGCTCTGAATAAAAGAAAAAGTAAAAAGAGCAGGAAATGAAGGAAATAAAAGAGAAATACCTAAGTGAGAGAAGAAAAAGAAGAAGAAAACGGGTTAAAAGTGTTGAAAATTGGCTCTGAATAAAAGAAAAAGTAAAAGGAGCAGGATATGAAGGAAATAAAAGAGAAATACCTAAGTGAGAGAAGAAAAAAGAAGAAGAAAACGGGTTAAAAGTGTTGAAAATTGGCTCTGAATAAAAGAAAAAGTAAAAGGAGCAGGAAATGAAGGAAATAAAAGAGAAATACCAGAGTGAGAAAAGAAGAAGAAGAAGAAGAAGAAGAAGAAGAAGAAGAAGAAACAGGCTAAAGTGTATAAAATGGGTTCTGGGTTCGAGAAGAAGAAGAAGAAGAAGAAGAAGAAGAAGTAAACGTTGAAAATGGATTCTGTTTTTTTTTTTTTTTTCATCATAGCTGTGGTCTGTCTCTACATCCTCTCTGTGTCGTTCTGCGGTCGATGCTTAAATTTAACACCGAAGGAGAAAATAATTAGTGAGGCGAGACACTAGCGTTTATCTCCCTGGGGACTGCAGCTACTTTTATCCTGAAACAGACAGATGGCTCCTGTGCCGATGCAAGATTGCTTCCTGGGGGGAGGGGGAGGGGGAGGGGGGGAAAGAGAGGACCGCCCCCCCCCCCTCACTTCACCAGGTCAAGCCATCTGTTGCACTGGGATAATCTCGTCTGAATAATGCTGGTGGACTTGTGGTCGTGGACGTTTGTTGGGTTAATTGTCGACAGAGTTAAAATTATTATATTGCGAATTTTTGCAGTTTGGAGCTGTCCCTTTGAAGGTGAAAATTCTTGCGTGATTTTGCAATCCGTTATTTAAAGTGATTATTTAATTTTACTTTGGCAATGGTCCTTGGTTTTCATTTGCTTTGGTATCTGTCCATTTAGAAAAGAATTACACATTTTCGCTTATTCAAGGATTCTTTATATTCAGTATATATATATATATATATATATATATATATATATATATATATATATATATTATATAATATATATATATATATATATATATATATATACACACTATTTATTACATGGTAGTCCGCATAAGGCAAATTAAAATATAAAGTATTTATGTAGAAACGCTCTACAGTTTCGTCCACCACCGGACCTCTTCTTAGAGCGTTTATTATGAAAAACTGTATAGCATTTTTACGTATACAATTTATCTTTTAATTTTTCTTATGTGGACTATCATATATTAAGTTATTTTCATGCTAAGGAAGATTACATCTGATACACTACTTATATTTGGAGTCTGTGGAGTACACAATACACAATCTTATGTTGTCTTGTAGAACGGACCTTTCAAAAAAAAAAAAAAAAAAACAGCAGCGGCATGCAACAGCTTTGAAATCTGCCTAAATTCAAAATAATTTCATATCGTTTTGAGACAGGAAGCTACAGTAACATGTTTACAGCTTTGACACAAAATTGGATTTTCCAGTCTAAGATATGTTCCTCCTGGAAGTAATTAATCTTAAATTACAAAGTAAATGTTACACGTTAAATCTATACGTAATATTTCAGTCTGTTCTTTAAGCTCATTCCAGAGGTATGAGACAATTCTACCATTCTCGAAGAATGTGTTAAAAGTAAAAAAAAATTTTAACAGTTGAAGGCAGCCTTTGAATTAATAACAATGATTACAGGTTCTGTAAGGAAAAAATATGTTCAGTGATCTGCATATTTAATATTTACCAGAAAAAAAAAAATAATAATAAATAAATAAATAAATAAATAAATTACAAGACTGCACAGTTGAAGTCGAGCCTCTAAATCAAAATCATTAAAGGTTTTGAAGGAAATATAAAAACTTTGTTCAGAGGTTTACAAGTCATCCGCCGATTTAAATCTTATTTTTCCGGTTTCTAAATCTATACCAATTGCTTCAACTCATTAAACTCTGATCCCTTAAACGACTTAAGTCTTAAAAGTGTATTTACCCCATTATCAAAGGTTTAAGAACAGAGTGGGATAATCTTTTTAAATGGAAAGATTAGAAAGACAAGTGAATCTTACTCTCGAAGTAAGATAATCTTATGAAAGGAGGTACGATTGCCAAAGCCAATGAAAGATACGTAGTCTACATGTAGTTCTTTGAACACACATTTCTTACAAATTGGGTTAAAAAAATTTCTTATTACCAATATGATAACATAAGAATTGCATAATCAATATGATTATATAAAAAATTATTAATACAGTATTATTATTACTTGCCAAGCTACAACCCTAGTTGGAAAAGCAAGATGCTATAAGCCCAAGGGCTCCAACAGGGAAAAATAGCCCAGTGAGGAAAGGAAATAAGGAAATAAATAAATGATGAGAATAAATTAATTAAGAATTAAGGATTGCATAAGCAATATGATTATATAAGAATTACATAACCAATATGATTATATAAGAATTGCATAACCAATATGATTATATGAGAACAAATATAAATATATAAGAATTTCAGAACCAATATGAATATATAAGAATTGCATAACCAATATGATTATGTAAGAATTGCCTAACCAATATGATTATATAAGAATTTCAGAAAAAATATGATTATTTAAGAATTACATAACCAATATGAGTATATAAGAATTACACAGATTATTAAGATATTTCATCGACTTCAAAAATAAGTTTACAGTTGATCAAACGTTCCAATAGGATTTTTTTTCCTAAGAAAAAAAAAAAAAAAAAAAAAAAAAAAAAAAAAAAAAAAAAAAAAAGATTAGCTTCATGTTAGTCGCAAAAGTTCTCGATTTCTCCCCCCCCCCCCTTGTTTTCCATTAGGAACTTTTACCCTTTATAATCCTTCCGAATTTGGAGTCAAGTCTTAATGTCATTAGCCAGTTCGATATAAAAAAAGCTTTTCTTTATACTCTAAGCACATAGATGGACTAAGAGGTTTTTTACTCAATCAAAACAACTAAATAAACTACTGAATATTCGTCCAATAAATAAGATATTCATTGTTAGTCCAATAGATAAGCCAAGCATTGTTCGTTCAATAAATAAGCTGTACTTAGTTAGTCCAATAGAAGAGCCAGGTAATATTCGTCCAATAAATAGGATATACAGTGCATTGTTAGTCCAATAGATGAGCCAAGCATTGTTCGTCCAATAAATGAACTGTACATTATTAGTTCAATAGATGAGCCAAGCAATATTCGTCCAACAAATAGGATGTACGGTACAATGTTAGTCCAATAAATAAGATATTTATACATTGTTAGTCCAGTGTGTAAGCCAAGGAATGTTTGTCCAATAAATAATCTGTACAATGTCTGTCAAATATATAAGTCAAGTAATGTTCGTCCAATAAATAAGCTATACAATGTTAGTCTTATATATAATCCAAGCATTGTTCGTCCAACAAATGAGTTGTACAATGTAAGTCCAATTGATAAACTAAACAATATCCGTCCAACAAATAAGCTGTACAATGTTAGTCCAACAAATAAGCTAAACAATGCCCCTCCAATAATTTACCTATTCTATATTCATCGGTGTCAGGATGCCTGAAAACTTTAAATCAATCAATCAATCTATATTCATCAACTAAACAGGTTATACAATGTTCGTCGAACAAACAAGTTAAAAAAACCTTCGTAAAAAAATCAGTTAAAAAAAACCCTTCGTATAACAAATCAGTTAGAAAATGTTCGTCCAATAAATTAGTTAAAAAAAACACGTTCGTATAACAAATCAGTTAAAAAATGCTCGTCCAATAAATAAGTTCAAAAACGTCCGCAAAACAAGTAAGTTAAAATCCTTCATCCAACGAATAAAGCTATATGCTAGTCCAAAGGACCCGGATAAGCCAAAGAATATTCGTCCAACAAATATGCCATACAACGTCGAACAAATAAGTTTAATATTCGTACAAATGTCTTTATTACTCTAAACAGTTTCGTATCTGTTAAAAGTCAATCAAAAACTTCCAAGATTTTTTTACTATTCAAAATGATTAAATGTCATTCATCAAATTCCAAAACATTTTCATTTCTGTCAAAAGTTTATCAGAATATTATCTTCGAATTCGATTAAAAACTTCCCAGATATCTAAATTCATTTATAGGTCCCTGTGGCCTTATTGGTAACGTCTCTGCCTGGTGATCGCCATACTGGGGTTCGAGTCCCACTCAAACTCATTTGTTCCTTTGGTCGTTGCAACATCACCATCCTTGTGAGTTAATGAAGGGGCGTTTGGGGGAGCCTATAGGTCTACATGGTGAGTTATCAGCAGCCAATACTCGTTAGTGTCATTAGTGCCTGCAACCTTGCCATCCTTGTGAGCTAAGGTTGGGGGGTTTGGGGGAGCCTATAGGTCTATCTGCTGAGTCATCAGCAGCCACTGCCTGGCCCTTCCTGGTCCTAGCTAGGGTGGAGAAGAGGCTTGGGCGCTGATCATATAATATATGGTCAGTCTCTAGGGCATTGTCCTGACTGCTAGGGCAATGTCACTGTCCCATGCCTCTGCTATTCATGAGCGGTCTTTAAACCTTTAAACTTTTAATAGCAAACATATTTACGTAGATTTTCCTACAATATTGTTACATAAAAAGCAACGGAAGAAATTATTATTTGTTCAAAGCGTTATTTGAAATCTAATTCAAACAATGAATAAGAAATAATTCAACCTAAGAAGTTAAGAAGAGAACATCTTTAATTGGCACAATTCAAAGTTTTATTGAAGAATGAAAAAAAAAATAATGAATAAATTACGACAAAATACGTATTTCAAATTCATACACTTGCACATATGAATAATCGTGGTTTGCGTATCGCCATGATCAGCAAAAGCTATACTCGTCCAGGACACCCATACTAGGTTGGTTTTCTCGGAGCGATCAGACAAAAGTCTCCCACCATCGCCATCTAATCCATTGATGGTAAGCATGGTGATGAAAACTGGCCAAACCCCATACATAACTCAGGACATGTCTGAGGCCTTTGCCCTGCAGTGGAACCTATTATAACTGTATATGGCTTTTGCTAAAATAAAGATTATTATTATTATTATTATTATTATTATTATTATTATTATTATTATTATTATTATTATTATAGAAACTTCAACATTTGTTATTGTTGTTGTTGTTGTTACGTGTGCAATTTATATATATATATATATATATATATATATATATATATATATTATATATATATTATATATATATACATATATACAGTATATATATACATATATATATACACAGTATTTATATATATATATATATATATATATATATATATATATATATATATATACATACATATATATCACATGAATTGCATTT
Organism: Palaemon carinicauda; assembly: GCF_036898095.1. Classification (NCBI taxonomy): domain Eukaryota; kingdom Metazoa; phylum Arthropoda; class Malacostraca; order Decapoda; family Palaemonidae; genus Palaemon; species Palaemon carinicauda. The sequence continues at coordinate 15,071,807 of NC_090760.1, forward strand.
TCGTACCGAAAAATATAATCCATTGAGCACTGATAATCTTAATTACCTCTTAAAAGCAGATAAAGCCCTACAAGTGCTAATACATAATTGTTTTTAGTGTAATTTTCCCTGTCTTCATTTCAACCCCAATATATCTAGATTTCGCCCCTCGCCTTTATTAAAACCCGTAAAAGAAAGTTGGAGAAAACTTATCTTTTTTATGAAATGCAGTTCTTAAATGTCACACGGTGACCTTTATCAACGCCAAAAATATACATCAAGAGTTATCATATCCTTTTCTGACATTCTAATATACAAACTTTTATATATCTATCTACTGTATACGTATATACACACCAACATCCACATATACAATACAAAAACAAACAAATGCAGCCGCTTCTATTCCACTGCAGGACAAAGGCCTCAGATATGTACGTATTCATGTCTATGGTCTGGCCAGCTTTCATTACCATGGTGGCCACTGCGGATTGGTGATGGTGGGAGACTTTTGTTTGCTAATGAAATGTGAGGTAGCTATCATTCACACCTGCAGAGGCAGATAAGATGTCCCACTTTAATGGATTCAGACTTTCGTTTACGAGACTACAGTTCGATCCTAATGGAAGGCAGTAATGTATGCATGTATGTATATATATATATATATATATATATACATATATATATAATATATATATATGTATATGTATATATATATATATATATATATATAGAGAGAGAGAGAGAGAGAGAGAGAGAGAGAGAGAGAGAGAGAGAGAGAGAGAGAGAGAGAGAGAGTATAAATATTGTTTCTTTGAAATGGGTGGCTCCAATACAATTCTGCCTTCAAGTTTTTCATTTACCAAAAAGAAAAGGGTGAGTTTGGAAGCCCAGCGGCTAGATCGAAAAAAAAAAACTAATAATCATCAATCGATAACTTACTCAAAATGTGTGCGTATCATTCAGATAATTATTTTTTATATGGTGATTAAAATATTATAATAGTTATTGACTTTCATATATAATTATAAATGCAGTTGGAATAGTCTTATATAATAATTATAAATGCAACACATGGAGTAAAGTGTAATTAATAAATTTTGGTAAGGCCATAAAAGCTGATAATATTGAGAAAAAAAAAGTGTTCCAAAATCAGGAATTTCAATCATTCAAATATTTGTTATTTTATCATCAACATATTCAAACAAAACATTAGTTTCCATATCACAAAATAATTACCATGAAATGATTAATGATCATTAAATCATTTAACTGTGAAATCTATTTATATTTTATGAAAGCAGCCACTTTTTTGTTCAACATTTAGAAAAATAAGTCGCAAAAACACATTATGCAAAAGAACAATCGGCAATTGTAATACATTAGCAACCTGACCCACATTATCATGATTATTATTTCTCTTGAAAAGCGACCATCATATTTACTATTCTATCCGGTTCCTTATTTTCTTTCCTCATTGGGCTATTTTTTCAATGTTGGAACCCTCGGGATTATAGCATTCTGTTTTTTTTTCAGCTAGGGTTATAGCTTAGCTAATAATAATAATAATAATAATAATAATAATAATAATAATAATAATAATAATAATAATAATAATAACACTGAAAAAAATCTATTTGCTAATCAAAATTAACTTGCTATAAAAAAAAACAAGATATTCCGAGAAAAATAACAATAAAAACAATTTCCGACGTCTATACAGATATGACATATTTCAAAAATAGAACGAAAGCACCCATGCAACACATGAAAAATATCTCTATATTATTATCACTAGCCAAGCTACAACCCTTAAACATTAATGGAAAAGAAGAATGCTACAAGCCCAAGGGCTCCAACAGAAAGCAGTCCAGCGCAGAAAGGAAATAATAAGTATATTAAAATCCCTAAACATGTTAAATCTATCTATTTACCAAGGCACTTCCCAAAATTTTGGGAGGTAGCCGACATCAAACAAGGGAACAAAAGGGGACCTTTCCTCTATTAGCTCCTCCCAGCCTGACGAGGGATTCAGCCGAATTTGGCTGGTACTGTTAGGGTGCCACAGACCAATTCATATAAACTATGAAGCTAGACATATCATCTTCAACAGGAAAGCATTTGAACTTCTGAACTACATATTCAACCGCCAGATTAGGATGATCATTCCATAATCTGGTCACAGCTGGAATAAAACTCATAGAATACTGTGTAGTATTGTGCATTATGATGGAGAAGACAAGACTTAGAATTAACTGCATACCTATATCGCTGATTGGTTAGAATTATCTTATCCAACCAATCAGCGACCAGGAAACTTTTCCGAGCTAAAAGGGCACCGCTGCCAGTCGGTGCAAATCTGCCTCGCTAAAAAAAAATTGACTATAGTCCAGTCTGGGAAGATCAGAATGCAAATGATGGTCAGAGTTATGAAAAACCTTATGCAAGACACAACGAACTAACTTAAAAGGTTATTCTTGGAGTGAC
>NC_090760.1:15079272-15084272 GCF_036898095.1 Palaemon carinicauda
GGATTGACGAGCTATAAAAGAAAAATGCATAAAAAGACCATAAACAAACGCGAGTGGACGGGCATGTCTGAGGTTTAATTTCTGCAGAAGATTGTCTACGGATAATGATTATAATATATATATATATATATATTTATATATATACATATATATATATATATATATATATACAAATATATATATACATATATATACATAAATATATATATATATATATATATATAAATTTTTTATATATATACACAGAGAGAGAGAGAGAGAGAGAGAGATAGAGCGAGAGAGAGAGAGAGAGAGAGAGAGAGATTACTTGTTACATATAGAATGAACAATGGCTGAGCAAAAACAAGCATGAGAGAGAGAGATAGAGAGAGAGAGAGAGAGAGAGAGAGAGAGAGACTAGTTTTTATATAAAGAAAAGGTAACTTTTCACCAATCTATGAGCAAAGGCAAGAAATATTAATTAAGAGAGAGAGAGAGAGAGAGAGAGAGAGAGAGAGAAATACTGCTTATAACATATGGAATGAATGATGAACATGCAAAAACAAGAACAATTGAGAGAGAGAGAGAGAGAGAGAGAGAGAGAGAAAGCAGACGGCTCCGAAAGACTTTGAAGACGTGAAGTCTCTTTCGGGAACTCGGAGAGCAGGTTTTCAACCCGTTTTAAAGGACCTAGATGTCTTCAGTATCTCTCCTCTCTCTCTCTCTCTCTCTCTGTCTCTCTCACTCTCTCTCTCTCTCTCTCTCTCTCTCTCTCCTCTGTATTTTTCAAATAGAAAAAAACATAAATTTTTGCAAGAAAACTAATGAAGAGATGCTAAAGACATTTGACTCTTCAACATGTCTTCAAACCCCTGCTCCCAGAGTCGGAATGAGACTTCATGTCTTCAAAGTCTTTCGGAGCCGTCTCTCTCTCTCTCTCTCTCTCTCTCTCTCTCTCTCTCTCTCTTCAAAATCTTTCGGAGCCGTCTCCTTGTCATTTATCGATTTTTTCAAAATATAGCTAATACGAGATGAAGAAGCCGGTATATACTTTGAGAATGCATCCCACATTATCAAAAGTGCTTACAACCAGCTTTGGAATGTTTTTGTTAATCGTCGGAGCCCTTTTCGGAGGACTCCCCTACAAATTGGCTCACGGAGAGAGAGTTCTTCAGGAACGAAGCTCTGTTTGTGCAGATTACCTGTTATATCTCAACGGGAAGTTGAACACTTTCCAAGAATCTTGGACGTTCAAGCTATTCTCGTGGATTCTACCAGAGGTGCCGCGCTTGGAGAACTGCTTTGGAGGAGGAGTTGGAACTAATGGCTCGCAGACTTCACTTCTACGAAGAGCGATAAATTTCTTACCATTTTTTGGAAGGATAAAGAACGCCTTTGAAGAAGCTGAACAATGCGAAATGACCGCAACTGGATTGAAGACTCAAATCGACCAATTCAACGAAAAGCTGAAATCCTATTGGATACTACCAAAACTGCTTCCAGATTTGAATACAGAAAAACCTTTCTGTATACTCGAAAATGGAGCGGTTGGTAACCTTATGTTGGCAGGTGCTGCGGGTTGTCTTTTCCTTGGAGGAGCAATCATTGCGATGAGTGTTATATCTTCTAAGAAAGAAGAAAAAAGACCAAATGCCCAACAAGAGGAAGCTAACGATATTGAAGAAACCTGTGACGCTTATGGATCAGAGGAGAAGACAGAAGAAAACTCTGACTCTTTGGAGATCGAATTGGAAGACACGTATAGTGAAGAAGAAGGTGAAGAATTGCAAGAAAATAATGAAGTAGAAATTAGTGAAGCAGCGGAGGATAATGAACCAGAAGAAGAATATGAAACTGTGGAAATCGTAATTGAAGAATCTTCAGAAAAGGAGGAAAATTCGGATTCTTCTGAGAGCGTAAAGGAGGAAGAAATTTTGGGCTCATCCGTTCAAAACCAACTTAGTTTCTTGCCTGACAAAATGGGAGAGTCAGTGGAAGCGGATGAAGATTCAGAAAAGGAGGAAGAAGATCAAGATTCAGAAAAAAGGAAGAATCTGAACCAAATACTGATTCAGAAAAAGAGGAAGAATCAGTACAAAATAATGAAGATTCAGAAGAGGAAGAAAATTCGGATTCATCTGAGAGCGAAATGGAGGAAGAATTTTCTGGCATTTCCGTACAAAACCATTTAGTTTCTTGCCTGACGAAATGGAAGAATCAGAGGAAGAGGATGAAGAATCAGTAGGGAAGAGGAAGAAGAATCAGAGGAAGAGGAAGAATCAGAGGAAGAGAAGAATCAGAGGAGAGGAAGAATCAGAACAAATAATGAAGATTCAGATGAGAGGAAAATTCGGATTCTTCTGAGAGCGAAATGGAGGAAGAATTTTCTGGCCTTTCCGTCCAAACCGATTTAGTGTCTTGCCTGACGAAATGAAGAATCAGAGGAAGAGGATGAAGAATCAGAGGTAGAGGAAGAAGAGTCAGAGGCAGAGGATGAAGAATCAGAGGTAGAGGAAGAATCAGAGGAAGAGGATGAAGAATCAGAGGTAGAGGAAGAATCAGAGGAGAGGATGAAGAATCAGAGGTAGAGGAAGAATCAGAGGAAGAGGAAGAATCAGAACATGAAGATTCAGAGATGAGGAAAATTCGGATTCTTCTGAGAGCGAAATGGAGGAAGAATTTCTGGCCTTTCCGTCCACAACCGATTTAGTGTCTTGCCTGACGAAATGGAAGAATCAGAGGAAGAGGATGAAGAATCAGAGGTAGAGGAAGAAGAATCAGAGGCAGAGGATGAAGAATCAGAGGAGAGGATGAAGAATCAGAGGTAGAGGAAGAAGAATCAGAGGATGAGGAAGAATCAGTACAAAATACTGAAGATTCAGAAGAGGAGGAAAATTCGGATTCTTCTGAGAGCGAAATGGAGGAAGAATTTTCTGGCATTTCCGTCCACAACCGATTTCGTTTCTTGCCTGACGAAATGGAAGAATCAGAGGAAGAGGATGAAGAATCAGAGGTAGAGGAAGAAGAATCAGAGGCAGAGGAAGAAGAATCAGAGGTAGAGGAACGAATCAGAGGAGAGGAAGAATCAGAGAAGAAGAGATGAGGAGAATCAGTACAAAATACTGAAGATTCAGAAGAGGAGGAAAATTCGGATTCTTCTGAAAGTGAAATGAGGAAGAATTTTCGGGCATTTCCGTACAAAACCAATTTAGTTTCCTGCCTGACGAAATGGAAGATTCAGAGGAAGAGGAAGATTCAGTAAGTGATGAGGAATCAGAGGAAAGAATCAGAATCAGAGGAAGAAGACTCAGACGAAGAAGAAGAATCGGAGGATGAAGAAATATCCGAGGAAGTGGATGAAGATACAGAAAAAGAGGATGAAGAAATCGAAGGCGGTCCCTGCAAAGGCAAAGGTCATCATCTGCCGAAACAAGATCGTGCTAAAGGAATGCCCCGCAGAGGATTCCAGGGTCGTCAAAAGCCTAAAAGACAAAATCCAGGACCTAAGAAGACCGGCAAGAAGGACACAAAGGCCAAGAACCGAAAGAAGCAACATGTTGAAAAACAGCCCAAGATGCACATTCCCAGGAATCAGTTCCAGAGGAACAGAAGGAGGGTGTAAATCTGACGCGTCTTGCTTGGAGGATGCTTGGACCAGCTTACAAGGCTGGCTTTGCAGAAAGGAATAGCTGAGCTGCTTCTAGTATGCTGTGTTCCCTGGTGGGGTCGTACAGGGGCTTCGTCAGGTGAACAAAAGGTCGGATATCTAGGTCTATTCTTTCGGACACTAACCTTCGGGTGGTTCTGGGGGAATAACCTAGAAGACCGGCTATGCAGAGGGAACTAGCTCGGCTTTTTCTACTATGCAGTCAAGTCCTTATAAGATGGCCCAAGAGAGTTCCTCTACTGTAAAAAAAAAAAAAAAAAAAAAAAAAAACTTGTAAATCCAAAAAATTGTAAAGGCTAAAAAATCTAAAAAATAAAAGATAAAAAATTATTAAAAATGGTATATATATCCAAAAAAAACTTAAAAAATTTAAAATATCCAAAAAAATACAAAAAATTAAAAAATCCAGAAAAAACTAGAAAAAAAAACTAAAAGTTAAAAAAAAATCCCCCCCAAATAAAAAAAAAAACAGAAAAGCAGAAAAATATAAAAAGAAAGAAAGGAGGGGAAGAGGGTCGTGGGAACCAAACCTGCAAAACTGAGATGGCCAAACCCACCTGATGAGCCCTTTGGTAAGGGCGAAACCCTTAGGTCTTTCACAGTAGTAGTAGTAGTAGTAGTAGTAACAACATTTTATATATATATATATATATACATATATATATATATATATATACATATATATATATATATATATATAAGGATGAAGAGGACAGCAAGAAGACTTCGGATCATCTTACATATTTATTCTACACCAACGTTTCGGGAATCCATTCCCATCATCAGGGCTGCATAAAACACAAAATTTTGTTTACATTAATTTCTAATGTAAAGAAAAATTCGTGTTTTATGTAGCCCTGATGATGGGAATGGATTCCCGAAACGTTGGTGTAGAATAAATATGTAAGATGATCCGAAGTCTTCTTGCTGTCCTCTTCATCCTTAAACTTAAGCTTGCCAGAAGCGAAAATCTTACTAGTTATATATATATATATATATATATGTATATATATATATACACACATATATATACATATATATATATATATATATATATAATATATATATGATAAATTTTGCAGATTTAGACATGATTTTCATATTCAAATAAGCCATATATTTTTGATACATTAATGTCTGGATTCTCTTAACGACCTCGGGATCAGAGCCCCAGGCGAAATCACACAAAGACAAGAGTTTGTGACCAGCCGGGTAAGTTACTGTTTATACAAGCTTCCCGGACAAGGATTCGACTCCCGGCCGGTCACAAGCTCTTGTCTTTGCGTGATTTCGCCTGGAGCTCTGATCCCGAGGTCGTTAAGAGAATCCAGACATTATTGTATTAAAAATATGT
>NC_090760.1:15089272-15102483 GCF_036898095.1 Palaemon carinicauda
TAATATATGGAATGAATAATGAACATGCAAAAACAAGAACAATTGAGAGAGAGAGAGAGAGAGAGAGAGAGAGAGAGAGAAGCAGACGGCTCCGAAAGACTTTGAAGACGTGAAGTCTCTTTCGGGAACTCGGAGAGCAGGTTTCAACCCGTTTTAAAGGTCTAGATGTCTTCAGTATCTCTCTCTCTCTCTCTCTCTCTCTCTCTCTCTCTCTCTCAAAATCTTTCGGAGCCGTCTCCTTGTCATTTATCGATTTTTTCAAAATATAGCTAATACGAGATGAAGAAGCCGGTATATACTTTGAGAATGCATCCCACATTATCAAAAGTGCTTACATCCAGCTTTGGAATGTTTTTGTTAATCGTCGGAGCCCTTTTCGGAGGACTCAAATTGGCTCACGGAGAGAGAGTTCTTCAGGAACGAAGCTCTCTTTGTGGAGATTACCTGTTATATCTCAACGGGAAGTTGAACACTTTCCAAGAATCTTGGACGTTCAAGCTATTCTCGTGGATTCTACCAGAGGTGCCGCGCTTGGAGAACTGCTTTGGAGGAGGAGTTGGAACTAATGGCTCGCAGACTTCACTTCTACGAAGAGCGATAAATTTCTTACCATTTTTTGGAAGGATAAAGAACGCCTTTGAAGAAGCTGAACAATGCGAAATGACCGCAACTGGATTGAAGACTCAAATCGACCAATTCAACGAAAAGCTGAAATCCTATTGGATACTACCAAAACTGCTTCCAGATTTGAATACAGAGAAACCTTTCTGTATACTCGAAAATGGAGCGGTTAGTAACCTCATGTTGGCAGGTGCTGCGGGTTGTCTTTTCCTTGGAGGAGCAATCATTGCGATGAGTGCTATGTCTTCTAAGAAAGAAGAAAAAAGATCAAATGCCCAACAAGAGGAAGCTAACGATATTGAAGAAACCTGTGACGCTTATGGATCAGAGGAGAAGACAGAAGAAAATGACTCTTTGGAGATCGAATTGGAAGACACGTATAGTGAAGAAGAAGGTGAAGAATTGCAAGAAAATAATGAAGTAGAAATTAGTGAAGCAGCGGAGGATAATGAACCAGAAGAAGAATATGAAACTGTGGAAATCGTAATTGAAAAATCTTCAGAAAAGGAGGAAAATTCGGATTCTTCTGAGAGCGTAAAGGAGGAAGAAATTTTGGGCTCATCCGTTCAAAACCAACTTAGTTTCTTGCCTGACAAAATGGGAGAGTCAGTGGAAGCGGATGAAGATTCAGAAAAGGAGGAAGAAGATCAAGATTCAGACAAAAAGGAAGAATCTGAACCAAATACTGATTCAGAAAAAGAGGAAGAATCAGTACAAAATAATGAAGATTCAGAAGAGGAAGAAAATTCGGATTCATCTGAGAGCGAAATGGAGGAAGAATTTTCTGGCATTTCCGTACAAAACCGATTTCGTTTCTTGCCTGATGAAATGGAAGAATCAGAGGAAGAGGATGAAGAATCAAAAGTAGAGGAAGAGGAAGAAGAATCAGAGGAAGAGGAAGAATCAGAGGAAGAGGAAGAATCAGAACAAATTAATGAAGATTCAGATGATGAGGAAAATTCGGATTCTTCTGAGAGCGAAATGGAGGAAGAATTTTCTGGCCTTTCCGTCCACAACCGATTTAGTGTCTTGCCTGACGAAATGGAAGAATCAGAGGAAGAGGATGAAGAATCAGAGGTAGAGGAAGAAGAATCAGAGGCAGAGGATGAAGAATCAGAGGTAGAGGAAGAAGAATCAGAGGAAGAGGAAGAATTAGTACAAAATACTGAAGATTCAGAAGAGGAGGACAACTCGGATTCTTCTGAAAGCGAAATGGAGGAAGAATTTTCGGGCATTTCCGTACAAAACCAATTTAGTTTCCTGCCTGACGAAATGGAAGAATCAGAGGAAGAGGAAGATTCAGTAAGTGATGAGGAATCAGAGAAAGAATCAGAATCAGAGGAAGAAGACTCAGGCGAAGAAGAAGAATCGGAGGATGAAGAAATATCCGAGGAAGTGGATGAAGATACAGAAAAAGAGGATGAAGAAATCGAAGGCGGTCCCTGCAAAGGCAAAGGTCATCATCTGCCGAAACAAGATCGTGCTAAAGGAATGCCCCGCAGAGGATTCCAGGGTCGTCAAAAGCCTAAAAGACAAAATCCAGGACCTAAGAAGACCGGCAAGAAGGACACAAAGGCCAAGAACCGAAAGAAGCAACATGTTGAAAAACAGTCCAAGATGCACATTCCCAGGAATCAGTTCCAGAGGAACAGAAGGAGGGTGTAAATCTGACGCATCTTGCTTGGAGGATGCTTGGACCAGCTTACAAGGCTGGCTTTGCAGAAAGGAATAGCTGAGCTGCTTCTAGTATGCTGTGTTCCCTGGTAGGGTCGTACAGGGGCTTCGTCAGGTGAACAAAAGGTCGGATATCTAGGTCTATTCTTTCGGACACTAACCTTCGGGTGGTTCTGGGGGAATAACCTAGAAGACCGGCTATGCAGAGGGAACTAGCTCGGCTTTTTCTACTATGCAGTCAAGTCCTTATAAAATGGCCCAAGAGAGTTCCTCTACTGTAAAAAAAAAAAAAAAAAAAAAAAAAAATTGTAAATCCAAAAAAATTGTAAAGGCTAGAGAATCTAAAAAATAAATGATAAAAAAATTATTAAAAATGGTATATATATCCAAAAAAAAACTTAAAAAATTTAAAATATCAAAAAAAATAAAAAAAATAAAAAAATCCAGAAAAACTAGAAAAAAAAACTAAGTTAAAAAAAATCCCTCCCCCAAATTAAAAAAAACAGAAAAGCAGAAAAATATAAAAAGAAAGAAAGGAGGGGAAGAGGGTCGTGGGAACCAAACCTGCAAAAATGAGATGGCCAAACCCACCTGATGAGCCCTTTGGTAAGGGCGAAACCCTTAGGTCTTTCACAGTAGTAGTAGTAGTAGTAGTAGTAGTAGTAGTAGTAGTAGTAGTAGTAGTAGTAGTAGTAACAATATTATATATATATATATATATATATATATATACTAGTAAGATTTTCGCTTCTGGCAAGCTTAAGTTTAAGGATGAAGAGGACAGCAAGAAGACCGGATCATCTTACATATTTATTCTACACCAACGTTTCGGGAATCCATTCCCATCATCAGGGCTACATAAAACACGAATTATTTTTACATTTGAAATTAATGTTAACAAAGTTTTGTGTTTTATGTAGCCCTGATGATGGGAATGGATTCCCAAAACGTTGGTGTAGAATAAATATGTAAGATGATCCGAAGTCTTCTTGCTGTCCTCTTCATCCTTAAACTTAAGCTTGCCAGAAGCGAAAATCTTACTAGTTATATATATATATATATATATATATACACATATATATATATATATATATATATATATATATGTTTTTTCAAAAAGGCCCATAAAAGAAACACAGGAAATATGAATAAATCACACTATATTTCGGTCAATAAACATCGACCCTCTTCAGGAAGTAAAGTTAAAGTGAGAATTACAGTGGAGAGTGACAGTTTATATATGAAAGCAAAAGGGTGTGTTCAATTGTTCTATAGTTGTTATAATTGCTGGAAGGATTAGCCAAATTTAATTACATCCAGGTGCGTGTTCTTATTGTTGAGCCGCTTGGAGGAAGTCTTGACCTCTGATGCATGTCTGGTGGTCGGTCTCCGTGGATTATCTTCTTAATGATAGGGTTGAGAAGAGTATTGTCCACTGTGTCAGCTTTCCATTGGCCCCCACATAGGTTCATTGTGTTTGATTGATTTATGATGGCTGATTCCAGGATTTTCCTTCTGTACGGACAGGTACTCTTAAAAAGCAAAGACGACTCACTCCAGTTAATCTGGTGCCCTAAATCCCTAAGGTGAATGAAAATCCCCGAGTTTTCATACCCATATCTAACAGATCTTTTGTGTTCGGATAATCTTTGAGATAGCGAAGGGCCAGTTTGCCCAACGTACACTTTTTCACAATCCCTACATGGTACTTTGTAAACGCCGGATTCTATCTCTCTTTTATTTTGATAAACATTAATAAGGGCGCTTCCTATGGTCTTTGGATATGAAAAAACAAAGGGGTTCTCAGTTTTGATATGATTTATTATATTTTTAATACCTTCTATATATGGGAGTTTTATCTTATTTTTAAAATCTCTTTGGTTAGTAACATCATGATCTTTATAATATATCGTGTTGGCTTTGTTGATGGCCTTTTCTATGACATACGTCGGGTAGAATAGCTGGGCGAGTTGTTTACGGATGATTTCAAATTCTTTATTTAGGTAGGCTGGGGAACAGATTCTCAAACCTCTAAGAAATAGATTGCAAGCTACTCCAATTTTTACAGAAAGTCGTGATAACTAAAGAAATGAATGTAGGAAATAGAGAAAGTTGGTTTTCTATACACAGTGAAATTATACCCCGTCGATTCCCTTATAATTAGTATGTCCAAAAAAGCTAATTTTCCATCTTTTTCCCATTCAGTTTTAAATTTTATGCTAGGGACTAGGGAATTTAGATTATTGAAAAATATATTGAAATCTCCCCAGCTATCATCCCAATATGTGAAAATGTCATCAACATAGCGTTGCCAAACCATGTTCGTAGGTTTAATTGTTGTTAAAATTTCTGTTTCAAAGTATTCCATGTAGAGGTTAGCTAAAATTGGAGATAACGGGCTGCCCATACTACAGCCAAATTTCTGTTTGTAAAAATTTCCATTGAAAAAACAATTAAGTTAATTAAACTAAGCGTGTCAAATAACGTTTTCTCTTTCAATGGATATTTTTACAAACAGAAATTTGGCTGTAGTATGGGCAGCCCGTTATCTCCAATTTTAGCTAACCTCTACATGGAATACTTTGAAACAGAAATTTTAACAACAATTAAACCTACGAACATGGTTTGGCAACGCTATGTTGATGACATTTTCACATATTGGGATGATAGCTGGGGAGATTTCAATATATTTTTCAATAATCTAAATTCCCTAGTCCCTAGCATAAAATTTAAAACTGAATGGGAAAAAGATGGAAAATTAGCTTTTTTGGACATACTAATTATAAGGGAATCGACGGGGTATAATTTCACTGTGTATAGAAAACCAACTTTCTCTATTTCCTACATTCATTTCTTTAGTTATCACGACATTTCTGTAAAAATTGGAGTAGCTTGCAATCTATTTCTTAGAGGTTTGAGAATCTGTTCCCCAGCCTACCTAAATAAAGAATTTGAAATCATCCGTAAACAACTCGCCCAGCTATTCTACCCGACGTATGTCATAGAAAAGGCCATCAACAAAGCCAACACGATATATTATAAAGATCATGATGTTACTAACCAAAGAGATTTTAAAAATAAGATAAAACTCCCATATATAGAAGGTATTAAAAATATAATAAATCATATCAAAACTGAGAACCCCTTTGTTTTTTCATATCCAAAGACCATAGGAAGCGCCCTTATTAATGTTTATCAAAATAAAAGAGAGATAGAATCCGGCGTTTACAAAGTACCATGTAGGGATTGTGAAAAAGTGTACGTTGGGCAAACTGGCCCTTCGCTATCTCAAAGATTATCCGAACACAAAAGATCTGTTAGATATGGGTATGAAAACTCGGGGATTTTCATTCACCTTAGGGATTTAGGGCACCAGATTAACTGGAGTGAGTCGTCTTTGCTTTTTAAGAGTACCTGTCCGTACAGAAGGAAAATCCTGGAATCAGCCATCATAAATCAATCAAACACAATGAACCTATGTGGGGGCCAATGGAAAGCTGACACAGTGGACAATACTCTTCTCAACCCTATCATTAAGAAGATAATCCACGGAGACCGACCACCAGACATGCATCAGAGGTCAAGACTTCCTCCAAGCGGCTCAACAATAAGAACACGCACCTGGATGTAATTAAATTTGGCTAATCCTTCCAGCAATTATAACAACTATAGAACAATTGAACACACCCTTTTGCTTTCATATATAAACTGTCACTCTCCACTGTAATTCTCACTTTAACTTTACTTCCTGAAGAGGGTCGATGTTTATTGACCGAAATATAGTGTGATTTATTCATATTTCCTGTGTTTCTTTTATGGGCCTTTTTGAAAAAACATGTTAAACTGTTCGATTACAGTTATAAATAAGACATATATATATATATATATATATATATATATATATTTATATATATATGATAAATTTTGCAGATTTAGACATGATTTTCATATTCAAATAAGCCATATATTTTTGATACATTAATGTCTGGATTCTCTTAACGACCTCTGGATCAGAGCCCCAGGCGAAATCACACAAAGACAAGAGCTTGTGACCAGCCGGGTAAGTTACTGTTTATACAAGCTTCCCGGACAAGGATTCGACTCCCGGCCGGTCACAAGCTCTTGTGTTTGCGTGATTTCGCCTGGGGCTCTGATCCCGAGGTCGTTAAGAGAATCCAGACATTATTGTATTAAAAATATGTGGCTTATTTGAATATATATATATATATATATATATATATATATGTCATGTCAAGGGTCTCAATATTTCAGGTAGGTTTACTGAGGGGAATACATTTATCACTATTCTTCCCAAATTTATCGGGGCCAACTGTCTCCCACTTCAGGTGAGTCGACATACTTGAAGAGGGAGGCAATTGCTCCCCCCCCCCCAACCCTTCTAAAGAATGATAGATAAATACATTTGGTACTTTCCTGTGATTGCCCCACCACTAATTTCGTGGTATTAACATTATTATTTTTTCCACATTTTTTAAATTTCATTTATGAACAGTTTTTCTATTTTTCTTTTTCAGATAAAACGAGCCCACAAATGGATAATTTAAAGACACTCATTCGAAAACTTGACAACGAAGAGAAATGCATAAAATGGTTAAAAGAGACTGGAATTATGCATTGTTTTTTTTATTTTTATTACTAGCCAAGCTACAACCCTAGTTGGTAAAGCAAGATGCTATGAGCCCAAGGGCTCCAACGGTGAAAATGTGCAATTGGGCACTCAATGAAGCTAGGTTTTGAAGGAGGAAACGTGAATGGGTGTTGTCCTAAAAGGGACTGTAGAAAGGAGAAAGGAGTACGATCGAATAATTGGCTTGTTACTTCAAGGCTGCCTCATGAGGATATAACTCTTCGTTTATTCACAGGCGTATGAGCTGACTTCAATCAAATAATGCGAGAGAGAACTTGGAATGAATAAAAACACAACGGTTGACTGGAACAATTACATGCGAGAGGTATGTCTTGGAAGCTTCTTAGAAATCCTGATGTAATTGGAGGACCAGTTATGAGCTAATGATGGGGGGGGGGGGGGTTTAAGGAGAGACTATAGGTCTACCTGTTGAGTCACCAACAGCCAATGTCTCGCCACCCTTGGCCCTAGCTTGGGTGAATAGGAGGCTTAGGCGCTGATCAAATCTGTATATGGTCAGTCTCAAGGGCATTGTCCTGCTAGGGCACTGTCACTGTCCATTGCCTCTGCCATTCATGAGTGACCTTTAAACCTTTGAATTTAATTACCAGTTCGCTTGTTTGAGATTACACTTGGGCACACTATTCTCTCTTATTTCTCTTCCTGTTGTTTTGTTAAAGTTTTTATAGTTTATTTTAGTGATGTTACTGTTCTTCAGACATTTTATTTTTCCTTGTTTCCATTCCTCACTGGGCTATTTTCCCTGTTGGAGCCCCAGGGCTTATGGTATCCTGCTTTTTCAACTAGGTTTGTAGCTAAGCAAGTAATAATAACAATAATGATGATGAAAATAATAATAATAATAATAATGATTATTATTATTATTTCAATAATGTTACTGTTCTTAAAATATGTTATTTTTTCTTGTTTCCTTTCCTTACTGGGCTATTTTCAATGTTCGAGCCCCTAGGCTTAAAGCATTCTGGTTTTCCAACTAAGGTTGTAGCTTAGCAAGTAATAATAATAATAATAATAAGAATAATAATAATAATAATATTAACAACAACAATAATAATAATAATAATAATACTAATAATATTCATTTTAATGTTGTTAATGTTCTTAAGATATTTTATTTTTCATTGTTTCCTTTCCTCACTGGGAAATTTTCCCGGGCTTATAGCATCCTCCTTTCCCAACTAGGGT
Organism: Palaemon carinicauda; assembly: GCF_036898095.1. Classification (NCBI taxonomy): domain Eukaryota; kingdom Metazoa; phylum Arthropoda; class Malacostraca; order Decapoda; family Palaemonidae; genus Palaemon; species Palaemon carinicauda. The sequence goes on from NC_090760.1 coordinate 15,097,422, forward strand.
TGTAGCTAAGCAAGTAATAATAATAATAATAATAATAATAATAATAATAATATATGAAGCAACACTTGGATTCCTGAGACATCAAGAGAGAGAGAACTTTCCTCCTGCATTAATTGAATCCTACAGAGCCACGAGAAAGGCGCTACAATATAGCTTCAGAAAGAAATTCTCTTAACGCCCAAATAAATGAAAAGAAGTGACAGCTTCAGAGACGCAGAGCCCTTTTGTCTCTGACACAGAGGCTGCTTGAAGTGGAATTCACTTCGCAATGAAATATATTGTAGGCTATAAATTCTAGATCTATGATTAGCAAAATTTACAGGTTGGTTTTCCATGTGGGATGCGAGAGAAGATATGTAAAATGAAATGATGATGGGAGATCATAGTTAACAATGGAACAAACATTGTATACATATATACAGATATGTATATATATATATATATATATATACATATATATATATATATATATGTGTGTGTGGTGTGTGTATGTAAGCATGAACATGCATGCACATGAAAGTGTGTACATATATATATATATATATATATATATAAATTATAATTTCACAATAACTCCTCAGCCCTATGTTGTGAGATTAGACGTTTCCACAAAAAGATATGACAAAAAATTTAACTACTTTAAAAATAAAAAAGGAAATTCCCTAAATGATAAATATATATATATATATATATATATATTTATATATATATATATATATATATTTATTTATATATATATATATATATATATATATTTATATATATATATATATATATAGAGAGAGAGAGAGAGAGAGAGAGAGAGAGAGATTTAATATAAGCCATCCATAGTCCCTACCACAAAATAAAAAAAGGAAAGAAGGTAAAAAGACAAGTCTTCACCGTACCCCAAAATTACATGCAAAACACGAAACCAAAAGCCCCAAAACTCTCGAATGATCTTTCCTCTCCTTCAAAAGTCCACAACACCCACACTACTAATTAGTCATCCAGAGAGGGCCATTTGAGAGCTCTTAATAAGCACTCTTCCTCCCCCCCCTCTCTCTCTCTCTCTCTCTCTCTCTCTCTCTCTCTCTCCCTCTCTCTCTCTCTGTTGATCTATTACTTAAACGCCTGCTATACGCGGTAGGATTAGAGTAGGGCCAATGACATCATTTATATTTTTGTCACTCAGACTTCTCTTCTGGTTATAATAATAGTGGTAATAATTATTTTTGTTTGTTCAATTGGGGGTCAACCAAAGTGTTGTGGTAATAGTAGAATTATTAGTAGGTTTATAGCTTAGCAAGTAATAATAATAATAATAATAATAATAATAATAATAATAATAATAATAATAATTATAATAATAATAACAATAATACTTTGGCTATCTCACAATAGAATGCCTGAATTTAACACTATGTCATTAATCAAAACTATTTGTCTGCTTTATAATGAAAATATCCTTTTCAATGTAATTGCGAAGGTCACAAGGTTTATTACCTCTCCTAACAACAACAATAACAACTACTACTACTACTACTACTACTACTACTACTACTTCTACTACTTGGGCTATCTCACAACGGAATACTTGAACTCAACACTATGATATAAATAAAAACTATTTTTTTTTAATTTCAAAATGAAAAAATAAGATCTTAAAAGTCACAGCGATTACTACTACTACTACTACTACTACTACTACTACTTCGGCTATCTCACAACGAAATACTTAAACTTAACACTAAGATAATAACCAGAACTATTTTTTTCAAGATCATAATATAACTGCCTCTCAACGTAATTGCAAAAGTGACAGGGATTACTATATACATCAACGTTAACAAACTTCAAAAAGTAATACGAGTGTTAAACACAATTGAAATGGCTTAACCATTTAAATCCTCCTTCCATAGTAGTAATAGTAGTAGTAGTAGTAGTAGTAGTAGTAGTAGTAGTAGTAGTAAAGGTTTCCCATAATAAAAATGATCTGTCTTCTCGTAAGTAAGAGGAAAGTTAATCCTAAAGTATTCCATTCTCGTTTTATTTAAAATATATTTAAAAGTTCTTCTCAGAACAAGGCTTAGCTTTTACGAAAGAGGCGTTTTAGCGTGAATCACAGCATCTCCATCAAGATAATTGTACAATAACAAAAGCGAGATAAGAGTACATCCAGATATTCTTTTCATAATTACGATTACTTTGTTCGTCATAAACTCTACGTAAAAAGCAAGAATTATCAAAGGTATTTTCCGCAAAAAGCTCTTTATCACGACATACTTCATCATCATTGAAAAGTAGAAAAAAAATAATTAATGTCCGAATAATTTACTTACAATTTTCACAGCTTATGATGTATTAGTTATTACATAAGTTACTGCCGTAATGTTAAATATTCTTTTCATTTCATTACAAACTATCAATCTGAATTAACTTAATTCATAACCTTTGGGAAATTACGCATAGATATGCTTTTCAAAAAACTGAAATGAAAAAATATTACATCGACTGTAAAAAAATTGAACCAGCAATTACAATGATCAATGCAGTTTAATTTTTTAAAGTCTACGAGAATTGCACGAACTATTCTAATAATGACTGCGTCTTGCTTCCTTCCGCTTCAAGAAACACTTTCCCCATATTGTTTTATTATTAAAAGAGCCCTCTTGTTAACAAATACCCTTCAATCTATAGATCTATGGGAACATTGAAATGTTGGCTATGGCCCCTACGAGAACACCGGCTTTTTGATTGCCATATCCTTCTTACCCTGAGACAGTCTCAACCATATGTTTGTTTTCTAACCGGCTTCACTCATGACAAGGTAATATTAAATCATATTTCTTAGTAAAACTAACCTCATATTATTGTATTTTTGAACAAGATAAACAACAACTCCATAAATAAAATCAATTTGATAAGTATTAAGAAAGTATACACCTGTTCCAATGAACTACCTTCACCTCAATATCTATTATAGTTTATCCTCTTCTGTATGTTATTTCTTATAGTTTATATAGGAGATATTTATTTTGATGTTACTCTTCTCAAGATATGTTATTTTTCCTGCTTTCCTTTCCGCATTGGGCTATTTTCCTTGTTGGAGCCCCTGGCCTTATAGCATTCTGATTTCAAGTAGGGTTGTAGCTTAGCAAGTAATGATAATAATAATTAATATTCAATATTTTTCTTTTATATACTACAAAGATGAGTTGAATCTTCACATGTCAGTCATCAATAATAATTTATTTACTATTGTTCTAAAAAGCTATTTTTTTTTTTGCTTACAGTCAATCAATTCGTTGCTTCAATCAATACCCTCTTTTGTAGGTAGTAGATTGGCCAAGGCACCAGTCACCTGTTGAGATACTACCGCTAGAGCTATGGGGTCCTTTGACTGGCCAGACAGTACTACATTGGATTCTTCTCTCTGGTTACGGTTTTTTTCCCTTTGCCTTCACAGACACCGAATAGTCTGGCCTATTCTTTACAGATTCTCCTCTGTCCTCATGCACTTGACAAAACTGAGATTACCAAACAATTCTTCATCACCTAAGAGGTTAACTACGGCAATGTAATTGTTCAGTGGCTACTTTCCTCTTGGTAAGGGTAGAAGAGACTCTTTAGCTATGGCAAGCAACTCTTCTAGGAGAAGGACACTCCAAAATCAAACCATTGTTCTCTAGTTTTGGGTAGTGCCATAGCCTCTGTACCATGGTCATCCACTGTCTTGCGTTAGAGTTATCTTGCTTGAGAGTACACTCGGGCACACTGTTCTATCTAGTTTCTCTTCCTCTTGTTTTGTTAAAGTTTTTATAGTTTATATAGGAAATATTTATTTTAATGTTACTATTCTTAAAATATTTTATTTTTCCTTTTTTTCTTTCCTCACTGGGCTATTTTCCATGTTGGGGCCCCTGGGCTTATAGCATCCTGCTTCTCCAACTAGGGTTGTAGCTTAGCATTTAATAATAATAATAATAATAATAATAATAATAATAATAATAATAATAATAATAATAATCATTAAAAAAATTCTATGATATTCTATTATATAATTAATTACACGGGAAATTGTTCTTATTAAATATGTATATGAATATTGCAATATAAAGGAATAAGTTTAATTGTATAATAACCTCGTTCAGGTATCATCACTATCAACCCCCCCCCCCACCCTAGCCATCATTTTCATTCAATCTAATTCTTTTTATTATAAACATCAATACAAAAGGCCATCCTACCTTTGTTAAAGAATAATATAATTCTTTTCATTAGTCAGTTTGACAATTACATTACGACGTCATAAGTAAGATTCTATATTGCATGTTTCCATTAAAAAAAAATTGTCGATTTGGGGAATATCTTTATTTAGGATCAAATAGACACTCATACAGTATTGGTTCCTAGTTATATTTAAGGCTATTTGCTATAATGCTTAACTCTCCATTAGAGAGTGAGTGCTAATATTCAATATTCATCCGAATATATATATATATATATATATATAATATATATATATATGTATATATAATATATATATATATATATATAATGTATATATATATAATGTATATATATACATATATATATATAAATATATATATATATATATATATATAAATATATATATTTATATATATATATATATATATATACATATATATTGTAAAGTGAATCACTTGTTAAAAAAAACTGCAAACTTGGCTGTTTTTAACAATTGAATCACTCACTTTACAATAAACACACACACACACACACACACATATATATATATATATATATATAAATATAATTTTTGCATTTATTAATTTTTTCAAAAAATACAAAATATACCTACAATCTTACAAAACATATATTTGCTATGGTATTTGTCTAATTCGTCTAATAAAACATTCACAAACTTTTTATTCATTCTAGTCTATGAATTATGATGAATAAGTTTTCATTTTAACCTAGATTCAAATCGTAAAATTATCATCACAAATAAAGCATAGTGCCCTCACCGCTAATCGAAAATTAGTTTTTAAAAATGCAATCCGTTTTGTTATGCTTTTAAAATTGCTCTCAATTCTTT
>NC_090760.1:15102983-15105483 GCF_036898095.1 Palaemon carinicauda
CAGAAAAGGAGGAAAATTCGGATTCTTCTGAGAGCGTAAAGGAGGAAGAAATTTTGGGGCTCATCCGTTCAAAACCAACTTAGTTTCTTGCCTGACAAAATGGGAGAGTCAGTGGAAGCGGATGAAGATTCAGAAAAGGAGGAAGAAGATCAAGATTCAGACAAAAAGGAAGAATCTGAACCCAAATACTGATTCAGAAAAAGAGGAAGAATCAGTACAAAATAATGAAGATTCAGAAGAGGAAGAAAATTCGGATTCATCTGAGAGCGAAATGGAGGAAGAATTTTTCTGGCATTTCCGTACAAAACCGATTTCGTTTCTTGCCTGATGAAATGGAAGAATCAGAGGAAGAGGGATGAAGAATCAAAAGTAGAGGAAGAGGAAGAAGAATCAGAGGAAGAGGAAGAATCAGAACAAATTAATGAAGATTCAGATGATGAGGAAAATTCGGATTCTTCTGAGAGCGAAATGGAGGAAGAATTTTCTGGCCTTTCCGTCCACAACCGATTTAGTGTCTTGCCTGACGAAATGGAAGAATCAGAGGAAGAGGATGAAGAATCAGAGGTAGAGGAAGAAGAGTCAGAGGCAGAGGATGAAGAATCAGAGGTAGAGGAAGAATCAGAGGAAGAGGAAGAATCAGAACAAATTAATGAAGATTCAGATGATGAGGAAAATTCGGATTCTTCTGAGAGCGAAATGGAGGAAGAAATTTCTGGCCTTTCCGTCCACAACCGATTTAGTGTCTTGCCTGACGAAATGGAAGAATCAGAGGAAGAGGATGAAGAATCAGAGGTAGAAGAAGAAGAATCAGAGGAAGAGGATGAAGAATCAGAGGTAGAGGAAGAAGAATCAGAGGAAGAGGAAGAATCAGTACAAAATACTGAAGATTCAGAAGAGGAGGAAAATTCGGATTCTTCTGAGAGTGAAATAGAGGAAACATTTTCGGGCATTTCCGTCCACAAACCGATTTCGTTTCTTGCCTGACGAAATGGAAGAATCAGAGGAAGAGGATGAAGAATCAGAGGTAGAGGAAGAAGAATCAGAGGTAGAGGAAGAAGAATCAGAGGTAGAGGAAGAAGAATCAGAGGAGGAGGAAGAATCAGGACAAATTACTGAAGATTCAGATGATGAGGAAGAAGTGGTACAAAATACTGAAGATTCAGAAGAGGAGGAAAACTCGGATTCTTCTGAAAGCGAAATGGAGGAAGAATTTTCGGGCATTTCCGTACAAAACCAATTTAGTTTTCTGCCTGACGAAATGGAAGAATCAGAGGAAGAGGAAGATTCAGTAAGTGATGAGGAATCAGAGGAAGAAGACTCAGACTCAGAAGAAGAGTCGGAGGATGAAGAAATATCCGAGGAAGTGGATGAAAGATACAGAAAAAGAGGATGAAGAAATCGAAGGCGGTCCCTGCAAAGGCAAAGGTCATCATCTGCCGAAACAAGATCGTGCTAAAGGAATGCCCCGCAGAGGATTCCAGGGTCGTCAAAAGCCTAAAAGACAAAATCCAGGACCTAAGAAGACCGGCAAGAAGGACACAAAGGCCAAGAACCGAAAGAAGCAACATGTTGAAAAACAGTCCAAGATGCACATTCCCAGGAATCAGTTCCAGAGGAACAGAAGGAGGGTGTAAATCTGACGCATCTTGCTTGGAGGATGCTTGGACCAGCTTACAAGGCTGGCTTTGCAGAAAGGAATAGCTGAGCTGCTTCTAGTATGCTGTGTTCCCTGGTGGGGTCGTACAGGGGCTTCGTCAGGTGAACAAAAGGTCGGATATCTAGGTCTATTCTTTCGGACACTAACCTTCGGGTGGTTCTGGGGGAATAACCTAGAAGACCGGCTATGCAGAGGGAACTAGCTCGGCTTTTTCTACTATGCAGTCAAGTCCTTATAAGATGGCCCAAGAAAGTTCCTCTACTGTAAAAAAAAAAAAAAAAAAAAAAAAAAACGTTGTAAATCCAAATAAATTGTAAAGGCTAATAAATCTAAATATAAATGATATAAAAATTATTAAAAGTACTATAAATATCCAAAAAAAAAAACTTAAAAAATTTTAAAAATTCCAAAAAAATAAAAAAAAATATAATAAATTCAGAAAAAAACTAGAAAAGACACTAAAAGTTAAAAAAATCCCCCCCCCAAAATAAAAAAAAAACAGAAAAGCAGAAAAATATAAAAAGAAAGAAAGGAGGGGAAGAGGGTCGTGGGAACCAAACCTGCAAAACTGAGATGGCCAAACCCACCTGATGAGCCCTTTGGTAAGGGCGAAACCCCTTAGGTCTTTCACAGTAGTAGTAGTAGTAAGTAGTAGTAACAACATTATATATATATATATGTATATATATATATATATATATATATACATATATATATATATATATATATATATAAATATATATATATACATACATATATATATATATATGTATATATATATATGTGTATATATATATATATATATATATATATATATATATATATATATATATATATATATAT
>NC_090760.1:15110483-15112983 GCF_036898095.1 Palaemon carinicauda
CTTGCTATCGTGAAGTTCGTATGATTGGCCTTGATTTTAGTGCTGCCTTTGACCGTGTTAATCATGAGGCCCTTGTTTTCAAACTGAAACAGTTGGGAGTGGGTGGGTCGTTTTCTTAGCAATTATTATTGATTTTTTTAAGTAGTAGATCTCAAAAGAGTAGTTGTTTGATGGGCACCATAGTGAGTTAAGGAATGTGATATCCGGTGTTCCACAGGGTAGTGTTCTTGGCCCATTTACTTTTCATACTATATACACATGACATGTGGTTTGGCCTAGAAAAAAATAAGCTTGTTGCATATGCAGATGATGCTACTCTCTTTTGCATCAATTCCATCCCCTGAATGTAGACCTGGGGTTGGTGAATCCCTTAATAGAGATTTAGCTAAAATTAGTGCATGGTGCAAGTTATGGGGTATGAAGTTGAATCCTAACAAAACTCAAAGTATGATTGTAGTAGGTCAAGGACGGTGGGCTCCTCAACATCCGGATCTCAGTATTGATAATGTTTCTTTTAAATTTGTATGACTCTTTCAAAATTTTAGGTGTGATTCTCGACAGCAAATTTACTTTTGAGAAACATATAAGGTCTGTGTCTTCTTCAATTGCACAAAAAATTGGCTTATTGAGAAAGTCTTTTAAGATATTCGTGACCAATCTATTCTGAAGAAGTGTTTTAATTCATTTCTTAATTCTACCTTGTTTTGAGTATTGTTCTCCTGTCTGGTCTTCTAGCTGCTGATTCTCATCTTAATTTGTTGGACAGAAACTTACGGTCTATTAAATTTCTTATTCCTGATCTAGATATTAATCTCTGGCACCGTCGTTCAATTAGTTCTTATGCATGTTGCATAAGATTTTTCATAACTCTGACCATCCTTAACATTCAGATCTCCCTGGACAATTCTATCCTGTTCGTAATACTAGGCTGGCAGTTAATTCTAATAGCCAGGCCTTTTCCATCATAAGACTCAATACTACGCAGTAACTCTAGAAGTTTTTATTCCAGCTCGTGACCAAGTTGTGGAATGATCTTCCCCAATCGGGTTGTTGAATCAGTAGAACTTCAAAAGTTCAAAGTTTGGAGCAAATGCTTTTTTGTTGACCAGGCAGACATGAGTATTTTTTATAGTTTATTTATGACATATTTGTTTTTGACGTTGTTTAATAGTTTATATATGGACATATCTGTTATGACGTTGTTACTTTTTTTTAGAATGATTTACTGTTAATTTGTTTTCTTCAATTATTTATTTCCTTATTTCCTTTCCTCACTGGGCTATTTTTCCCTATTGGAGCCCCTGGGCTTATAGCATCTTGCTTTTCCAATTAGGGTTGTAGCTTGGATAGTAATAATAATAATAATAATAATAATAATACGCGGTAGGATTAGAGTAGGGCCAATGACATCATTTATATTTTTGTCACTCAGACTTCTCTTTGGGTTATAATAGTGGTAATAATTATTTTTTTTTTTTTGGTTCAATTGGGGGTCAATCAAGGTGTTGTGGTAGTAGAATTATTAGTAGGTTTGTAGCTTAGAAAGTAATAATAATAATAATAATAATAATAATAATACTTGGCTATCTCACAATAGAATGCCTGAATTTAACACTATGTCATTAATCAAAACTATTTGTCTGCTTTATAATTAAAATATCCTTTTCAATGTAATTGCGAAGGTCACAAGGTTTATTACCTCTCCCTAACAACAACAATAACAACTACTACTACTACACTACTACTGACTACTTCTACTACTTGGGCTATCTCACAACGGAATACTTGAACTCAACACTATGATATAAATAAAAACTATTTTTTTTTAATTTCAAAATGAAAAAATAAGATCTTAAAAAGTCACAGCGATTACTACTACTACTACTACTACTACTACTACTACTACTACTTCGGCTATCTCACAACGAAATACTTAAACTTAACACTAAGATAATAACCAGAACTATTTTTTTCAAGATCATAATATAACTGCCTCTCAACGTAATTGCAAAAGTGACAGGGATTACTATATACATCAACGTTAACAAACTTCAAAAAGTAATACGAGTGTTAAACACAATTGAAATGGCTTAACCATTTAAATCCTCCTTCCATAGTAGTAATAGTAGTAGTAGTAGTAGTAGTAGTAGTAGTAGTAGTAGTAGTAGTAATAGTAGTAGTAGTAGTAATGCTGATGTCAAGTTTTCCCATAATAATAATGATCTGTCTTCTCGTAAGTAAGAGGAGAGTTAATCCTAAAGTATTCCATTCTCGTTTTATTTTAATATATTTAAAAGTCTTAGAACAAGGCTTAGCTTTTACGAAAGAGGCGTTTTAGCGTGAATCACAGCATCTCCATCAAGATAATTATACAATAACAAAAGCAAGAATAAGAGTATATCCGGACGATTACATCGTTCGTCATAAACTCTACGTAGAAAGCATGAATTATCAAAGGTATTTTACGCAATAAGCTTTTTATCACGTCATACTTCATCAT
>NC_090760.1:15127983-15130568 GCF_036898095.1 Palaemon carinicauda
ATATATATATATATATATATATATATATATATATATATTACACAGGTAATCTATGGGACACAATGCCACATGAAATCCTATAAACAATTGTTGTGAAAATGCCGGTCATGTGGAAGAGACAGCGTGCATGTGTACACCAAACTCCGTACCCACACGAACATTATCAATGGCCAGCAATATCAGGGTTAGAAAAAACCGTAATGGCATTCGAAAACGCGCATGAATGTGTAATGGGGGAAAAGGAGGGTTTTTACATTACACCAAATAGGAATCGAAATGGACGGCCAAAAAAAAAAAAAAAAAAAAAAAAAAAAAAAAAAAAAAAAAAAAAAAAAATCATTGAAATTGTTATTTATGCAACATCAAAAGTCCATAGATTTGTAACAATATTTTTGTATGCTATTTTTCGTTTCATATGTAACGTAGGTTGGGCTTATCATCAGTAAACGCTGTTAATAACTTATTTCAACATTTAGGGTTGCTATGTTTTTAATATTGCTTTCTATAGTACGGTACGGTGAAAATGATACATGCATGTTTGTTTGTTTATAAAGTACACAATGATCTCTACATACATACATATATACATACACATAGTATATATATATATATATATATATATATATATATATATATATGGGATAGAACATTTCCAACGACTGCTTAGGAAGTCTGAAAAATCGTCAATCTGGTCGTTTTTTTTTAAGAGAGAGAGAGAGAGAGAGAGAGAGAGAGAGAGAGAGAGAGAGAGAGAGAGAGAGAGAGAGAGAGAGAGAGAGAATAAAACAAATTTATTATAGAATTCATCTTAACAGTAATTCAATGCATATCATCCCCACATTAAATACCCCGTCAATACTGCTATGTAGAGAGAGAGAGAGAGAGAGAGAGAGAGAGAGAGAGAGAGAGAGGGAGAGAATAAAACAAGTTTATTGAAGCATTCATTTTTCCAATTTTGATTTCAAAGCATAACTACAGAATATATACCCCCTCAATACAGTTATGTATGTAAATGCAGAGAGAGAGAGAGAGAGAGAGAGAGAGAGAGAGAGAGAGAGAGAGAGAGAGAGAGAGAGAGAGAAAATAAGTTTAATAAACCATTCATCTTTCCAATTTTGATTTCAAAGCATAACTACCATCAATACAGCTATGTATGTATATGCAGAGAGAGAGAGAGAGAGAGAGAGAGAGAGAGAGAGAGAGAGATAATGAGTTTATTACACCCTTCATCTTTCCAATTTTGATTTCAAAGCATAACTACCATCAATACAGCTATGTATGTAAATGCAGAGAGAGAGAGAGAGAGAGAGAGAGAGAGAGAGAGAGAGAGAGAATAAAACAAGTTTATTGAAGCATTCATCTTTCCAATTTTGATTTCAAAGCATAACTACAAAATATATACCCCATCAATACAGCTATGTATGTAAATGCAGAGAGAGAGAGAGAGAGAGAGAGAGAGAGAGAGAGAGAGAATAAGTTTATTAAACCATTCATCTTACCAATTTTGATTTCAAAGCATAACTACCATCAATACTGCTATGTATGTAAATGGAGAGAGAGAGAGAGAGAGAGAGAGAGAGAGAGAGAGAGAGGTCGGGGGGCAGTTCCTTATCTACCGGTTTTTCGAGACAGCTACATCCGTTGAAATAATCCACTAGTTTTCATTAGCGGCTAAAAGCATGGACGCACCACGTCGCCTCAACGCCATAAATTATTCCTCGCTCAAGTTGCACGCGAAGAGAAGAAAAAAAAATTAATGACAACATTTACTGCGGCAATTATTGCCTTCATAATTACAGGTGCGGGATTTTCGCTGTTCATTTGTCATCCCTGCACAGGATATCCACGTCAAGGGGTTCACAACAGTAATATGTCATTTATTATCGAATACTTTAAAATCGCGTTGCGTAATTAGCCTCTGCATTTACTTCTTTAATGATATGTTATCGAAATACACGCTGCTATATGACGTTGTGTTTATTATTCCCTTCGAGGACTTTCTTTTGATAGGCGTGTATTTACTTGTTTGTATGCCTGTCTGTATTTGCCATTTGCATAACTCAAAAATTATTTGACCGAATCTCATGAAATTTGGTGGGTGTGATTGGCTATGATCCAAGGGCAATTTCATTATATTTTGGAAGTGATTGGGTCAAAGGTCAAGGTATTGAAAGGTCATAAACGTCTTTTAGCTAAATTGTGGTCAATTTTTATCCGATTTGGATGAAACTAGTTTCCATGATAACAAATGTGGTGTTGGCGAAGGTATGCGCTCTACCGAGTGCCCGTTCTCGTTAGTAGTGTTGTTATTATGAATATTAGAACACTTTTGAATGGAAAAAATATAAAAAATTATCAATGTCTGGACATGCTATAATGAACAAATAACCTGAAAAATTGAGTGCTCGTTAGTTAAAAAAAAAAAAAAAAAAATAGCAAATAATGAAAAATCAAAATATAAAATTAAAAAAATAAGAGGATGTGATTCCCGAAGGAACAAATATTTCGCAACTCCATCAACAAATTTGAAGGTCTTCTCCATTACTTTATATTAAAATTTCGCAATTTTCTTTCTGATCCCGAAT
>NC_090760.1:15131068-15133568 GCF_036898095.1 Palaemon carinicauda
GAGCTGATCATATGCATATATGGTCAGTCTCTAGGACATTTTCAGGCTAGTTAGGGCAATATCCTTGTGCCTTGTCTTTGCCATTCATGAGCGAACTTTAAAACTTTAATCTCAGTCTTACCTTCTAAGGTGACAACTGGGAGTTGACCGAATTACAAGCGAGATAAAAGAAAGGAAACCTACTGGGAATTGTCAGATTTACAAGCAAATGAAAGAAATGAAACCCACTGGGAGTTGAGAGAATTGAAACGAGATAAAAGTAATGAAACCCACAAGGAGTTGGCAAAATTACCAGAGGGTTTAAAAATGAAACCTACTAGGAGTTGACAGAATTAAAAGTGAGATGAGAAAAATTAAATCCACTGGGAGTTGACAGAATTAAAAAAAGAGATAAAAGAAACCCACTGGGAGTTGACAGAATTACAAGCAAGACAAAAGAAATGAAACCCACTGGAAGTTGACAGAATTAAAAGCGAGATCAGAGAAACCCATTGGGATTTGACAGAATTACAAGCGATATGAAAGAAATGAAACCCACTGGGAATTGACAGAATTAAAACGAGATAAAAGAAATGAAACCCACTGGGAGTTGACAGAATTACAAACGAGATAAAAGAAATGAAAAACCCACTGGGAGTTGACAGAATTACAAGCAAGATAAAAGAAATGAAACCCACTGAGAGATGACAAAATTATAAGCTAGATACTAAAGCATTTTGGTGGCAGTGTACTTGTGTTGCTGACTTGGGGTTCCATGGATTTTGTGGATAAAATAAAAGTGAGAAGAATTAGTCTATTGTATAAGACAAAATAGGATTATATTGGATTGGAAGAACAATTCAGCATACCTTACTAAAGTATACTGGTATACTTAGTATATCAGTGAAAGTATATGGACATAATTTTATTAAAAATGCAAGAGAGACTTCTGAGAAACTCATAGAGGAGAAACAATGTGTACTTATGAGATGAATATGATTTCTCTATTAATCATTATGTTAAATATTTGAGAGTAAAACGAAACACTGTCAGTGGCATATATATATATATATATATACACACACACACACATATATATATATATATATATACTGTAGTCACACAAAAAATGCTTATGACAAATTTGATAAGGAACTAATATAGAAGGTGTTGGAAAAGTTGGGCATTGATGATATAAAGATAGGAATTGAGTTTTTAGGGTAATATTTACGTATATGTTAGAGTATATAAACATAAAAATGATTGGCATAATGTGAAAGTGAGTTGGAGATAAGAATGATTCATCTACATGGGTGGGGTCATAGGGGAATCAAAAAGTTACATAATCAAAATATCGGAACAGGTCATAGTGGGTACTGAAATTACATATACATACATACATATAAAGAGAGAGAGAGAGAGAGAGAGAGAGAGAGAGAGAGAGAGAGAGAGAGTGTGTGTTGGTGCTAAGGAACGGAAGGCATTGTGAAAACTAAAATTCGATTTTGAATAAATTTTTGGATCAGAGAGAGAGAGAGAGAGAGAGAGAGAGAGAGAGAGAGAGAGATATTCCAAGAATATTAAGAATTCCAGACGAATGTGGAACCGCTTTCAACTACTTCCTAGATGCCGAGAAAGGAGTAAAGACGCTGGATATAAAATGAATCGTAATGTATTTTTAGGAAGACCTTGCCAAGGTTCTCCTGTATTCTGGAGATATAAATGAAGCCCTTAACACTAAGGTATATTATTTTCTCTCTCTCACTCTACTGCAACCATGACCTACAAGAGTTGACTAGCAATCAGAAACATTATGTCAATGCTGGTACAGCTATGAGAGAGAGAGAGAGAGAGAGAGAGAGAGAGAGAGAGAGAGAGATTGTGTGTCTATGCCAGGGCCATTTAAGGGATATTTAAAATTAAAAATAGATTTGAAATTTGTTATTGGCTGCTTGTTAAGAAAAGGAGAGAGAGAGAGAGAGAGAGAGAGAGAGAGAGAGAGAGGGGGGGTATGAAGTCGGTCTCAGTGCCATTAAAGAGGTACTGAAAACTAAAAATAGATTTAAAACTCGTTCTTAGCTGCTTGTTACAAAAAGGTAAAAAACGTGAGAGAGAGAGAGAGAGAGAGAGAGAGAGAGAGAGAGAGAGAGAGAGTATACACATAAAAGAAAAGCTGTTAAACTGGAAGAGCGAGTCCTAAACATTTCCCAGTTCGCAAAAGAATAAAATGCCATCAGGGAGATGTTGTCTTTGTCTGACAAAAATGGCCTCGGGAAAAAGAGTCTGGATTTGTCGATGGAATCCAAGAAAACGTCAAAGCATCTCAGAGATTACACTGCCTGGAAGATGTTCTACCACGAAGATGTTTCGCCTCGCGATGCTTAAAACTCTGCTATTCTTTCAGTTTTCAGGTTTCCAGATAACCACTGAATAATAGCTTCATACTTTTCATATAAACTTTATATCCTTTTTTATCCTGGAGCATTTGGAAGGCAGAACATTCTCCTGTATGACGTATGTC
>NC_090760.1:15138568-15151068 GCF_036898095.1 Palaemon carinicauda
TACATATTTATATATGTATACAGTATATATATATATATATATATGTGTGTGTATATATATATATATATATATATGTATATATGTGTATATATATATATATATATACATATATATATATATATATATATAAAATTATCATGTCAAGGGTCTCAATATTTCAGACAGGTTTACTGAGGGGAATACATTTATCACTATTCCTCCCAAGATTATCGGGACCAACTGTCTCCCCCTTCAGGTGAGTCGACATACTTGAAGAGGGAGACAATTGCTTCCCCCCCCCCCCCAACCCTTCCAAAGAATGATAGATAAATACATTTGGTACTTTCCTGTTATTAACCCACCACTAATTTCGTGATATTAACATTATTATTTTCTTCCACATTTTTAAAATTTCATTTATGAACAGTTTTTCTATTTTTATTTTTCAGATAAAACAAGCCCACAAATGGATAATTTAAAGACACTCAGTCGAAAACTTGACAACGAAGAGAAATGCATAAAATGGTTAAAAGAGACTGGAATTATGCATTGTTATTTTTATTTTTATTACTAGCCAAGCTACAACCCTAGTTGGTAAAGCAAGATGCTATGAGCCCAAGGGCTCCAACAGTGAAAATGTGCAAATGGGCACTCAATGAAGCTAGGTTTTGGAGGAGGAAACGTGAATGGGTGGTGTTGTCCTAAAAGGGACTTTAGAAAGGAGAAAGGAGTACGATCGAATAATTGGCTTGTTATTTCAAGGCTGCCTCATGAGGATATAACTTTTCGTTTATTCAATCGCGTATGAGCTGATTTCAATAAAATAAAGCGAGAGAGAACTTGGAATGAATAAAAACACAACGGTAGACTGGAACAATTACAAAGACAGTGGAAGGCCATGGTAGAGAGGCTAAGGCACTACCCAAGACTAGAGAACAATGGTTTGATTTCGGAGTGTCCTTCTCCTAGAAGATCTGATTACCATAGCTAAAGAGCGAAGAAGAATTGTTTGGTAATCTCAGTGCTGTCAGGTGTATGAGGACAGAGGAGAATCTGTAAAGAATAGGCCACACTATTCGGCGTATGTGTAAGCAAAGAGAAGGAACCGTAACCAGAGAGAAGGATCCAATGTAGTACTGTCTGGTTAGTCAAAGGACCCCGTAATTCACTGGCGGTAGTTTTTCAACGGGCGGCTGGTGCCCTGGCCAACCTACTACCTGTAGTAAATTGAATCCTACAGAGCAATGAGAAAGGCGCTACACTATTGCATCAGAAGGATATTCTCTTAAAGCCAAAATAAATGAAAAGAACTGACAGCTTCAGAGACGCAGAGCCCTTTTGTCTCTGACACAGAGGCTGCTTGAAGTGGAATTCACTTCGTAATGAAATATATTGTATGCTATAAATTCTAGACCTATGATTAGCAAAATCTACAGGTTGGTTTTCCATGTGGGATACGAGAGAAGAAATGTAAAATGAAATGATGGGATATCATAGTTAACAACGGAATAAACGTTGTATGGACGCATACAGAAATATATATATATATATATATATATATATATATATATATATATATAATTTCACAATAACTCCTCAGCCCCATATTGTGAGATTACACGTTTCCACAAAAAAGTATGTCAAAAAATTAACTACTTTAAAAATAAAAAAGAAATGTCACCATTGCATGCAGCAGATAAAATCCATATATTTTTTTACCCCCGACTGAATCACTCACACAATTTCATGCATTGTCAATTTCATGACATTCACGCTTTGTCTTACAACTTATGAGGTTAAACGAATGTCTCACGGTAGGGTAAATTAGTAGAGAGTTTGGGATTCACAAAACGTGACTAGATCATTCAAACAATTTCACAGACTTTCACACATTGTCTTTCAACTTATGGGGTTAAATGTCTCATGAGATTTTGGGGTTTAAGGAAGATTCAAGGTCAGGTTAAACCCTTTTTTTTAATATAAAAAAAAAATGATATGAGAAACAAGGTTCGAATCTTGCTGTACACGCAGGTCTGAAATGATCTTCCTCAAACCTCCAAAGTTAAATAGGTGTCTCAAGTGTTTTTTTTTTTTTTTTTTTTTTGGGGGGGGGGGTTAAAGAATCTGTACACTTAGCCCTTTGATTGATCTTTCCTTTAACCCCTGAGGCTCCATGGATATATGAGTTTTCACAAATTTCAAATACATTTTTTTCCTTTTGGTTAGAGGTTCTGGGTTTTGAACAATCGCAGTGCAGTTATTAAACCGATAAAAGAAGAACTGCTTAGTAATTACAATGTTGTCACGTGTATGAGAAAAGAGAAGAATATGTAAGGAATAGGCCAGACTATTCGCTTTATGTGTAGGCAAAGGGAAAACGAATCGTAACCAGAAAGAAGGATCCAATGTAGTATTATCTGGCCAGTTAAAGGACACCATAACTGTCTAGCGCTTGTATATCAACGGGTGACTGGTGCTCTGGCCATCCTACTACCTATAAAAGTTTATAAAAAAGAAACGAGAGGGAGGTAAAAAAGATAGAACATGCTCGAATGTACCCTCAAGCAAGGGAACTCTAATCCAAACAAGTGCAAGGCCATTGTATGGCACTACCCAAGACTAGAGAACAATGGTTTGATTTTGGAGTGTCCTTCTCCTAGAAGAACTGCTAACCATAGCTAAAGAGTGTCTTCTACTATTACCAAAAGTAGCCACTGAACAATTACATTGCAGTACCCCATGGGTGAAGAAGAATTGTTTGGCAATCTCAATGTTGTCAAGTATGTGGGAAAAGAGGAGAATGTGGAATAATAGGCCAGACTATTCGGTGTATGTGTAGGCAAAGACAAAATGAGCTGTAACCAAGGAGAAGAAGCCAATATAATTCATTCTGGCCAGTAAAAGGACCCAATAGCTCTCTAGCAGTATGTAACTCAATGGGTGGCTAGTGTCGTGGCCAACCGACTACCTATACTGTGGACATGAATGACATGTCTGACGCCGTTGTCCTACAGTGGATTGGAAATAGGTCTATTTGTTGTTGCAGCATATATACGTATAAGAATACATGTATAGGCACGAAAATGAGTAGGGCTACCTATTATACATCTATCTGCAGTCCACAGACCCCCCCCCCCACCCACCCCAAAAATAAAATAAAAATAAAAGAGAATGAAAAAAAGGTTATTTAAGTCAAGTGAAGCAAAAAATAGAAAATAAATCCAAATCCTGTCTGTACGAAGCTAAAAACTCAATGAACCTTTGACTCCTTTTAACCAGACATGATTAATGGAGTATTAAATCAATCAGAATTCTTCTATTCCTACTTTTCAGGTTCTCTTAATCACCGGGAGGACAAAAATCCAAACTAGATCTTAACCTAAACTCTGACCTGAGGAACATAATTATGAAGGTGAAAAATTCTTAATTTCCACCGCAAATGTTGGGGAAAAAAGGAAAAAATGCAAAATCCTTCTTCGTTTTTTCCCGTGTCAACTGGCATTCCTCCAAGCAGAATCTAATTAGGCAATTTTATTTAGCGAGGTCTTTAAGAGGTGACCAATTACCCTTTTTTCCATAAAATCAAAGGAGTAATCAGTCTTGTTCGCAAAGATTAATCTTTTAGCTGAGAAACACCTGATGCAAGAGCTGAGCTTTAGGTAAATCCACTTAGCTTAAAAGACGGTAAAATCAAACGTTTACTGCTGCTTCAAAGGGAATTTTATCCTTTTATCATTAACAGGTGACCGGTTGGTGAGTTTTAGTCAATTTCCTTACCTTATTAGGTGTGATGTGTGTTATTACACTCATTTTCCTTGTCCTAACTGATGTAATGTGTGTTATTACAGTCAATTTCTTGTCCTAACTGATATGATGTGTGTTTTTATAGTAAGTTTCTTGTTCTAACTAATGTGATGTGTGTTGTCTTAGTCATTTTCCTGTCTGATTGATGTGAGTGTGTTGTTATGATCATTTTCCTGTCCTAACTGATGTGATGTGTGTTATTATAGTCCTTTTCTTTCCGTAACTGATGTGATGTGTGCTGTTGAGGTCATTTTCTTGTCCTAACTGATGTGATGTGTGCTGTTATAGTTATTTTCTTGCCCTGACTGATGTGAAGTATGTTGTCTAGAGTCATTTTCCCTGTCTGACTGATGTGATGTGTGTTGTTATGGTAATTTTCCTGTCCTAACTGATGTGATGTGTGTTATTATAGTCCTTTTCTTTCCTTAAATGATGTGATGTGTGCTGTTAAAGTCCTTTTCTTGTCCTAACTGATGTGATGTGTGCTGTTATAGTTATTTTCTTGCCCTGACTGTTATGATGTGTGTTGTTAGAGTCATTTTCCTGTCTGACTGATGTGATTTCAGTTTCACTTTACAGAGTATTTGATCATCTAGAGCACCAATTGTTTCTCATTTTTCCAACAAAACATATGTTTCTCTATCGATATAATTCTTCATTCCACTTCATAAATATTTAAATTCTACTTATTCATATCATTCTTCTTCCTCTCTTTATTTATTTAGTAACATATCCGATAACAAACATTTCATTTAATCATTCAATTCCTTCGTTAATTTCTCAACGTAAGCAACTCATGCACATCAGGTTATAAGAGATGAAAAACTGAACAATTTAAAGGATTACTTGGAGAAAGTAGTTTAATCCTCTTAGGACGACGGAGCTCAGCGTAAGTTTCATCTATTACTTTACATCTCCAAAATCTGAAGCTCTTTCTGCCTGGTATTTTCTTTATACTTCTGCATCTATATAATGGAAGTTCCTCAAAGCCAGCTTTCTCCTTGGGATATTTCTGTGAGTGATATACCAGAGAATTTTACCTGTAGAGATATCATGGGGTTACTACCCCCAGAGTGAATATCCCGAGAGATATCATGCACATAACAGGACGTATTTAAAACAAGCCAGGGCTATTCTTCCCTGAATTGAGTTAACCTTCTCTCAATGGATATGGGATAGAATTGGATACATGGGCAAGAGAGCCGTTACAACTCACAATCCCAGTGTGCTACAACTAACACGTTTCCCGTGAATCCATTCCTTTTTGCAGACGCCATCTTGACGGTTGTTTGGAGGTTTTTTTTTCTGCTTTTTGAGAGATTGTCCGATCATGGTTGCTTCGGCATCTTCCTCATCGACTAAGTTGAGTACCCTTTTCTTGTGTGTTGGAGAATTTCAGCCTCCACTCCGTTATTATCCCAAACCTGGAACTCTTTCTGCCTGGTATTTTCTTTCATTACTGCATCTATACACTCTTTATAATGTCTTCTAAAGGGTTATGGCGGTCTACTGTATGTGGTAAAATCCCTGACTGGTGATCGCCGGACTAGGGTTCGAGTCCTAGTCAAACTTGTTAGTTCCTTATTAGCTGTAACCTCACCATCCTTGTGAGTTAAGGTTGGGGGGTTTGGGGAGCCTAGAGGTCTACTTGATGAGTCATCAGCAACCATTGCCTCGCCTTCCCTGGTCCCAGCTTGGGTGGACAGGGTGTTGGGTGCTGATCATGTGTACATTAGTCAGTCTGTGGGGCACTGTCCTGATTGCTAGGGCAATGTCACTGTCCCTTGCCTCTGCCTTTCATGAGAGTCCTTTAAACCTTCAATGGTGCACGACTTTGCAAAGGGTATCACGCATAACAAAATATGGTTGATAACCGAATGAATATTACTTTCTAGATCATTATAGAAAAAAAACACTCAAACATAAGTTTACATTTTCTTATAATGATTGTGAATATACCATTTGCTATAATAAAAAGCTGACCAAAATAATATGAATCCCAAGCTAAATTATAATATTTGATTTTAAGCTTGGCCATTACGAATTAGGCCTTAGCAGATCACAGAAGGCCTCATCTGTTCTTCCTATGATTGCATTCATTAACGCAGTAGGCCTACATATGCCTTCTCTATCTGGCTTCTTCCTGCAAGAATATTAAAAATGCAATTGTTCTCGGATTAATAGCTACAGTCTCAGGAATGATTAAATTTGTATTTCCTCACTGGGCTATTTTTCCCTATTGGAGCTCTTGGGCTTATAGCCTCTTGCTTTTCCAACTAGAGTTGTAGCTTATCTAATAATAATAATAATGATAATAATAATAATAATAATAATAACAATAATAATAATAATGATAATAATAATAATAATAGATTTAAGAATTTGTGTCAGGTGAACTATCAAATGAAGCTTGCACTGCTTATCCAGATTTTAATTTCTACTCAGGTCTGATATATTCCACTGAAACAGGTGTTAATAGACAGGCTAGTAGACGCCGTAGTAAATTGTCTAAAGGAAAAAGGCATATGGAGGAAAATAAATAAATCCTTTGTGCAACAATTTTAGAGGAAATTCGCTGCTTTATATACCTACATAATATACTCATAGGATAAACTTTACTTCTAACCTGCAAGCATTTTCATGCATCATATATATATATATATATATACATATATATATATATATATATATATGTATATATATATATATATATATATATATATGTCTTATCTATAACTGTAATCAAATAGTTTAATATATTATTTCAAAAAGCCAATAAAGAAACATAAAAAATATAGATAAATCACTATATATATATATATATATATATATATATACATAATCTCCAGCCATGTGATTTCTCAATAATTATCCTTCTCAATCCAGTCATTTTCATCCATTTTCTAAAATCACCCATTATTCTAGTAATTAATAACTTGCAGGTTTATTAGCCATAATTTGCGGTTTGTTGGGTCTGTTGGACGAGACTCTCAGACTCTGGTTTTGACAAGAGAAGTAATCAAAGGCCGGGACCAGATGAAGTTTACTTTGAAAGTGGAAATTTGGAAGTAATTAGATGTAGTTCGGTTAGGCGTTAAGAGCCTAAATCAACAATGGGCTTGGGACTAATAATAATAATAATAATAATAATAATAATAATAATAATAATAATAATTAATAAAATATGATAATAACAATAAAATAACAATACTACTACTACTACTACTACTACTACTACTAATAATAATAATGATAATAATAATGATAATAATAATAATAATAACAAAACAAAGGCAGTCGTTACTAGTCCACTGCAGGACTAAGGCCTCAGCCATGTCTTTATTCACGTCTGTGGTTGGCAAGTTTTCTCCACAACGCTTGCCGGTGAGAAATGGTGATGGTGGAAGATTTTCATCTGATCGCTCAGAGTAAACCAACCTATTATGGGTGGCCCTGACTAGTAGAGCTTTGCTGATCATGGTGATACGCATATAATAATAGTCCCTCTTATATAATAGAAAGCATGTGTCCGGGCATGTGTCCGGCTATATATATATATATATATATATATATATATATATCTTTCTGGTTATGCTCTGCAGCATTGCCAAAACCTATGACTAATCGATCTCTCGCCGTTCCTCGGGTAGTTGGAGAGGGAGTAATCATACCTGAGGAGAGCAACTACCGTGTTATCGTTAGGAGAGGGGGAGGGGGTGGGAGGGGTGGGATCTTCTGTGCGTGTGTGTGTGTGTGTGTTTCCATATCTAAATATTGAACCATCATTTCTAACGAGTTCCGTAAAGTAATAATAATAATAATAATAATAATAATAATAATAATAATAATAATAAAAATAATGATAATAGCTTCATTTGCACAAGCCAGTTAGTAATCAAGGTTCTCGATTTGAACTGTTCCCATAATCATGACATTCAATTGGTCTATAAATTCATTATCTTCATTATGAAACCTATGTTTCCTCATAACAATAATAATAAAACTAACGTCAATGAGAAGATAAAGTGAGAGAAAATGGCCAGTTCGACGTTTGCTGATGAAATATCAACAGACTCTTGTCCTTGAAATTTTAAGACATGGGTAGTGAAATAATAATAATAATAATAATAATAATAATAATAATAATAATAATAATAATAATAATAATAATAATAATAATAATAATAATGAGAATGAGATTTCAGACCTCCGCTAATTAATATTGCCAATATTTCACTGAAGTCTACGGAGGAAACACCTCGTTCTCTTATATGCTGACCGTGGATGAATCTACTGTACCATTCAATTGAATTATATGGACAGGACCTCCCCCTTTTCAAATGCGGACTATAGATGTCGAAAAAACCAAATCCGGATCTAGAAATCGGATCATCTACAAACTCAATGGAGTAGATTTGACCCAATCCTGTCCAGAGACAGACACAGAAAAATAAATAAACCGAATCCATTTCATAACCTTTTGGGAGTTAATAATAATAATAAAAAAAAAAAAAACTTTGCTAAGCACTGCAACTAAGGGCAAACATTGACAGGCTATATATATCACGCAGACAAAGAGGAAAATTACTCATCAGACAAGTGTAGATGATTGGCTAAATCACTAGAGTAACGAATAACTGGCCGGTAATGAAACATAACAATGACTATAACGGGGAGAACTCAAGAAAGAGACATGGGAATTATGATAAAGGGTTAACAAGATGAAACCCTCAGAAACAGATTTATTTAAGGAACTATGATAATGGTTAACCATATTGAGATGAGACCTAGATTTTATCAAAGGAGCAATAAATAGAATTAACTTCTCGTCAAAGTGCAGGAAATATCTAGTATAATAAGAAAAGAGAAACCATATACCAGTGAGTGTTCAGCACTTGCTCAGAATCATAATAAAACGCAAGATGATACAGCGGCTAAGACTTCCTCTGCAGTCTGTGGGTAACATACTAAATACCATGCAGTAGTAAATGGTACGGACATCAACCCAAGACGTGTTGAAAAGATTATCAGACTAAGTATATCTGGGACTACAGTATCAAGACGGACATTTGGATATAAGGACATCAACCAGACGTCTCTCTGATCGATAAGTCACAGAGGAAGGCATCACTCATAGATGCCAAAGTACTGTGGGACTCAAAAGTGAAAGATAAGGAGACATAACAGTACCAAGATCTGCATATCAAATTGTGAAGAATATACGTCACCATCATCTATAGTCAATTCTTTTTAAGTGAGGCCGATTTGCACCGACTCGCAAAGGTGCCCCTTTAGCTCGGAAAAGTTTCCTGAACGCTGATTGGTTGGACGAGATCATTCTAACCAATCAGATAGCAGGAAACTTTTCCGAGCTAAAATGACATCGCTGCGAGTCGGTGCAAATACGCCTCATCAAAATAAAATTGATTATGGTGTATCGAGACAGTTTGTTATTCTATTATGTTCAGAAATTTTGGTTTCTCGAAAGAGGCACTTGTCGTTGACGTTTATTTCCAGGTTTTAGGAAACCAATAGTTTTGAAACGGGAGGCCATTCCTGAGGCCATTGGTTTCGTTAGTAATTTAGACAGAGCAACTTTTCTCCGAAGTGTTATACTCTTTTAATGCATATAAAATCTAAAGAAATTCAATTGGTCATTAATGAAAATCTGGTCAACATCTCGATTATTAAAATATCGAGATAAGAACAAACCCTGGTTGAGATATGATTGTATATATGCTCATCTGGAAAAAGGCAGGAAAATCCTATTAGCAAAAGGAATAGAATTTGAGGTTACGACCAAATTACATGAAAGGTGTTGTCCTTGAACATTCTCTTTTTGTTGTAGACTTCACAGTTTCTCCTTTTCTTGAACCAAATGACTCTGTCACTCACTGTCCAAAGGATAACGCAACACTTTTGGCTGACGTATCTGACAATTAGCAAATATATAAGAAACTCAATCTTCCTCATTTCTGTTTTTCTGAAGCTAAATTAACTAAATTACTTTAAATTTTAGAAACCAGGAAAGTGAAATACTTTTATTGAACACTGATGCTTAACTTTCAAGTTATTTTTCACAAGCTGACAAGCAGTGGCCCTCTTGGTCCTTACTGTAAATTTCTTAATGTTATTTCACTAGATAATTTTTTTTGTGACATTGCTAACCCAACTGATTGCCGTTCAATATCTATAACTAAGTGTACCATAATACCTAAAAAAATTTCAAGTCTTTTAGCAAAACGTCTAAACAAGTATTTTAAAAGTAAGCCTCTGTTCCTATTATGCATTTTGACTTTTTGAAGGACTTGAAGCATGTGATGCCCTTCTCATAAGTTCCAGTGCTGTGCAGAAATCCTTGATTGTGGTCAGGAAGGTCGTCTAAGTGCCTTTGATTTTGAGCGTGTTATTCATAAGGCTCTTGATTTCAAAGTTGAACATTGGGATTGGGTTGAACTTTTCTTAGCATCATTATTGAATTTTTAAGCAACAGTGTCCATAACAATCTAAGCAGTATATAGCAAAGAGATCCAGAAAGATTGATAGCCGAAGTAGCCCTGAGACTCATGTAGAAATGTCTGTATTAGAACATAGTGATGAAAATATGGATTCCTTAAGAAGTGTCCCAGAACCCCCACACTATAATCCACGTCTGTGATAGACCAAAAAGAGTATAGTAATGATAAGTTGAATAATACAACATTATATGATGAAAACTCTCCGGTATAAAAAATCAGGAGTAATATGTCGTTTTAAATTCCAAGAAAAGAGGTTCCACCTTATACCCTAAGGCCTTAACTGGCTGTGGTGCGAAATCGCGTGATTTTTAATACATATGACTCTAAATACCAAATAATAATAATAATAATAATAATAATAATAATAATAATAATAATAATAATAATAATAATAATAATAATAATAATAAAGTGAATCAAAATTATTTTTGTCTTTTGTATACAATAATGGTAGTTCCCCAGCAAGACCGCATTAACCCACCTCTCACGAAATGTTCACAAGATTGTATGTATAATTCGGATGGTATGTAACATCAATACGGTCTGGCCTTGCCGTCTCCATCTTCTCTTTCATTACAGTGATTTTGCACGATCTGAATACCCATCCCTAGTTGTATAAACACATAGTAAAAATAGGAATAATAATAATAATAATAATAATGATAATAATAATAATAATAATAATAATAATAATAATAATAATAATAATAATAATAATTTCCCCATGCAACAAAAAAGCAAATGTCTAGGTATATATATATATATATATATATGTATATATATATGTATATATATATATATATATATATATCAGGTCATGCTGAGTGATATTGCCAGAAATTATAACTACTCGGTTTCTCCCAGCCTATCGGCTACGGGAAGAGGAGTAGTCATACCACGAAAAATATACCCCTAACTACTACTGTCGTGGTCTAGTTAGGAAAGTGGGAGGGGGTGGGAAGGATTGAATCAGTGTGTTGGCGTCTGTTTGCAAATCAATATAAATAGTTAACCGTCATTTTTGACGGGTCTCGTACACACGTAATATTATTAATAGTAGCTATGCTACAACCCTGGTTGGAAAAGTAGGATGCTAGAAGCACAAGGGATCCAACAAGGGAAAAAAAGCCCAGTGAGGAAAGGAATTAAGGAAATAAACAAACTATACGAGAAATAATAAACAATTATTATAAAATATTTAATTAATAATACTAATGAAAAAAAAATAATAATGATAATAACAATAATAATATTAATTCTACCTCATAACCCAAAAATAAAAACGAGGATAACTCAAGGAAGAAAAATCGTACAAAAATGAAGAGAATAAAAAATCCCCTAAGAACTATGAAGCTTAGAATGCTTAGTGGAGCACCTGCGATAAAGATGGAGAAATTGAAGCAAGTTCAAAATTAGCCCGGGTTTACGAGAGCTCGAAATCTAATTCATGTTTAGAGGGATCTTTTCCACTGCTTGGCCATTGTACATTTCGTGTGATTTTCTCCTTATTTGAGGAAAAATTTTCCACGATGATTTTTTTTCGTTTTGCTATATTTTTTTTCTATGTAATTTTCGTTATACTATTATATATCATTATTATATCATATTATTATATTAAATTGTATTTCTTTTAGGCTAGAACACTGGATAGAGATTTAATTGATACGTTATAATTCTAATGTTTAAAAGATTTTAAAGGTTATTACGAATTAAATACTCTCTCTCTCTCTCTCTCTCTCTCTCTCTCTCTCTCTCTCTCCACTACATTTAAAAAAGGTGTATAATTTTCAAAAGCAATAAGGTCGTTCATAAATGGCAGAAGGAAGGGCCAGCGACATTGCCTCTACTAGCAGGACAACGCCCTAGAGATTGACCATATATACATACGATCAGCACCCAAGCTAGGACCAGGAAGAGCCAGGAAATGTCACCTGATGACTCAACAAGTTAACATACCTAAAGGCTCCCCCAATACCCGCCATCCTTAGCTGAAAAGGATCGTGAGTTTACAGACACTACAAGAAAATATCGAGGTTGAGCGGAGCTCGAACCCCAGTCCAACAGATCTCCAAGCAGGGAGGTTTCAAATAAGCTATTACAACCCTTGTATATCTTTGTTAATAGTTTGAGATTATTATAGTGAATTTCAAAAAGTTTAAAAAAGTGGGTTTGTTGTTTTCTCGATGGTCCGAAATTTAC
>NC_090760.1:15163568-15169915 GCF_036898095.1 Palaemon carinicauda
CATCTTTATGAGTCAAGAACTCAATTTTCTTATTTTGATTACTAATTTTAAGACGATTGGAAATTCCTAAACCTAAACTTGCAACAGACCCAAAGATACTTAATGCAGCATAAATGAACGGATTCCGTCTTTCTTTATGTTCGTGTCCTACAGTCCACATCAAAAGGTCATAAGCCAAAGATCCTGTCTCGCCAGTCTTATTTCTCAGTCATCAGATAGCATCTCTGCAACTTTTAATGTTGATCCAAGCAAACTCTTAGTAGTCAAATGAAAATGTCTTCTATGCAACTCATCCAATGATGCAGAAAACCTTGAAATGGCGGTTCTTAAGCTAATGACATCATTCTCTTGAAGAAAAATTGCTTGCATATTCACTTCTACAATTACGTTGGTTGATGTAATAAAAATGTCTTCTTGTCTTTCAACTATATTGCCATATTTAAAATATATATTTTTAGTCTTAGAACTCATCCCATACGAGAAAAATGTCTGAGTGAACAATATCACTCCCAACAACAAAAAATTCATCTTGGAAACCTGTAACGAGAAAAAATATATGTAATTACTCCTGTATTAAAAAGAAAACTTTTAATCACATAAAATAAAATTTTCCCTCACTTCTTTTCCTCTCTTTTCTTTTTAATTTCTTATGTGAGCCAATGGTACTATTCTCTCATCCGTGAGTTGGGCTACGTTTTGAATTCTAAACCTATTGGCCGTTAATGTTTCCAAAATGTTAAATGGGCCTTCAAACTTAGGTGTTAGTTTATAGTTGAGCCCTTTTCTGACATTGATTTGAATATAGATGTTATCACCCACGGTATATGTTTTAGTTGGTTTCGCTATTTTATCATGATTCCTTTTCATTATGATTTGTGATTCTTCTAAATTCTTTCGAAGGATATCATATCGACTTATACTTGCATTTATACACTCTTTTAAAGGATTTGATAGATTAGTTGTAGGCGTTGATACATGGAAAGGTGTTCTAACTGGGGTACCATACAATGTTTCATGCGGTGACATTTTAGCCTAATTGATATATGATATGAATGATTCAGAGTACTCAGTGCCGCCGGTATTGCAATATCCCAGTTAGGGTCTGATCCCCCTAGTGTTACCCTCAATATATTTAATATCTTCCTATTTGCTCTTTCCACTAGCCCATTCGACTCTGGTTGATATATCATGGTATTAATCTTCTTTATGTTGAGGAATTCACACAATGAGGTAAGAAAGTGATTATTAAATTCACCACCCGAGTCTGAGATTACCATGTGTGGAATTCCATGTTTACAAATGTAACACTCGTAAAACTTCCTAGCGCATTCAATCGCAGTTTTAGTTTTAAGCGCTATTAGTTCTGTATATCGAGTTAAAGCATCTATAATTACTAAGAGGTGCTTATTTCCTCTGTCCTGACTCGTAAAATCCTGTTAACAAATCTAAATGTATTCTTTCAAAGGGTTGATTGGGCACAGGATAAGCTCCTAGGCTGACAGGTGTTTTCGTATGCCCTTTGTTTTCCTGACATGTGCGACAATTAGCTATGTGTCTTTTTATATCTGTAAGCATTGTATGCCAATAAAACAATGATTTGGCTTTCTGTGACATTAAAGAGAACCCAGGGTGTCCATGTAATGGATTTGAATGCAACCAATTCAGGACAGTGGAAATAAGTGAGATTGGTACTACTACCTGGTCGTTAGTTACATGTGGTGTATTGCGGGTTTTCCTTGTCTCAGTCCTACACAGAATATTATCTTTGATTATATAATTCTGCTGCTTATACTTTATATATTCTTTTTCTTATGATTGCCTTTCAAAGCATTTATAATGGTTTCTATTTTCTGATCTTTTCTTTGCTCAGTCTGTAACAATTCAGCGCTCCAGCCTAAATCTTCTTGTTCAGATATTGTTTTTACAATAGGCATGGATGTTGATATATCTATTAATTCAGCTAAAGGCTCCGTACAAGATGACACGGGGTTGCGTGATAATGCATCCGCAATGATATTTGCTTTCCCAGGTAAATACCCGATTCTTGCGCCAAAATCTTGAATGATCAAATGCCACCGAGTTCGTTTAGGGCTGTGATTGAAACCTTTAAAGAACTCTGTTAGTGGTTTATGGTCAGTAAGAACCTTAACGGGATAACCGTAAATTATGAACTTAAAATGCACTAGCGAATTAACAATAGCTATTCCTTCCTTGTCTATTACTGCATACTTACTTTCGGAAGTTCTCAATTTTCGAGATAGAAAGCTATCGGGAAAAACTGCTTATCATATTGCTGAAGCAATACCCCTCCTACTCCTAAGTCTGAGGCATCTGTTGCAATGAAGAATTCCTTACCGAAGTCAGGAAATTTTAAGATAGGAGAACTACACAGTTCATCTTTCAAAGTATTAAACGCCTGTTGATGTTGCTCAGACCATATGAAATCTACGCGGCTATTATTGAATAGTTGCGTATAAAACGCCTGTAATATCCACTACAACCCAGAAATTGCTGTATTCCCTTGACATTAGTAGGTATGGGAAAAATTACGTATAGCCGACACCTTATCATGGACTACTTTAAGACCTGGCTTGA
This sequence comes from Palaemon carinicauda, assembly GCF_036898095.1. Lineage (NCBI taxonomy): Eukaryota > Metazoa > Arthropoda > Malacostraca > Decapoda > Palaemonidae > Palaemon > Palaemon carinicauda. The sequence continues at coordinate 15,166,164 of NC_090760.1, forward strand.
CACCATGAAACCCAAATATATTAATTCTGTTTTGAAAAATTCACACTTACTAATCTTTACCTTTAAGTTATGTTGTCTTAATCTCTGTAGTACTAGTTCTAACTTACGTAGATGTTCTTCTAAGGTGTTGGAAAAGATTACAAGATCATCCATATAGGCATGCAATATATCCCCTAACAAGTCTCCAAACACTATGTTAATCATTCTTGTAAATGTTATAGGAGCACAACGTAAACCAAAAGGCATCCGCAAAAATTCATAATGTCCCCTGGCTGTGCTGAAGGCTGTGTATGGGATACTATCTTCTTCTAATGATATCTGGTGAAAGCCTTTAAGTAAGTCCAAACTGGTAAAATATTTATTCTGACCTAACAAAGACAAAATATCGTCAGTACATGGCACTGGGAATCGATCAGGGATCGTTTCCTCGTTTAGACGACGAAAGTCGACGCAGATACGCCATGTTCGATCTTTTTTCGGTACAACTATTAAAGGAAAATTATAAGGGCTATTTGATTTTCTAATGACTCCTTCCTCTAACATTTTACCTACTTCATCATTTATTTCATTCTGGAATTTCATAGGGAGTCTGTACGAGGGTACATATATAATTTTTTTCTTGTCTTTTAACATTATTTGATGCTCGATCAAATCTGTTTTTCCTAAGGATCCATCCGTAGTGGAAAAGACATCTTGATATTTAGTTAAAAGTTCAAAAATTTCTGCTGAATTTCTTCGTCTTGAATGTCCTTACTGATTTATTTTTAATAGACCGCAAAAGGGATTCATCCGCAACTGATTGAGAGTGATTGATTTCAGCAACTTTAAGAATACGATGTTTATAAACTTCTACATCCAAGATGTGTTGATTTTTTGTGAATTACTAAAGTGTTATTTAAATGATTACAGACTTCGATATTACATTGCTGATGTGAGCCTACTGTATAAATAGCTTGTGTGACAGACAATCCGTTAGTTTTCAAAGTATCGGAAAGAATTAATATTTCAGATCCCGGTAGTGTTTTCTTTATTTGCACTATTAATTCGAAGGTATGTTTGGTTCGATAGATTGCGTGCAAGATGATATTACGGGTGAACGAGAATTCTGCTGGGTCGCGTATATTATTTCTTTATTAGTGAGACAAGTTATTTGTTCTTCAACGTACGTTACGGTTACATTTGTCGTCTCCTTTTTATCCAAAACTGACTTTAAGGTATTAGAAGACTTATAGAATTTCCCTTTGATATACACGCCGTGCTTGGCAGGAGCTAAGATAATGTTCTGATTTCCCATAGATGGGTATCCTATAATTACAGCTGGATACATATTAATGTTTTTTACAACAACAAATGTATCGGCAAACGTGCGATTACCGACTCTGAACTGAATATGAGTTATGCCTATGACGTTTAATTCATTATTTCCTATACCTGAAAGTCTAATTCCTGATTTTTCAATCGGAAAGTTCGTAAACAACAAATGATGCGTCTTCAAATCCATAATATTACGTGGACTACCAGAGTCAAAAAATAACGTAAAGGATTTGTGTTCTAAATTTACAGCATATAAGGTTGGCCGTAACTCATTTTGGCTTATTATTGTATGAATTCGTTGCAAATCTACGGGAGCATGCACTGTTTTACTTAATTCGGCCGGTGTGTTTCATAGGAAAATCTATTGTCTCACAATTATCTGATAAAACATTAAATTGATTATTCAATACTATTGATGTTGACATGAATGACCTTGACCCAACATCACTCTCTTCCCCTCTAGAGTTAACTATGTGGTATTTGCTTTGCTCTGCACATTCTGAAAATTAGACTGACTTTGCGAGGTCTGGTTTGACGGACCAGGCTCAGCGATATTTGAAGAAGTGTTTGTTTGTTTCGGACTCTGAACTGCATTGACATTTTGTTGTTTCTTCTTATTGTTAAAATGAGGATTTTTCTTTTTATTTCCATATGGAACTGACTGTGGAATTGACTGTGTATTTCTAGGATATTGTTGTGTCTTACGTGCGTAACATTGACTATAAGAATGTGATGCTGTGTTGTGAACTGAGCAAATTTCGTTCTACAGTCTGCGCTTATGTGACCTTGACGTTTGCAGTTGTAACACGTCACTCCCGCTACTGGACTGTTAATTACGTTCACTGTTTGTGGTTTTGTTTCATTCTTAGCAAAAACTTGAGTTAACACGGGATCGAGATCTGGACACTTGGACATGTGTTTCTTTATCTGTTTATAGACATCCAATTCCGTACTTGCAGGCATTAACTTCCTATCAAAGCACCGCACTAAAGCTTTAGGCAACATAAGTGTCATGCAAGTTAAATACATTAATCGTAAAAAATCTTTCACGGAGATGTTATCGTTAGTAACCCAAGTGGAATTACCTAAAATGTCCTGATATTCGTTAAGCCTATCAGCTATGAGAGCTGCTCTCTCAATAACATTAAGCCGATTCATAGTGGCTTGATTAAGTGTATTCGTAACGTTAACACTACATCCAAGGCTTCCTCACCCCATAAATCGCGCGTAACCTAACTTTGAAATCATCCCAAGTAACTTCTTCCTGAAATGAAACACCTCTTAAATACGCACTCGCATCCCCCTTAGAAAAATCTATAAAACTTTTAGCTTCTTGTAATTGTACAAAAGGATCTACGATTTGTTTGGCATTTAAATGGGCATCAACGGATGAAATCCATGACTCCACATTTTGTGGCAAGAACCCGTTGACCCGACCTTGAAAAGGAAGGATTGCTGACCTGGCATTTACAAGCGTCACAATTGGAGGAGGATTAGCCTGGCCTACACCACTAGGTCCAGGGGTAGGCTGACAGGAGGAGCCATGACTGCTGTATTTTTTTTTTTCTATCTCTTTGACCCCTTTCAATTCTATCAAAATATCTATATGAGTACAGACGCCCACTGCGTAAACGCATATGTATAATAAAATTCCCCAACAATGTTACTAATCCCAAAACATTTCCCCAAGAGTTTCTGAAAGAAAAAGGAATTAGCACAAAGAAAGAAAAATTCTAAATGAGAATTCGGAGTTTCTTATAACAAAGTTCAGGAATTCACTCACCCAGTAATAATTGACTAACGACTTGTGATAACTACACTTCACTGCCCAAACTGAAATGAATACAAAATATCTGTACTTAGCTTATATATGAAGTCGACACGTTCTCTCTCTCTCTCTCTCTCTCTTGATGTTTTGTTAGCGATGTCTCGTTCTAGTTTCTTGTTGAATGTAGTTCTTCCTGGATATGTCTTGCAATTGTTGAACGCCAGTCTTTGGGTTTCCTAGGATGTTGATTGAAGATTCAGGTTGTATGCTAACATATGTTGATGTTAGCTTTTCCGTTGGACTTAGTCAAAATTGTAGATTCTTGTAGATAATGTTGAGTTCTTGAAGATCTTTCTCAGGTTTTACAGCTTTTATTTTGAAGTCTTGAAGATCTTTCTCTGGTTTTTACAGCTTTTATGTTGAAGTCTTGAAGATATTTCTCTGGTTTTACAGCTATTATTTTGAAGTCATGAAGATTTTTCTCTAATTCTTAGAGTTTAACCGCTGTCTTAGAGTTTAATCGCTGCCACCATTTATTGGCGTGCTACTGTTATAAGCACACATTGAGTATGAGTTGTTTTTCAGATGTATTTAAATGGATTAACTGAATACATCTTAATAGTTTTTAAGTTTTATTCTATAAAACAACAGAGTTAAACATCTCCATCAC
>NC_090760.1:15170415-15172915 GCF_036898095.1 Palaemon carinicauda
AACTCAACAAACTACAACGAATGTTCATGGCAGCAATATTGTCAACAGTGCTGGGGAATCATGGTACAGGAGGTCAAGCCCGGGATCCAAAATTCAAATGTCCGAATGCTTCCAATGATGGATAAATCCAAACAGCGTAGCTTGAAAGTTGATACACCAGAAACCCTCCCACCCCTGCACTTCACTCGTATTGGACCAGTGTTTCCAGATGGCTCTTCATTCACACCACCTGTTAAAAATGAAACAGTTTATACTACCAAGAAAGAAGAGTACTACGTCTGGCTCTTCAGCAGGTATATTGGAAGCAGTGGTGAACAGCCTGTGCCTGGACTAGGGGGGTTCATCTCTGCAACTGGAACTCCGCCACCAAGGAAATCAACTGTTGACTACTTTACACCTATTCATCAACCAATAACTGACAACACAGTCGTTCGTGAGCTACTGAAGCGGTCTGAGGCAGCCACAGCCGAGGTGGGTCAGAAATGGGTCCTCAATACATTTGACCTTGGGCGTTTGTATGAAGGCACTCCCCATTATTTGGCGTTGGCCAGAAGAGTTTTGCCAAACATGTTGTAATGATTGGCCCCTTTCACACATCCATGAACTTCATCGGCATGCTCACAGGCCACAAAATGAAGGGTTCAGGATACACTGAGATTCTCTTAGAGGCACAGCTTGTGACAAGTGGATCCATAAAAGGTGTTCTTAGCGGAAAAGCATATGCCAAGTCCCTGTTTTGCATTAAAACTGTTTGCGAAGCAATGGAAAGGCTGTTGATTGAACAGTTTGCTGAGAAGAGAACACATTGATGATTGACAATCCTTCCACACTACTGGAGATTATCGAGTCATGCAACCGGAGAACCTTGAGGACGCACTCAAAGATGACTCCACCATGAACCTTATCAGAAAGTATCAAGCCTACGAGGACAAAGTACGCCAGGGCCACTTGGGAAAGACTGCTACTTTCTGGATGTCCTTTGTTGATCAATGTCATCTCGTCTTCATGCTGCTTTACTCCGTTAAAACCAACAACCTTCAGCTGTTCCACTTCTGTAATGGAGAGATGGCACCACTCTTCTTTGCATTTGATGGCAGAACTATTCAAGGTTTGTTGAACATGTATTTCATCTCCTTGTTTCTTTGATAACTATAGAATGCCGAAATATACAAGTTGACTTATACAACCAAATACAGTGTCAGCATAAACACAAACACAAACATGTTCCCACAAGTCTCTGTCTCCCCTATTTTACAGGTACCATTGTTTGGTTGGAAGTCTATCTAACAAACATGGAGAAGATACACCCAGGGGCAAAAGACCTACTAACCAAGGGTGGACTCGCGGTGGCAAGATCGATGATACCTGGGGCACTCAGTGCAGTTGACAAAACTATGGAGGGAAAACATTCATGCGGTTCGCCAAATCATCAGGTATAGTAACCTGGTTCATTGAATGGCATAGACAATTATCATATTGATACATGTACACAGATGAAAACTTGGTTTTATACTTTTCAGGTGGCTTTGCTGGACTGTACAGTCAATTTGGGGCATACCAGAGGTGGTGTCGCACAACTTCCACGCTGGCCCAGTTTCATGAAAAGACCCTTGAAATGGCTGGCCTTCTTGACGATCCTGACTGCCCAAGGGCTGGGAGGCATCGCGAGCTTGAGAAGGCAGAGATAAAGAAGAGTGAGAAAGCTGTTCAAAGAGTCATCACTGCTGTCAGAAACTTCACGAATCCATTCACAATCCCAGATAAGGACAGGCTCTACTCCTTAGCCTCTGGTTCTCCTACATCCAAGGATGTTGAGAGGGATGTGCTGGAAGCTGACGCTGTAGGAAAAGCTGCAAAGGCTGACTTTATATTACACGTTTGCAGAGCGGCCACCAAGGAAGCTTCTTCGACCCCAATCAAAAGGAAGAAACTCAAGACCATGGAGGCATGCAACAAGAAGATCAAGCTCACATCATCGCAAGGAAAGGTAAGTTTATATTTCATTGAGCAAGTTATGTATTGTTAAGGGACTTTTGTACAATCTGTATTACAATATAAAATTATAATATATATTGTTATTTCAGGTCATACAGTATCAGGAGCAAAGCAATGTTGCATTCCTTCTCCTTGTGAAGTCACAGTGCCTAGATGAACCAATTGACTTGGATGAACTCATGAAGTACAGCCTGATGCCAGTGCCTCCAAGTATTGGAACATCAGATGGATTTTTTGCGAAGACCAACAAAGCCACCATTCTGCACTACCTGATGGAAGAGTTCAACCAAGATGAGCTGCCTTATCCAAAGGATGCCCTATTCATCCAGGATGGAATGGCACTTCTCCATGTCCTTTCTAACTTGCCCCCGACCTGTGGGGAGATCTGCCTTCAGATACTTGACCAGATGATTGCCAAAAAACATTTCTTGTTCTCAACTGACAGCTATTTTCCGGGATCCATCAAAGCTCAGGAAAGACTTCGACGTGGCAGCTCAGAGAGGAT
>NC_090760.1:15187915-15197915 GCF_036898095.1 Palaemon carinicauda
AATACTACCTTGAAGAACACCGGATATTACATATGTATAGTCACTGTGGTACCCATCAAGGACTTCTTTTTGACATTTATTGCTTAAAAATTCAATAATGATGCTAAGAAAAGTTCAACCCAATCCCAATTGTTCAACTTTGAAATCAAGAGCCTTATGAATAACACGCTCAAAATCAAAGGCAGTTTGACGACCTTCCTGACCACAATCAAGGGATTTCTGCACAGCACTGGAGCTTATGAGAAGGGCTTCACATGCTCCAAGTCCTTTAAAAAGTCAAAGTGCATAATAGGAACAGGGGCTTACTTTTTCGAATACCTATTTAGACGTTTTGCCTAAAGACAATAAAAACTTCAGGTATTATGGTACACGTAGTTATAGATATAGGGCGGATATCAGCTGGGTTAGCATTGTCACAAAAAAAAAAAAAATTATAATAATCTAGTGAAATAACATTACGTAATTTCCAGTAATTGCAAAATGATCCTCTGCTTGTCAACTTGTGAAAATAACGTAAGAGTTAAGAAATGTAAACGAAATATAGTTAATTTAGCTTCAGGAAAACAGAAATGAAGAAGATTTACTTTCTGATAAATCTGCTAATTGTCAGATGTTTTATGTACATCAGCCAAAAGGGTTACTTTTTCCTTTGGGCAGTGATTGACAGAGCCATATTGTTTAAGCAAATGAGGAACTGTGAAGTCTACAATAAAGAGTGTATGTTCAAGGAAAACACCTTTTATGTTATTTGGTCATAAGCTCAAAATGTATTTCTTTTCCTAATATGCCTTTCCTGCTGTTTCTCCAGATGAGCCCATATACAATCATCCCTAAACCAGAGTTTGCCCTTGTTTCGATATTTTAATACTCAAGATGTTAACCAGATTTTCATTAATGACCAATTGAAATGCTTTAGATTTTATATATCTTTAAAGAGTATAACACTTTAGAGATAAGCTGTTCGGTCTAAATTACTAACGAAACCAAGGCTTCATCAGATGTTCTATCTGAAGGACTCCAAATCATTGGTTTCCTAAAACCTGGATTAAAACATATCTGACAAGTGCCTCTTTCGAGAAACCAGAATTTTTCAATATAAGAGAATAACAAACTGTCTGGAGGCAACTGTGCAGTCTCTATTATTGTCATTTATTCCAATAACATTGAGATACACTAGATGATAGTAGCGTATAGTCTTCACAATTTAATATGTGGACCTTGGTACTTTTATCTTTTTTTCTCTCTCTCCTTATCTTGCACCTTTGAGTCCCAAAGTACTGCGACATTTATGAGTGTTGCCTTCCTCTTTGACTTATCGAGCAGTGTGACGTCTGGTAAATGTCCTTTTCATCAACATGTCCGTCCTGATACTGTAGTCCCAGATTTACTAAGTCTGATCAGTTTTTAACACGTCTTGGGGTTGATGTTCGTACCATTTACTAATGTATTGAATTTAGTATGTTACCCACAGACTGCAGAGGAAGGCTTTAGCCGATGGATCATCTTACATTTCATAATGAGTCTGAGCAAGTGTTTGAATATTGTGCTTGTGATGTTTTTTATGGTTTCTTTATTTACCAGACATTTCCTGCACTTTGACGAGATGTTAGTTCCAGTTATTGCTCTCTTGATAAAATCTAGTTCTCTACTTAATATTACTAACCATTATCATAATTCATTAAATAAATCTGGTTCTGAGGGTTTGATCTTGTTCATCATATTTCCTTAGTCTCTTTTCTTGAGTTCTCCACCATATAGTCATTGTCACGTTTCATTAAGAGCCCGTTATTAAGTTAGTTCTCGTGATGATTTAGCCAATCATCCTCACTGGTTTGACGAGTAATTTTCCTCCTTGGCTGCGCAGTATATAGTATACAGCCTGCCAATGCTTGCCCTTGGTTGCAGTGCTTAGCAAAGTTGTTGTTTTTTATTATCAACTCCGTCAAAGGAGGTTATAAAATCCACCTGGTTTATTAATTTGTTTGTGTGTCTGTCTGTGGACAGGATTGGGTCAAATCTACTCAACTGATTTTTATTAAATTATCACACAGATAGATCTTAGCTCATTAAATTTTGGAGATGATCAGGATTTGCTTTTTTCGACATGTACAGTTAGCATTTGAAAAGGGGGGAGGGTGCACTGTCCGTGGACTTTAGTTAAATGTTGCAGTTGATTACTCTATAGACTTGATTAATATGTTGGCAATATTCACTGGCGGAGGTTTGAAATCTCATTATTATTATTATTATTATTATTTTTATTATTATTATTATTATTATTATTATTATTATTATTATTATTATTATTATTATTATTATTATTATTATTATTATTATTCTTAGTTCACAACCCCTCTCTTAAAACTTCAAGGACAAGAATCTGTTGACATCTCATCAGCAAAACGTTGAACTGGCCATTTTCTCTCAATTTATCTCCTCATTGACGTTAGTTTTATCATTATTGTTATGAGGAAAATCTTTTATATGTTTCATATTGAAGATAATGGCTTGATAGACCAAATTGAAGGTCGAGATATGGGAACAGTTCAATTGGAGAACCTTTATTACTAATTTGCTTGTGCAATTGAAGGTGCTCGAAACTAGTCTTAGAGTCTCGTCCCAATAATAATAATAATAATAATAATAATAATAATAATAATAATAATAATAATAATAATAATAATAATAATAATAATAATAATAATAATAATAATAATAATAATAATAATAAGGAAAAAAATATCAAATTATATGAATAGACAAAAGTATATATTAAAAGCCAAAATAAGGAATTCAAGACAAAATGTGTATATAACTCAGCTGAAATTATCTCTTGTAATAAGCTCTGTGGGTATAAATTGGCAGTCTAGGAAAATGATCCATTTGTAGACAAAAAGTATCGAAAAAGAGAACATAATATATCGGAAAACACTTAAAGTTTCCCCAAAGGTGACTTGAAGTTTGTGAAAACTAAACGATAACTTTTATAATTAACGGAGCTAATCTGTATTTCATGAATCGGGAACAGGCAGAAAGGGGGGAAGGAGTTGTGAATCATGAAAGATTTGGGAGAATTACTATTATTATTATTACTATTATCATTATTATTATTATTATTATTATCATTATTATTATTATTATTATTATTATTATTATTATTATTATTATTATTATTATTATTATTATTATTATTATTATTATTATTACTTTCCCTGCTACAACCCTAGTTGGATAAGCAGGATGCCATAAGCTCAGGGGCCGCAACAGGGAAAATAGCCCAGTGGGAAAAAGAAACAAGGAAAAATGAAACATTTTGAGAACAGTATCAATATTAGAATAAATATTTCCTATATAAACTAGAAAAGAGTTTAATAAAGCAAGAGGATGGAAAATTAGATAGAATAGTGTACCCGAGTGCTGTACTCTCAAGCAAGAGAACTCTAACCCAAGAGACAGTTGAAGACTGTAATGAACACATTTTTTTTTCTAAGTAGGACATTGAGAAAGACTAATGGTTATTACTTTAGGAGAGAGGTTTATATGGAGAGTGCTACTTTAGGTTTATTTCAATGGGGTTCTTAAACCCCCCCCCCCTACCTCTTTGCAATTTGACCAACTCCCCACCCCCCAAACTCCCTTAGGAATATCTGCGAGTTAGGCGAGTTTTATTTTCGTTACTGCTTTTTTTTCTTCCTTTTTTCTTCCAACATTTTGAATTGCTTGCTGTATCCTCTGAAGGATAATAGGTTCTGGCATGAAAACGCGTTTGTATCTGACTAGTTTCCTTCATGTTTGAAAGTTTCTGTGCGGTATTTTTTCCTGCCCAGTTTTATTTCCATTCTTACTTCCAATGCCTGGTTTTCCCTCCGAGATTAAGCGATTTTAGAATTGGATGGTAGATTTTATATGAATGTAGATTTTTGATGATTATGTTTTACATTTTTTTGTAATGTTGTTTATCTTATTGTTTTTTATGAGGCCCTTGTATTCGAATCGTAATTGTCTAAATTAATTTTGTAGAAAAATTTCATATATATACATATACATATATATGTGTGTGTGTATGTTTGTGAGTGTGTGCGTGTGTGCGCGTCTGCGTGTGTGTGTGTGTGTGTAAACAGAGAGAGAGAGAGAGAGAGAGACTAACGGGCAGAGCTGAAAGGGATAATCCTCTTATATATGTCATTGGGGGATTTTTATCTGTGATGATTTATAGAATCATAAGATAATATCTTATCTTCTTATATCCCCAAACACTTCCCTGGAACCTAGGGGCATGTCACCATATGGCATTTAAGTTGACTAATGCATTTGTACTTCCATTCACATTATATTTTATGACTTTGATCATATATTCCCAGTTCCATCAAAGCTTACTTACGTTTCTCACTCTCTTCCTTCTCTAAACTTCTTTTACTGTTCCTCTATCTGTTCTGTCATCACTTTTGCTTTCTTATTTTGAAATATCACCTTCCTTAAGTGTTGCGTGTTGTTCTTTTGGTGACCTATATCATTCTATTCCCATCAATCGGACGAATTATTCCTTATAAGAATTCCTGTGGAATCTTTACAACATCCACACTTACATCGTAGATAATGGTTAGTAGCATAATTATTTTACTTTGAAAATTATAGTACAGCAAAGGAATTTTTCCCACATCCAGACTTATATTACAAATAATGGTCAGTCTCATAATTATTTTACTCTGGAAATTATATACTTTTTACAGATAGTGAACAGTCACATAGCCTACTATGGAAAGTATGTTACAACAGTTATCATAATGCACACTTGAAATACATTCAATTACCTATCCACATTTAAACATATGTTCCACTTTTCCATCCATGTAGAGCAGAGGTTCTCAAACTTGGGGTAAAGTACCGCCAGGAGGTAATTTGACAATTTTTCAGGAGTGAAGGAGAAGTGACAGAAAAATAAGTTGAAAATTTTGAAAATGAAGAAAGCATTTTGGTACTTGGCATAATGATAAATGTAAACTTAGTCTTAGTATGAAAAGCTGTAGAGTAGATTTATCAAAATTAAGTAATGATGTAAACCGAATAACGATAGACATCCAAAATTGATATGCAGTCTTAGATAAGATTGAATTTTTGTGTAAGTGTGTGGCAAATCAATTTGCTCACAGATTTCCCTAAGGATACAAGTCACTCAGTAACACTGTCACTTTCGCTTTGAACATCAGCCCAAGTAGACATAATCTAATGGCAAGGTGCAGTATAGTTATTATTTAGCCACTGCTATATCACACTTATGTTGAATAAGCTATTCTCAGTGTTCACACTTCTCATGCAGTGTTTGTATCTTTTTTTCTTCATGTTATACAATAAAAAAAAAAGAATAAAGAAAACTATTTTTCCATCTTTGTGGTGTGAAATGTTCAAATATGAAAAAGGAAAATTTCTCACGTGTTTTATTTTAGCCATATTTATCAATGTTGACAGCATTCTTTAAAGGGGAAATATGCTTAATACAACAAGAACAACAACAACAAAGGCAGCCGTTTCACTGAAGGAGAAAGATATCAGACTTGTCTTTATTCATGTCTGCGGTTTAACCAGTTTTCATCACCACGCTGGCCACTATAGATTTGGGATTGTGGGAGATATTCATGTGATCACTCACAGCAAACCAACCTAGTATGGGTGTCCCGGACAAGTACAGCATTGCTGATTATGGTTATACACCATTTCACCTCGTTAAAGCATCCCCACTCAGCTTGATATGCCATGTTAAAGTGGGTAACAACCACTGATGTTAGCCTTTCCCACAAGATGTATTATACACCCATATAACATTTTTTAATACACTTCCCAGAGCATACTCTCAGCCTCCATCATCTAATATCCTTTTCCTTGAGTAATAGACTCAACTGAACCCCCCCCCCCCTTACTCCCTCATAACACATAGGTACAATCCACTTCAAGTCTTTGAATACGACCCCCCCCCCCCCACCTCCTTAGGATGTAAGCTACCGCAGCATAATATATTAATCGAGAACCAGGTCATATATTTAACGCTGGGTTAGAGATGCCTCTTCCAGAATTGCATTTGGCGGTCTTTTAATTTCCCGTTTTCCTGGATTGTAAGATTGGGGTCTCCTTCCTTATTAATTGTTCTGACTTTTCTTTTTTATCTTCTTTGTTATTAATATTATTCCTACCAAATAAATGGCCCTAAAAATTTTGACATGTAAACAATGTATTTCGCTTGAGTTATTATCATTATTTTTATTATTATTATTATTATTATTGTTATTATTATTATTATTTGTAGTAGTAGTAGTAGTAGTAGTAGTAGTAGTAGTAGTAGTAGTAGTAGTCGTAGGTAAAACTTATTTATACATATATGTTGATTTGTATACATGGGCACATGTATGATAAGGACACACAGATATATATCCATATGTACACACATACACACATAGACACATGTATATATATATATATATATATATATATATATATATATATATATATATATATATATATATATATATATATAATGTGTGTGTAGGTATATGTGCATGTATATGTGAATAATAAAAATATTCGCAATAAGCCATATTATCACAATAGAATTTTATACTTTACTCTGATTTTTTTACCATTACCGGTATTTTTGCAACAACATTAATAATAATAATAATAATAATAATAATAATAATAATAATACTAATAATAATAATAATAATAATAATAATAATAATAATAATAATAATAATAATGATTCTCTTTTCCAACTCGTCCTCAAACTATTCTTAAAAAGCGACCTGGATCTAACCTACCTATTCTTTAAAAAGGTTTCGCCTTTCTTCCTGAGGCTATTCCTTAGAGTAAGAGGAATTGTCCTTAGTGGAAACTCCTCCAAGACTCTCATATGTCTCATCTATTGTACTCTATTCCTCTTGTTCTTCTTAGCATTCTGACGCAAGCCCTCTTATTTCCAGGTATCCGTCATAATACCTTCTTATCTCCAGAGTATTCAATGTAATTCTCTTGATGTGTTTTCAAAAAACTTCCCCCATTTGGGTATTTAATGTGGGTTTTCTGCCCCAGGGTCTCTGGAACTTGAGATCTTATTGAGGTCTTTGTGACAATAGGGTTTATATCTTATGGTATTCAAGTTTTACTTAGAAAAGTAACTCGTATGTTGGAAAGCCAACTGGAAAAGTGAGCAATGTTACATTTATAATTACCAGTATACGGCCTTCTATAGAGAACGTTTCATAGAGCTCACCTCTGTTTGGTAAACAGTATTATCATTGCTTCTCTAGGGCTGAGAAGTTCTTAGAAATTATTTTCAAGGGATTAGCAGTTATTATGTGCAATGAAAGGAAAAAAAATGGTCTGTAACCAGAGAGGCTTCTAATAAGGTATTATCTGGCCAGGCATAGAACCCAATAACTCTTTAGTAGTATTATCTTTAGGGTTTTTTTTTTCACGGTGATTGGTGAATGTGGAATATAGCTTCTAGAAGGGTGAGCAGATTTGAAATTTTGTTTCTATAAGGGTTAGCTAACATATGTTTCACCTCCGTATGCATTGGTAAACAGTTATAGTAGATTGCTTATCGAGAGGGTAGGTAAATCAGAGATAACAACTGAATTGGTATGAAAATCCTAAATATTGCTTTTGAAGTGGTAAGTATACCTGAAATATTGCGTTTAAAGCCTAAGCAGACCTGAGAGACTGATTCTCAAGGGGCACAGACCTAAAAATATTTCTTCTCAATGGTCAAGCAGGTCTGAAAGACTGATTTTCAAGGGGCACAGACCTAAGACATTGCTTCTCAATGGCAAACAGATCTAAATATTGCTTCCCAGGAAATGACCAGATCTGAAAAATTGCTTCTCAGTCCGTTAACAGATATGAATGATAACTTCTGAAGGAAAAATCATATCCAAAAGATTGTTTCTCAAAGGATAAGCATACTGTATCTTACAGACTGATCATCAAGGGATAATAGAACCTGAGAGATTTCCTTCAGTAGATGAGCAGACCTGGAAGTACCAATCCAGGGATAAGTAGATCTTAGATGTTGGTTCTTTAGGGGACCGACGATTTTCGATTTTTTAAAGTTGGTATGGCAAATCACCATGGCGGACGGTCCCCTTAAGAAATGCTTCAGAGAGTTAAAAGGAAAATATCCAGTAAACAGGGATAAAGAAAATATTACGAATTGCTAAGGCCCGAGATGATGCATCTAAAGACCTGACACAAATAAGGCAAATAAAAGATGGCAATGGTATAGTTCTAGCAGAAGAGAAGGAAATTAAAAGAAGGTGGGAAACTTATTTTGAAGGACTATTGAATGAGAAGAACCCAAGAACAGTATTTGAAGATGGACTCCCAAACGAGACAGTTACTATAGAAGTGACTAGAAGAGAAGTAGAACAAGCAGTATAGAAGATGAAAAATACTAAAGCTGCAGGACCGGATAATATATCAGTAGAGGTATGGAAGAATCTTGGAGAGGAAGGCATAGATATCTTGTGGGACCTGGCGCAGATCTTCAATCAGGAAAAGATGCCAGAGTAATGGAGAAGAAGCCTAACCATTCCCATCCATAAAGGGAAGGGAGACATCCAGGAATATTGCAACTACAGAGGCATGAAGCTGATAAGCCATACTATGAAAATATGGGAGAAGATCATTGAGAAGAGACTCAGAGATGAAACAACAATTGGTGTGGAACAATTTGGATTCATGCCTGGAAGAGGGACTGTAGAAGCAATATTTGCTTTTAGGTAGACAATAGAAAAACATCGGAAGAAGCAGAAAGGATTACATATGGTCTTTATTGACATGGAGGAGGCATACGATCGAGTACCACGTCAGGAGCTGGGGAGGTGTATGAGAGAAAAGGGAGTCCCTGAGAAATACGTAAGAATCACCCATGATATATATGACAGGGCAGAAGCAAATGTTAAGAGCAGTATAGGCCTAACAGAAAGTTTCCCAGTAAATGTGGGACTACATCAGGGGTCTGCCTTGAGCCCTTACCTATTTGATCTGGTCATGGATGTAGTAACACAAGGTATTAGAGATTAGTCTCCTTGGTGTATGCTTTTTTGCTGATGATGTTGTACTATGTAGCACTAGGCTAGAGGTAGTAGAAGAGAAACTGGAGGAGTGGAGAAGAGAAATGGAAAATAGAGGATTGAAGATCAGCAGGAAAAAGGCAGAGTATTTGAGATTAAAAGATGGCGAAAATGGGGAAGTTAGTTTACAAGGAGAGTTATTAAAAAGAGTTAAAAATTTCAGCTATTTAGGATCAACAGTTGCAGAGGATAGTGATCTGGGGGCAGAAATAAACCACAGAATACAAGCAGGATGGAAGAATTGGAAAAAAAGTGCGTGGAGTACTATGCGACAGTAAAATAGGGGTTAGGTTAAAAGGTAAAGTACACATGACAGTTGTGAGACCGGAAATGATGTAAGGAGCGGAGACGTGGGCAATAAAGAAGACAGAAGAGAAGAAGGATGTGGGAGAGATGAGAATATTGAGATGGATGTGTGGCGTGACAAGAAGAGATAAGATACGGAATGATGTAATTAGGGGTACCAGAGGAGTTAGAAAACTATCAGCTAAGATCCAAGAAAGTAGACTGAGGTGGTATGGTCATGTCATGAGAAGAGATGAACAGTATATTGGGAGGAGAGTGGTGGAAATGGAAGTACAGGGAACGAGAATGAGAGGGAGACCAAAGCGCAGGTGGGTGGACTGTATCGAGGATGACCTTCGATTCTAAGGGATTAACCGTTGATGAGGTGTGGGACAGAGGTATATGATAAAAGCTGAGCAGAATCATCGACCCCACATAGAAGTGGGAAAAGATGCAGACAAAGAGGAAGTTTTGTTTGTCGATTCCACTTGATAACAATAAACTCCCCCCCCCCTTCCCAAAAAAAGAAAAAAAAATCAGAAGGTACACCCCTTGCAAAATCATCCCTCAGAAATGTGTATTCTAAATGG
>NC_090760.1:15200415-15205415 GCF_036898095.1 Palaemon carinicauda
TCTGTATTTTTCTATCTAGTTATTGTATGTAAATTAACATTATTTTTAAGAATTAACTTTTTATTTCACGTATTTTGTTACAAAGTCTTATGTAAGCTGTCTTAGTATGCTGTAAAAACCATGCAAGAATTGAAAACGAGGTCTTATGTCCTGTTTACGAGCTATTACATCGTGTTTATATTTCCAGGTGTTTAGAATGTTCTCGAAAACCGCCGAGTTAGATTTATCTATTTTTTTTTTTTCATGTTTTGAGGTGGTAGGTGAGTGAAGTCAGCTCAGAGAAGGTTACCTTTCATGCCACTAGGCATTGCCCTCACGCCTCTAGAAGAATCTATTTAGAATTATGTAGAATAAGTAAGTCAATATATATGTAACCCTAGGAAATTTTAAGCAGCAGAAAAGATCCAGCCTATCCCTTTGAAAAGTTGGTCCACCCTCTCCTCTCAACTGCGTCAAGTGTATGCCCACTGAAACGTGATTAACGATTTCTATCCAACATATATGTGGGTAATGTGTTCAAACGTGATAAATCCATTGAATGTGATTTCAAATGTATTGAGATAATATATGTGCTGGTATTATATAATATTTTGTGACTGGCCCTATGATATTTAGGTTAAAACAGTGAAGTGTATTTATATTGCTTATCTGTTCGTAACCCTCGTGTGAGCTAAAACATTTAAGTGTATCAGTAACTTTTTTGTGAGAGTCTTTAAGGGTTTAATCAGTAGAGTTATTTTTTCACGCAAAACATTATGGGAAACTTGTTCATAAATTATCCGTCCTCAGATGCAATTTCTCTTGCATTCTTCGTCTCCCCAGTTCTCTCATTTACCTTTCTTCTTTCCTCTTTTGTGCGGGAAATCCCTCTCGGAGGGTGAAAAGGAAAATATGAAGCAAAAGAGAGATAGAGAAAGAAACAGAAAAAGGGCAAAGGGGAGGAGGGAAACGCATACTAACGAGGAGAGACAGACATGAAAGACATGCTAACCAGGAATAAGTAAACAAAAGAGCTAGGTGAAAGTCAGAAGTCAAATCGACAAAGAAAAAATAGTTTTGCGTAAAATTCCAGAGGAAGAGAAAACAGTTAAGAATTTTGATACAAAGAAAGTTCTTGGTTTAAATAAATAAACAGATAAACAGAGGGTGGACTGAATGTAAGCATAAGAAAACAAGGGAGGAAGAATAAATAAATGCGAAGAAATTGAAATTGCAAGAAATATATACATAAAAGAACTTTATAGCTAGAATGGGAGATTAAGCAAAGAGAATAATTCTTTTAGGGGTTAAATTCAAAAGTTTGAGTAAAAAGGTTGTGTTGATTTTGGGTAATTTATATTTTAAGGAATATATGTCAAAAATTAAGGAGTAAGCATTTCAAGGAATATTCGTCAGAGATTGATATTAGCATTTTAAGGAATATATGTCAAAGATTGAGATATTAGCATTTTGAAGGAATATATGTCAATGATTGAGATATTAGCATTTCAGGGAATATATATCAAAGATTGAGATATTAGCATTTAAAATGAATATATGTCAATGATTGAGATATAAGCATTTCAAGGAATATATGTCAAGGATTGAGGAATTAGCATTTTAAGAATCATGTTAAAGTTGAAGAATTAGCAGTTTAAGGAATATATATCAAGGAGTGAGGAATTAGCATTTTAATGAATATATGTCAAGACTTGAGGAATTAGCATTTGAAAGGAATATGTGTCAAGGATTGACGAAATAGCATTTTAAGGATTAGCTATCAAGAATTGATAAATTAGCATTTTATGAAACGTATTATTATTATTATTATTATTATTATTATTATTATTATTATTATTATTATTATTATTATTATTATTTGCTAAGCTACAACTCTTAATTGGAAAAGCAGGATGCTATAAGCCCAGGGGCCCCTACAGGGAAAATAGCCCAGTAAGGAAAGGAAAGAAGGAAAAAGTAACTATTTTCAAGAACAGCAACAACACTAAAATAAATACTTCCTATATAAACTATAAAAACTTTAACAAAAAAAGAGGAAATTAAATTAGATAGAATAGTGTGCTCAAGTGTACCCTCTAGCAAGAATACTCTAACCTAAGACAGTGGAAGACCATAGTACATAGGATATGACACTACCCAAAACTAGAGAGCAATGGTTTGATTTTGGAGTGTCCTTCTCCTAGAAGAGCTGCTTACCATAGCTAAAGAGTCTCTTCTACCGTTACCAAGAGGAAAGTAGCCACTAAACCATTACAGTGCAAAAGTTAACCCCTTGGGTAAAGAAGGATTGTTCAAGGATTGAAGAATTAGCATTTTAAGGAAGTTATGTTAAGGATTTAGGCATTAGCATTTTAAGGAATGTATGTCAAGGACTTAGGATTTAGCATTTTAAATAATGTATATCAAGGATTAATGAATTAGCATTTTAAGGAACATATGTTAAGGATTAAGGAATTCATATTTTAAGGAATATATATCAAGGATTGAAGAATCATCATATTAAGCAATATATGTCATGAATGGAGGAATTAGCATTTTAAGAAACATATGTCAAAGATTGAGGAATTAGAATTTTAAGAAACATATGTCAAGTATTGAGGAATTAGCAATTTAAGAAACATATCTTAAGGATTTAGGAATTAGGTTGTTAAGGAATACATGCTAATGATTAAGAAATTAGGATTGTGAAAATAGCAAGATTAATATTAGTATTACCTCGATTGAAGAAAAAGCTTGGAGACAATAATCTCATCTTTAAGTTGATGATAGACGAAGGCGCTCATGTCCGGTGTCTTACCTTTTTAAAGGGTTTTAAGGATATATACCATCAACGTCAACAAATACAGCTGTTTCTAGTCATGTGCAGGACAGAAGCCTCAGACATGTCAGTTCATATCCGGGATTAAGCCAGCTTTCATCACTAAGATGTTCACAGTAGATTGCTGCTGATGGTAGACTTTAGTCTGCTAACTCCCTGCAAACCAACCTAGCTTTTGTGGGCTTGACTAGTAAAGCTTCGCTGATAGTAGCGATACACAACTTTTACTTCGTTAAGGTATTGCCATTCAATATATATATATATATATATATATATATATATATATATATATATACACTCATGCGTGTATACATATACTTCATCAATCTTTAGTCAGATATCTCGGGTCTGTTGATAATGTTCTTTGAATTCGTACGCTCAGCAAAAAATATACATAACACCGAAATGAAAAACCCACCTTTGGTAAAGAAACTCTTCCTTTCGAGAAGAACTTTTACTACTTTCTGTAAACAAACAAAAGGCTCCCCTTTGGCATGTGACTGTCTGGGGGAGTCGGGTCAAGGAAAAAGTCCCTCTAACGAGATATTTGGGTTTTGAGGAAATAAGGATAATTGGTATGAAGGGAGAGAGAGAGGGTGAAAAGGTGGTAACAGGATCTCCTCTATAATCTCTTTCTTCTTCTTCTTCTTCTTCTTCTTCTTCCTTCTTCTTCTTCTTCTTCTTCTTCTTCTTCTTCTTCTATTGTTGTTGTTGTTGTTTTTCAAGTTTCTCTTCCCATAATCTCTTATTCTTTCTTCACCTTTTTCTCCAATTCGTCTTACTTCTGCTCTTATATTTTCTTATTCTTGAATCATTTTATATCTATATTCCTTGTTATTATCTTTCCAGTATAATCCTTGTCATCCTCAGAGTCGAACAAATTGTCAAGTAGGTGTTGAAGTGAATAATGTTCTTGCAAGAAGATGTAGTTAGATAAAACGAAAGTTTGATAAAAAGCGGCATGGGCAGTAAGTAAAGCTGCAGATGCTGTAAAAGAAGATATTAGAAGATCAGTAAAATTAGTGAAAATAATGAAAAAAGTATTAAGAATAATCGATTTTAAGAAAATAAAACAGAAAAATAGTGCCATAGACTCTGTACCATGGTCGCCCAGTGACTTCAGGTAGGGTTGTCTTGCTTGGGGGTACACTCAGGCGCTCTTTTCTTTCTTATTTCTCTTCCTCTTGATATTTTAAGTTTTTATAATTTATATAATGTTATCACTGTTCTTAAAATTTTTTATATTGCTTATTACTTTTCTTGTAGTTTATTTATTTCCTTATTTCCTTTCATCATAGGGCTATTTTTTCTCTGTTAGAGTCCATGGGTTTATACAATCCTACTTTTCCAACTAGGGTTGTAACTTCGCTTGTAATAACAACAATAATAATAATGATAATAATAATAATGATAATAATAATAATAATAATAATAATAATAATAATAATAATAATAATAATAATAATAATAATAATAACATCCACGTTTACTGACTCATGAAATTTATCTTAAACCATTTAGTTGATTTCATTCCTTTTCAACCATTAGACCACATAGCCAACCAGTAAATTTCCCCCCTAACTACGGAGAATTCTTAATTTTAACCCTTATGGTTCACTACATACCAATTTAACCGATACAATAATGATTAAATTACATGCTCACTCACCCTACCCATAGAATTCTTATTCATCTGACCAGTGAAAAATCTACATAGCTAGTCAATCGACTCTACGTCATTTAACCGATAAATTACTTACCCTACTAGCCAATAGATTACTAACTTATCCATTCATCTATCTATTTTATGGTTTACTTACAATTGAACCGATGAAATAAAAATATACCTACAACGGAGCCAGTACATCATAATCCCTTCCAGCTAATGGGATGTTTAGTCAACCAATAGGCTTTACCATCCAATGGATACCTCACATACAAGATCATATTATATTCACCAACCCATCCAGTGTATAGTGTCCCATTTACCAATTGTATATTTACTCTACCGACCAATGAAGGCCTGTCATTCAGTTGCTCATCATCTCTGTACATACCAATCAAGGAACACACTCAGCAACCTGACACGACTGACCTCGACTCAACACTGCTAATACTTACTCAATCCACCGAGTTTATACTCATTGACCTATGCAGTGGAATAGTACATAACCCTAGCTGT
>NC_090760.1:15210415-15215415 GCF_036898095.1 Palaemon carinicauda
GATAGTAAACAGAACTTGTTTATCTGAAAGAAAAACCATTAAACACCACTTTAATAAGATACCAAGGTATCAAGTCATAAAAGTCTGTATTACAAATCAATCACATTAGCGTTAGAAACGCTTGGCACACATGTCTGAACTTATGCTAGGTTCACCTTTGAAAGAAGGAACAGTCTATATGGGCACTTGGTGCCCTCAATTAGTTTGTAGTACAGTATGTACCTACACACTCACCCTGGACTTAATCGTCCCAATTAAGACCTCTGTTCCTCGCAAAGTTAAACAGTAGGGTTAACTACACGACCCACTGCTACCACAGATCTCTTAAGTTCCTCTACTTGCTTCGCATAGTGGCGAAAGAACACCCTGGAAGACTTCCAGCCCGTGTATGAACGGAGATGTTCAAAATCCATACAATTAAAGAAATTTAGGGATGAGGCAACTTTCCTCGGATCGTGACCTGCGGGTGTACTGTCAGGATCCGCTCTGCGAATAAAATATGTGATTTTCGCTCTGAGTTGATTCAGAGATAAATTTGAGCCTGATGTTTCTCCCCTTAATAGTTGACCACCCTTGAAGTCTGAAGTTCTACGAAGATAGACCTTTAGGCATTCTACTGGACATAGAGATGCATCTTCTTTCAGAGGGCAGATTCTCCAGGGACCCCACCTGTTGGTGGGTAACTCATTCTTGGCGAGAAACGTAGGATCCGGAAACAGGTTCAGCTCCCCCCCATCCAGGAACTGAACACGACCTGCCTCTCTCGAGAGGGCTACGATCTCACTAACCCTGGCCCCGGACGCGAGTGCAAATAGGAAAATAACTTTTTGCGTCAAATCCTTTAACGCACATTCTTCATTGCTCAACAAGGAGGCGAAATGAAGAACTTTGTCTAAAGACCATGAGATGGGCTTTGGAGGTGCTGAAGGTCTGAGCCTAGTGCAGGCTTTCGGAACTTTATTAAAGATCTCGTTACCTAGGTCGATCTGGAAGGCAAATAAAATGGGTCTCATCAAAGCAGATTTACACACTGAAATCGTGTTAGCTGCCAAGCCTTGGCCATGGAGGTGGATGAAGAAAGATAAGCAGAAGTCTGTTGAGATCTCCTGCGGATTCTTTGCCTTTACAAAGGCCACCCATTTTCTCCAAGATGACTCATATTGCCTTCTAGTCGATTTGCACTTATATTCCTCTAGGAAGTCTATGCTGGCTTTCGAAATCCCGAAACGCTTTCTCACCGCTAGGGCGAGAAAATCATGAGCTGCAGGGTCTGGGTTTTCTGTAATGAAGCGCAGACAGTCGACTTCTGGACTCGCTGGGTCAGAACTTCATCTGTAGTTCCAACGCCAAGGGGAACCACATACTGTTCGGCCACTTGTGAGCCACTATTGCCGCTACCCCCTTGAAGGATCTCAGTTTGTTGAGGACCCTCAACAGAAGGTTGTGAGGAGGGAACAGATAAATCCTGGACCATCTGTTCCAGTCGAGGGACATTGCGTCCACTGCTTCCGCTAAGGGGTCCTCGTACAGGGACACGTACAGGGGCAACTTCTTGTTGTCTTTCGTCGCAAAGAGGTCTATTTGCAGTTCTGGGACTTGATTCAGAATGAAGGAAAATGATCCTGCGTCTAAGGACCATTCCGACTCTATCGGTGTGAACCTGGATAGAGCGTCCGCTGTCACATTGCGGACTCCTTGAAGGTGAACTGCCGACAGGTACCACTTCTTCTTTTCCGCCAATCGGAAAATGGCTAACATCACTTGGTTGAGAGGTGGTGACCTCGACCCTTGTGGACTCAAGCATCTCACAACCACCTCGCTGTCCGTCACCAATCTTATGTGGATCGAGTGACGCGGGGAGACTTTCTTTAAGGTAAGGAGCACTGCCATAGCTTCTAAAAAGTTTATATGAAAGGTCCTGAATAGCTTGGACCAAGTCCCCTGGACTTTTTTCCGATGAGAGTGACCTCCCCATCCCTCCTTTGAGGCGTCTGAGTGAATCGTCATCGACGGGGGAGGTGGCTGAAGAAGAACCCACTTCTTTAGATGTCTGGCTTGGGACCAAGGTCTGAGAAGAGTACGTAGCCGAGGCGGCACTGGTCTTCTCAGGTCTCTTCACGTGTTTGATGCATACCTTCTCCAAACTCCGGTTGCATCCTTTAGCTGTGCTCTTAGCACTGGGTCTGTCACTGAAGCAAACTGGAGAGAGCCTAGTACCCT
Source organism: Palaemon carinicauda (assembly GCF_036898095.1). Lineage (NCBI taxonomy): Eukaryota > Metazoa > Arthropoda > Malacostraca > Decapoda > Palaemonidae > Palaemon > Palaemon carinicauda. The sequence goes on from NC_090760.1 coordinate 15,212,636, forward strand.
CTCCTGTTCGCGTCTTGATATCCTTTCGGAATCTAGAAGTCTCTTGACAGAGCCCGCTATCTCCTTCCTTTTCTTCGTCGGGATGGAGAAACTGTGTAACAAAAGGTCCCAGGGGATTCCCAGCCACTGGAACTTTTGGGATGGAGAAAGTCGAGACTTTTTTCTGTTGATCTTGAAGCCTAGGTACTCTAGGAACTGGATCACCTGCCTGGAAGCTTGCAAGCATTCGGTCTCGGATGCTGCCCACACCAGCCAGTCGTCCAGGTAGGCTACTACCTGAATTCCCTTTAGGCGTAATTGTTTGAGAGCTGCGCTCGCAAGCTTCGTGAAAATCCTTGGGGCTATGTTTAGCCCGAATGGCATGGCTCTGAAGGCGTACAGTCTCCGTTGTAGCCTGAACCCTAGGTAGGGGGAGAGTCGACGGCTGATTGGAATGTGCCAATAGGCGTCTGACAAGTCTATAGAGACTGAGTATGCCCTCTTGGGCAGTAAGGTCCTTATGTGTTGCAGTGTTAGCATCTTGAATTTGCAATTCACTATGAACTTGTTGAGTGGTGACAAGTCCAGAATGACTCTGAGCTTTTCCGAGTCTTTCTTTGGAACACAAAACAGCCTCCCTTGGAATTTGATGGACTTCACCTTTCGGATCACATTTTTCTCCAACAGTTCTTGAACGTACTCCTCCAAAACGGGGGTGGAGTGTTGGAAAAACCGAAGGCACGGGGGTGGAGTGCTGTACCAGCTCCAACCCAGTCCATTCTTGAGTAGGCTTTGGGCCCAGGGATCGAAGGTCCAGCGATCCCAAAATTTCATCAGTCTCCCTCCTACCGGTATCATTTCACTTGGACTGCCGTCCTGAGGTCTTGCCTCCCTGACCACGACCACCTCTGAATCCCCTTCCCCTTGAGGGGCGCCTAGACGAGCCTCTGGCTGCTCCTCTAGGTTTTGCACGAAAGGAAGAAGACTGTCCTTCGAACGTTGGGGTGAATGTGGTTGACTGACCTGGCACAGCCTGGGGTACCCACTGAAAAGTAGTCGGGGTTTGTGGCACCATCTGGGGCACTGGAGGCAAAGGCAATTGCAGTTGCTGTTGCTGTCTATAAGGCTTGGCTGGCCGAGACGGTAGCCTAGTCCTCATATTCTTCCTCTTTGGTTGAGGACCCTCATCCGGGGAAGATTTTCTTTTGATAGCCAGGCCCCACTTCTGGAGAAGGTTTCTATTCTCCACGGCGGCCTTATCAACAACCTCTTTGACCACATCGGTAGGGAAAAGGTCTTTTCCCCAAATGTTGGAGGAGATTAACTTCCTTGGCTCGTGTCTCACCGAAGCCCCGGTGAACACGAACTCCCTGCAAGCTCTCCTTGCTTTGACGAAGCCATAAAGGTCCTTCGTCACTGTGGCTAGGTGAGACTTAGCCACTACCATAAACATTTCATGGACCTTAGGGTCACTTGCCATCGTCTCAAGAGTAGTCTGATGAGACATTGAGGCAGCCAGTCTTTCTTTTGTCTCGAACTCTCTTCGTAAAAGAGATTTGGACAGCTTGGGGAGGTCCTCGCCGAATTGCCGTCCGGCAATATCAGCCTCCAACTTTCCCACTGAGAATGTCAGATGGACATCCTTCCAGTCTTTGTGGTCCATAGGCAGAACCAGCGACAAGGGTTTACACTTCTCCAGGGAGGGGCAAGGCTTGCCGGCCTCGACTGCCTTTAGGACAGCCGCAAACCCTTTCTGTAAAAAGGGAAGGCTCTATCAGGAGATGACACAAAAGAAGGGAGCTTCTTGCTCAATGCAGCTACCTTCGAATTAGAGAAGCCCCTCTCTTTCATCGAGGATGAAAGTAGGGCTTGAGCCTTAGCGTGGTCCATAATAATGACCTCCTTCGGCTCTGTCTCCTCCCTTGAAGCTGGTTCTTTTCTCAGCCGGACATAGCAGTCCGGATATGATGCCTTGCTGGGCCAGAATTCTACCTCCTCTAGGGGAACTGAACCCAGCTTATCCGAGATGACGATCTTTCCAGTCGTCATCGGCATGTGCTCAGCATACCTCCATGGGTTAGCATCTGAGCATATGGGAAGGTCTTTCACATTGAGCCTTTTCTGGGGCCCATGGTATTCTGCCAGGGACTGCATACGCAGTTCCATTGCAGCCGCCTTCTCCTGATTCTCCTTCTGCATTTGTTGGATCATTCCAACAATCGAAGAGAGGGCCTGTCCCAGTTCTACTGGGAGACCAGCCGATGTTGAGGGGATAGGCTCCGGCATCTGAACCGGAGTAGCCGACACCTCGTCGACCTCATCCTCTACGACATCCGGGGTTTGAACTTGATCCTGACCAACTGCGACTTCCACGTCCACCTGGACTTGATCTTGAGGGATCTCCTCTTGAGGCTGGGGAATCACTGCCTCAGCTGATGCCTGGGGAAAAAGATACGCCCTCATCTTCTCACTTGGAAGATAAGGGCCAGAGGTGTTCTTCTTGAAGCCCCTTACCCAAGTCCGAAGCTTTTCCCTTGCTATATCCCTTGATTCCGCCGTTCTAGGGGAATCAAAAGCCTCAGTAATCAGGTTAGTGCATACAGTACATACCTGAGGGTCCCAATACTGGAGATCATCCTTGGAGACAGCGCATGCTGCGTGTCTCCTACAACACCCATGTCCATAGAGGTTCTTGCTGCGGACATTGCAGAAAACATTTCCGCACTTCGGAGGGTCCTCCTGTAAAGAGAAGAAATTTCCATGAGTATCAAGTGAACTATGTATCACTGGATATGCATAGT
>NC_090760.1:15220415-15239721 GCF_036898095.1 Palaemon carinicauda
TCACTTTGCAACATGAATAAATAAATGAATGAATTTAGAGTTTACGGAGGAAGAGAAAGTGAAAGTTAATAAGCCAGATCTCCAATGAATTATTATTTCAGTGTTAGATAAGGTTTTAACAAAGAATGAGTTTTTCCTTTTATATTAAATGAGGTATAAAGCTTTATACATTCTTTTATCCCTTTTTTTCATTTGTTTCTGTATAAACATTTGGGAGAGGGTATCTATGGAGAGAGAAGGATTAGGTAGATAAAAATTCAACATGGGTGAATGATTGTTTTATATATATATAATATATATATATATATATATATATATATATGTATATATATATGTATATATATGACCAACAACTGGACATAGGCAGGACACAATGAGAATGACAGAAAACAGATAGACATTTACAATAACGGAATGGATCAATATAAATTGCAAAAGAACAAGAGGTAGGAAGAGAAACGATGGATTGGTGAACTAAAGGAGTTTGCGAGTGTAGGCTGGCAGCATAAGACTATAAACAGAAGGACATGTCTGAGGCCTTTGTTCTGTAGTGGACTAGTAATTGCTGATGAAGATAATAATGATGATTATTACCTATATATATATATATATATATATATATATATATGTACATATGTACAATATATATTACTTTAAATATATTATACACAAAACATATAAATATTAATGTGATCCTTTAGTTTTATTTTGGTAGACCCACTCCTGTTATGTGAAACGGTTTAGTATTACAAGTGTCAACACACAAACGCACACACACACACACACACAAAACTTTTGACACGAACTGTTAAATATTACATTCCTTAACATCTGCTCTGAAAGCTCTTTATTAAATAAAAACTGCGAAATAACCGTAGATTTTTCTTTTCCCAAAGGGGTCTTTTCCCCTCAGATGAAAATAACGACGGAAAAGCAGTTGAGAAAAGCGAAAAGAACTAAAAGAGAATAAAGAAAACGACCCCTTAAGATAGTGATTCTGTGTGAGACGGATGTTTGCATAAAAATTCCATCAAGGAGAGGAGAACATAGAGGAATCTTTATTAATAAACGTGTCGGTTGTTTTCACTAACAGATGACTTACAGGTATCCGATATTTCAGTTCAAAGAAGTCTTATGAGGGAGATTTGTCAACAAGATTATCATTCTTTTGAAATTTCTCTTTGTTTTTTTTTTTTAATTATATCAAGAGTCAAGGTTATATTCTTATTGCTTTTCAAGGTCAGTGGGTATTTTAAGGTGAAGATTGGCGGCTATTTTAGTGTCATGAGGGTCGTTGACTATCACTGCATGAAAGATATGGAAATGATGAGATAAGAAGAATGGCAGGCGTAGTAAAAGTTACAGAGGTGATAAGAGTTTCACGACTGATATGGTGCGGGCATGTGTTGAGGATAGATGGTGGGGAGGGAGTGAGGAGGGCTTGGGAGGGACCTGTTAGAGCAGGAATATCGAGAGGGAGTCACAAAAATAGATGGCGAGATGTGAAGGATGATATGGAAAGAAGAAGTTTGTTGAAAGAAGATGCCTTTAATAGAAGGCATCGGAGAGAGCGCATCAGGCAAACAACCCCTTAACGTAAGGATAACGGTGGGGAAGAAGAAATTGCTTGTGTATTAATGTAATTAAAGAGGTACTTTCATCTTGACGTTTCCGGCTTTCAAGGTCACTTGGTATTCTACATATCATTTTAGCATTAATGTCTATTTTATGAATAGGTCAGATAAGTTTTTTTTTTTATAGGATTTAAGGTCCAAATGTGGCCATTAGAGGTTTACAGGTTGTTCATGAATGGCTTAGACAAGAGACAGTGACAATGCCCTAGAGACTCACCATATTTATGCATATTACCAGCGCCCATACCAACTCTCCACCCAAGTTAGGACCAGGAAGGGACAGGCAATGGCTGCTGATGAATCTCCACGTAGTCCTATAGACCCCCCAAGGCCCCCCCCCCTCCTCATATATAAGGATTATGAGGTTGCAGATACTCCAAAGAACTGTGGAGCTTGAGGTAGTTGTGATATTATTTATAAGAAAATAAAATTAATAATTTTGGGGTCATATAAAGATATACAAATGCAATAAAGTCAAGTTTGCTCGATATATATATATATATATATATATATATATATTTATATATATATATATATATATATATATTGCATATATGTGCATGTATGTACACACACACACACACACACATATATATATATATATATATATATACATATATACAATATATATACCATATGTATATATATATATATATATATATATATTTCTAGATAAGTTACAACCCTAGTTGGAAAAGCATGATGCTATAACCCCAGCCGTTCCAACAGGGAAAAATAGCCCAGAAGATAGAGGGAGCAAGGAAATAGATTAATTGTATGAGAAGTAAAAAAAAAATTAGATATGATATTCTAAGAAGAGTAACAACATTAAAAAAGATTTTTCATATATAAACTATAAACAGACTTATGTCAGCTGTTCTACATTAAAACATTTGCTGAAAGGTTAAACTTTTAAAGTTTTACCGATTCAACTATCCGATTAAGAAGATCATTCCACAACTCGGTCATAGCTGGAATAAAACTTATAGAATACTGTGTGGTATTGAATTTAATCATGGAGAAGGCCTGAGAATATATTATTCAATTAGCTTTGATAGTCTTTCAAAGATTTTTTTCCTTTCTTACCAAACAATCCTTGAACATATTACTGGTTAGTATAATAATGGGTATTACTAAGATACATTTGAAAGAATGTTTTTTTTTTTTCGAAGTAAAATATATGGCTCTATGATCAAATCTATACTTATATTTTGTTTATTTTAAAGAAATATATTCATATTCTCGAATGAATAAAGTCTTTATAAAAAGCAATCTTCACAGAAAAAACATTGACAAAATTTAAAATGAGTGATGTGTCTTCGCTAATCGTATTCCTATGTAAATTGAAATATTCGTGCTTTAAGAGATTGAATGTCGACCCCTGTATCCCCAGGACATTTCTCATAATTCCACCATGTTTATGAAAGCATTCAAATGCTCCAGAGAATAAATCAGGACATTCTTCCAATACAAGATGGTTAAACGAAGATGCTGTGATAGTTTTTTTTTTTTCTTAATCCCAAAAGGATAAAAAAATACGTTCGCTTCCAGTAGTCTCTGTAAGATATGTTCGCTTTTATTTGTCTCTGGAAAAGATGGTAACATCTAGTATTTTTAGGAATTAGCGTTGGCATTCATTATTCCCAGGAAAGGATTTAGACATCCAGCACTACTAGAAATTTTATCAATATCCAGTATTACCTGAAAAGGATGTTGACATTCAGAAATTACTGAAAATAATATAATCATCCAATATTCCCTTGGAAAGATGATGAAATCCGTTAATCCCTGGAAAATATGGTGACATCCACCAGTCCTTGGTAAAAATGTTGATACCCATTAATCCCTGGAATATATATTAACATCCAGCACTCCGTGGAAATTACTTTGATGTCCAGCAATTCATGGAAGAGGAATCGACAAGTTCTGGGAACTGTCGATATCCAGTATGCCATGGATAAGATCCTTGGGGAGGGGGTGGGGGGGGGGGGGGTGTCGTGTTATTGTTGCCAGCATTACCAAATGATCTTGTAGCGTTCTATCGGCCACTAGTTGCACCCACTTTTGAGTCCTTTACTTTAATTTGTTCCCGTTTTCTTTCGTTCATCTTACTGTCTCTAAACTATTGCATCATAGTGCAATTGTGAACTATTTTCCCCGTTCCAGCTCGTCGCTGAATGGTCCTTGGCCCTGGCCTGATCCAAAATCTGTCAAGGATTAGAGGGCATCTAGCAGTGACTTCGCATCCATAAGTCCCTGTAAAAGAAGTGTATACTCATGGTTGTGACGGACTATTGGAAACGTCCTTAACTTGCAATCTGTTGGACTTAGGTTCGAGTCTCGCTCAACCTCGGTAGGTTCTTATAGTATCTACAACCCCACCGTTCTTGTGAGCTAAGGATGGGCGTGCCTTGGGCAGCCTGTAAGTCTACCCGCTGAGTCATTGTCACCCATTCCTTGGCCCTTCCTGGTTCTAGCTTTGGTAAAGAGGGGACTTGGGCGCTGACCATATTTATATATTTTTCTATTTCCTTTCCTTAATGGGCTATTTTTCTCTGTTGGAGCCTTTAGCCTTATAGCATCTTGTTTTTTTTTTCCAAATAAGGTTGTAGCTTGCCGTATAATAATAATAATAATAATAATAATAATAATAATAATAATAATAATAATAATAATAATAATAATAGTAATAATAATCAGTCTCTGGGGCATTGTCATTATGCCTTGCCTCTGACATTCATGAGCAGAATATATATATAAAAAAAAAGTATCTCTGGAAATGTTGAAAAGTTGTTAAGGATAACATTCAGCTGTCACTGGAAACTTTAAATCTGAACAGGCCAAAGAATACCATGACATTCAAAATTCCCCGGTTAGATATTGACATAAGCCATCCTGGAAAATGTTCTGACTTCCAGATGCTCCAGGATACAAAAAAAAAAAAAAAAAAAAAAAGTTTATATGAAAAGTATGAAGCTATTAGTTAGCGGTTCTCTGAAAACTTAAAAACTGAAAGAATGTCGGAGTTGTAAGCATCACAAGGCAAAACATCTTCGTGGTAAAGCATCTTCCAGGCAGTGTAATCTCAGAGATGCTTTGACGTTTGCTTGGATTCCATTGACAAATCCAGACTTTTTCCCAAGGCCATTTTCCTCAGACAAAGAGAACATCTTCCTGATGCGCTTTTATTCTTTTACGAACTGGAAAATGTTTAGGACTCGCTCTTCCAGTTTAAAAGTTATTCTTTTATGTGTTGACTCTCTCTCTCTCTCTCTCTCCTCTCTCTCTCTCTCTCTCTCTCTCTCTCTCTCTTGTCTTTAACCTTTTCTTTACAAGCAGCCAAGAATAGATTTTAAATCTATTTCTAGTTTTCAATACCTTTTTAATGGGCCTGGTGCAAACTCTCTCTTTCTCTCTCTCTCTCTCTCTCTCTCTCTCTCTCTCTCTCTCTCTCTCTCGCTTGTCTTTTACCTTATCGTAACAAGCATCCAAGAACGATTTTTAAATCTATTTCTAGTTTTCAATACCTCTTTAATGGGTCTGGAGCAGACTCGCTCTCTCTCTCTCTCTCTCTCTCTCTCTCTCTCTCTCTCTCTCTCTCGTCTTTTAACTTTTCGTAACAAGCATCCAAGAACGATTTTTAAATATATTTTTAGTTTTCAATACCTCTTTAATGGGCCTGGCGCAGACTCTCTCTCTCTCTCTCTCTCTCTCTCTCTCTCTCTCTCTCTCTCTCTCTCTTGTTCGTCTTTTACCTTATCGTAACAAGCATCGAAGAACGATTTTTAAATCTATTTTTAGTTTTCAATACCTCTTTAATGGCCCTGGCACTGACTCTCTCTCTCTCTCTCTCTCTCTCTCTCTCTCTCTCTCTCTCTCTCTCTCTCTCGTCTTTTACCTTTTCATAACAAGCATCCAAGAACAATTTTTAAATGGGCCTTGGCACCGACTCTCTCTCTTCTCTCTCTCTCTCTCTCTCTCTCTCTCTTGCTCGTCTTTGAACTTTTCGTAACAAGTATCCAAGAACAGATTTTAAATCTATTTTTAGTTTTTAATACCTCTTCAATGGCCTTAGCACGTCTCTCTCTCTCTCTCTCTCTCTCTCTCTCTCTCATCTCTCTCTCTCTCTCGTGAACTGGCTTTTCCCAACATACAGGATATTTTTATGTATATTATTATTATTTTTATAATTATTATTATTATTATTATTATTATTACTAGCCAAGCTACAACCCTAGTTGCAAAAGCAAGATGCTACAAGCCCAAGGGCTCCAATAGGGAAAAATAGCCCAGTGAGGAAATGAAATAAGGAAATAAATAAATCATGAGAATAAATTAACAGATAATCATTCTAAAAACAGTAAAAATGTCAAAATATATATGTCATATATAAACTATCAACAACGTCAAAAACAGATATGTCATATATAAAGTATAAAGAGACTCATGTCAGCCTGGTCAACATAAAACCATTTGCTCCAACTTTGAACTTTTGAAGTTCTACTGATTCAACTACCCGATTAGGAAGATCATTCCACAACTTGGTAACAGCTGGAATAAGATTTCTAGAATACTGTGTTGTATTGAGCCTCATAATGGAGAAGGCCTGGCTATTAGAATTAACGGCCTGCCTAGCATTACGAACAGGATAGAACTGTCCAGGGAGATCTGAATGTAAAGGATGTTCAGAGTTATGAAAAATCTTATGCAACATGCATAATAAACTAATTGAACGACTGTGCCAAAGATTAATATCTAGATCAGGAATAAGAAATTTAATAGACCGTAAGTTTCTGTCCAACAAATGAAGATGAGAATCAGCAGCTGAACACCAGACAGGAGAGCCATACACAAAAACAAGCTAGAATGAAAAGAATTAAAACACTTCTTCAGAATAGATTGATCACCGGAAATCTTGTAAGATTTTCTCAATAAGCAAATTTTTTGTGCAATTTAAGAAGATACAGACCGAATGTGTTTCTCAAAAGTAAATTTGCTGTCGAGAATCAAACCTAAAATTTTAAGAGTCATACAAATTTAAAGAAACATTATCGATACTGAGATTCGGATGTTGAGGAGCCACCGCCATTAACTTACTTACAATCATACTTTGAGTTTTTATTAGGATTCAAACTTCATACCCCATAATTTGCACCATGCACTAATTTTAGCTAAATCTCTATCAAGGGATTCACCAACCCCAGTTCTACATTCAGGGGACAGAATTGATGCAAAGAGAGTAGCATCATCTTCATATGCAACAAGCTTGTTTTCTAGGTGAAACCACATGTCATGTGTATATAGTATGAAAAAGTAATGGGCCAAGAACACTACCCTGTGGAACACCGGATATCACATTCCTATACTCACTATGGTGCCCATCAACAACAACTCTTTGAGATCTATTACTTAAAAAATCAATAATGATGCTAAGAAACGATCCACCCACTCCCAACTGTTTCAGTTTGAAAGCAAGGGCCTCATGATTAACACGGTCAAAGGCAGCACTAAAAATCAAGGCCAATCCTACGAACTTCGTAACCATAATCAAGGGATTTTTGTACAGCAGTTGGAGATTGTAAGAAGGGCATCACATGCTCCAAGACCTTTATGAAAACCAAAAGGGCAAACTAGGGAATAGATGATTACCTTCAGCAAACCTATTAAGACGTTTTGCCAGAAGACGTTCAAAAACTTTAGATAAAATGGGAGTTATGGAAATTGGGCGGTAGTCAGTGGGACTTGAGCTACCACAAACACTTTTACATAGAGGAGTAACATTACCAATTCTCTAAAAAGTGCTAAAAGCTCCTCATCTTGTTTACGTGCGCAAAATAACAGATAAGTTTGGAGCTAAGAAATCTGCTGTCTTTATAAAAAACAATGGAAAAATGCCATTTAGGCCTACACCTCCATAAGCATCAAGGTCCATCAACAGAGCTTTAATCTCACGAGATCGAAAATATAAACTAGTTAGTTTTAGCCTCAGGAAAACAGGAATGAGGAAGCTCAAGTTTTTCATTACTCTGTTTACTGTCAAAAACATCAGCCAACAGGGTTGCCTTTTCCTTTGGACAGTGAGTGACTGAGCCATCTTGTTTAAGTAAAGGAGGAACTGTTGCATCTACATCATAGAGTGCAGATTCGAGGGTAGACCACCATTATGTTTCTGAGTTGTACCAGAAAGGTACCAGGACTAAATGATCGTTTCATCTCTCTCTCTCTCTCTCTCTCTCTCTCTCTCTCTCATAACTGCACCAGTAGTGACATAGTGTTTCTGAATACTAGTCAAGTCTTGTAGGTCATATATGCAGTAGAGCGAGAGAGAGAAAGCTATAAATCTTAGAGAGACTGTTAAGGGCTTCGGTCATCTTTCCAGAATACAGGAGAACTTTGGCAAAGTCATCCCTAAAACACCTTACTATTCATCTTATATCCAGCTTCCTTACTCCCTACTCGGCATAGAGGAAGTAGTTGGAAGCGGTTCCATATTTTGTCTGGGATTCTTAATATTCTTGGAATCTCTCTCTCTCTCTCTCTCTCTCTCTCTCTCTCTCTCTCTCTCTATGTATGTATATGTAATTTCAGTACACACTGTAGATGACTCATTCTTATCTAAAAACTAACGTTCACATTATACCAATAATTTTTGGTCAAACATATTCTAACATAAAAAAACTTATTTCTTATCGCAATCTATCATTTATGCCCTACTTTTCCAACACCTTCTTTATTGATTCCCTATTGAATTCATCCTAAACTTCTACTGGGACTACAGCATATATATGCCACTTACAGTGTTTCGTTTTACTTTGAAATATTTCACATAATAATCAATAACGGCAGCATCTTCTTATTCTAAATCCACATTGTTCATCCTCTATGAGTTCCTCAGAAGCCTTTCTTGCATTTTTAATCCTATTTTGTCCATATACTTTCACTGGTATACTAAGTATACCAGCATGTTTCAGTAAGGTATGCTTAAATATTCTCACAGTCCAGTATTATCCTATTTGTTTTATACAATGGAACAATTCTCGACGCTCATATTTTGAAACCTTTCTTTCTTCCACAAAATCCGTGGAAATCCAAGTCAGCAACACAAGTATAATAACACCACAAAGCTTTAGTAGCCTATCTCGCTTGTAATTCTATCCACTCCCCGTGGGTTTCATTTCTATTATCTCACTTGTAATTCTTTCATCTCCCTGTGGATTTCATGTAATTGATCTCTTTTGTAATTCTGTAAACTCCCAGTGGGTTTCATTTCTTTCATCTCGCTTTTAATTCTGTCAATTCCCAGTGGGTTTCATTTCTTTTATCTCGCTTGTAATTCTGTCAATTTCGAGTGAATTTAATTTCTTTCGTCTCGCTTTTCATTTTGTCAGCTCCCAGTGGGTTTCATTTCTTTTAAACTCTTCGGTAATTCTGTCAACTACCAGTGGGTTTCATTTCCTTTATCTCGCTTGTAATTCTGTCAAATCCCAGTGGGGTTTCATTTCTTTTATCTCGTTGGAATTCTGTCAACTTCTAGTGGGTTTAATTTTTTTTATCTCGCTTGTAATTTTGTCAACTCCCAGTGGGTTTCATTCTTTTATCTCGCTTGTAATTCTGTCAACTTCCAGTGGGTTTCATTTCTTTTATCTCGCTTGTAATTCTCCTAATTCCCAGTGGAATTCATTTCTTGCATCTCTCTTGCAATTATGTCAACTCCCCGTGGGTTCATTTCTTTTATCTCGCTTGTAATGCTGTCAATTCCCAGTGGGCTCCAGTTCTTTTATCTCGCTTGTAATTCTGTCAACTCCCAGTGGGTTTCATTCCTTTTATCACGCTTGTAATAGTATCAACTCCCCGTGGGTTTCATTTCTTTTCTCTTGCTTGTAATTTTGTCAACTCTCAGTGGTTTCATTTCTTTTATGTCACTTATAATTCTGTCAACTTCCAATGGGTTTCATTTCTTTTATTCCCCTCTCTCACATTTTCATAATTCTTTTGCAAATGCTTTCCAGCTTTTCATTATTCCTGTCATGCATTGCATCACTTACTCGTACCTCCCCTTCCCTTTCTCATGCAACAACTCTCCAATATACTGACTCAATCAAATGATGACTATCTTCATGTCCGACAGCATTTCTCCTGCTTTTGTTATGAGATTATTTTTAATCACCTTTCTGTTTTTCCTGAGGTATCTGTAAAACACTTTATTTTCTTTGCATACATATGTTAGTGTATATATATATATATATATATATATGTTAATGTGTATGTATATATATATATATATATATATATTTATATATATATATATATATTATACATACACATTAACATATATATATATAATATATATATATATGTATATATACCCCATGGTTGATAATATAAGATGTATACTCTTCAATACTTTTAAATAGATGGATCTCGCCTGTTTCATTTCCCTCCCCCTTATTAGGTTAAGGTTCCAAAAATTTATATCCTTATATCTCAGCTAGTATCTGATAGGAAGTACAACAGTTGACTGACTACCAGATACAGATTTATTGGGGTTCCTCGTTGTTCACACTAATCTTGCTCGTGATCTTTGCTACATTTAAGAGCATTATCTTTGGTCTTCTCAGAAGGCAAGACTAAGATTAACGGTTTAAAGATTGCTCATGAATGGCAAGGGCAAGGTACTGTGACATTCCCCTATCTAGCATGACAATGTCCTAGACATTGACCATATATACATATGATCAGCGCCCAAGTCCCATCTCCACCCAAGCTAGGAACTGGCACAGCCAGGCAATGTCTGGTGATGACTAAGCAAGTAGACTTATAGGCTTCCCCAAAACTCGAAGAATGGTGATGTTCTAGATATATAGAAACTATCGAGTTTGAGCTGGACTCGATCACTCGTCCAGTAGAACGTCAGTCAGGGAAGTTTTCAATACGTTCATGGAGTAATATTGGACAACCTAAAACAGTAGGTTTATACATTTTATCCGCATTTATTCGACACATAATTAATGATTCTCATACAAATATATATTAAAATAATATTGTGCAATTTTCTTGACCATGTGAAGTCAAAAGGGTCGCTAAAGGAAGCGAAACCTTTTCAAGTCATGTTTTTGTTGAAATACATGAAAAACGCAAAAAACAATTGGCTCAAATTCGCATTCAGTTGCTGCAAAAAGCTAAAAAGACGCTGGTTTTACAAAAACTTCTTTTACAACACACTGCTACAAAGACATTTTCTGCGTTAGAAAGACATTTTTTTATATAATGAAAGAACAAAGAAAAATTAACGATTTTTTTTTAAAGCAAAGTGATTATTGTTTTCTTTTTTGCTTTTTCCTATGACCGAAGCTATTATTTTTAAGCCTTTGCTTCGTGAAAAAAGGGAAGTAAAGATCTCATGAATGGTTCCTCTCTGTGAAGTTAATAATATCTTTTCAGGGCCCTCTCTCTCTCTCTCTCTCTCTCTCTCTCTCTCTCTCTCTCTTTCTCTCTGTAATTAATTTCATTATATATATATATATATATATATATATTTATATTTATATATATGTTATACGTATACACACACACACCACACATATATATATATATATTATATGTATACGTATATATATATATATATATACATATATATGTAAATATATATATATATATATATATACGTATACATATATATATATATATATTTATATATATATATATATATATATAAATATATATATATATATATATATATAATGTATACGTATACATATATATATATATATATATATATTTATATATATATATGTGTGTATACGTATACATATATATATATATATATATATGAGCTAAGCACAGTCAGGTTGTTACTTTGTGGAATAAGTGAATGTCAACAGATGTCTTCTTTGTTAAAGGAAAGACGGTTAAAATGTGGCTTGGCTTGGCTTTAGGCACTCGAAAATGTTCGTTAAAAGTTAGCGTCACCAAAATCTCTCTCTATTGGTTCTTTTAAGACTTTCGGGTCAAAACGACCAATCATCGATCAGGGCATAGAAAGGCCAAGCTGGGCGATTGAACTGCCCATAGTTTTTTAGTCAGTTACGGTTGGGAGGCTTGAGTGGGTTAGACCTACACGTCCAGGTCACGGGTGCCAGAATGAGTGCCAACCAGTACCATTTCTCTGAGGGACTTTTTATTAGTAAAGTAACGTAATGATAATTAAGGGCCGCCCTTGTAGCTTAAAATAGAATATAGCAGCTGTGGGAAACTTAACAATTCGAATCTCATTTGTGCATGTCCTCTCTCATAATAGTGTTAGCCATCAAATATATTCCTCTATCTTGTTTCACCAAGTTGCGAAGTGTGAACCCCCCTTAATACGACCTAAATCGGGTCATATATATATATATATATAGTATATATATAAGTCACCCACGTCTGTAGGCCAACATATGCACACTTTTGTTAGAAAAAAATAATGGATTTCGAAGAAACTCTTATATGTTTTCCAGTCCGGGAAGCAAACTATACCAATCCAAATTATTAGTTATCCTGTGTTGTAGAAAGACTCAGAAAGGCTGAAAGCTTATAAGGTCATACATTGATACATAGAGAAAATATTCTTCACATAGAATATGTTCATGTTGGTTTTTCAAACGGAAAAGAGAGAGAGAGAGAGAGAGAGAGAGAGAGAGAGAGAGAGAGAGAGAGAGAGAGAGAGACAGAAGAGAGAGAGACTCTGATAGCTAATTCTTAATCTCATGAAGAAAGGAGATTAAAAAATAACACGACTTGGGAAGACATTTTAGCAAAACTGAACGTCTTTTTTCTCTGAAGGTCCCAGACGTAGAATCTGGGATGGAATACGAATTCCTTGGTTGGTGCCTTGAGTAACGGGAATGTTGGATAGGTATGTGAGAGAGAGAGAGGAGAGAGAGAGAGGAGAGAGAGAGAGAGAGAATTGTAGAACCTTGGGTAACAGATTTATCTTACTAAGAAGAGAGAGAGAGAGATGAGTTGAGAATATTAAACAGAGTGGTGTGAATGTTAAACAGATTCAGGATTCCTCTTTGGATACTCATAAGGGAAATAAACAGGAAATGAGGAGAGAGAGAGAGAGGGAGAGAGAGAGAGAGAGAGAGAGAGAAGAGAGAGGAGAGAGAGAGAGATGAGAGAGAGGAGAGAGAGAGTGAGAGAGAGAGAGAGAGGTTCTCAGAATATGATAGACTAAACAAAAAATTAGTTTAAAAGAATCAAAGAAAAATCAGAAAAGATCAACTCTCTGCTTCAAGAAATTGTCTCAAGATAAAGTTGTAGAATTGTTACTGGAATCCAGACAAATGACGAAGCATTTTCTAGATGCTTTGCCATGATACCACCAGCGTGATTTGTTTCCAGCTTTTCGTTCCAGCGAGACGACTGTTAAAGTTTCGTTTATTCTCGTTCACATCTTTTTTTCCAGTGACTCCTGCATATCAACATCTTTTCCAGGGAATGTTAGGATTTTGAGCCTCTGACAATGCAACCATTTTAACGTGTTTCATTTTGGACGATGGTCCCTAGATTAGCCTCTGAAACATTTGAACTGTGTCCCTGAATAGGCTGGAATTATATCAGATCAAAGGGGGAGGGAGGGAGGGGGATATTTACAGCTTTGCTTTACATAAAACCTGTCAATGCTGTGATTCCGTCTTTTATGTAGCCTATAGATAGTGTTCTTTTGAAGAATTAATATTGTGATATTTACCATTTACTTCGGATTATTTGCTAGAGAGTAAAAGCCATTTTTCAAGAGAGGATTAACCTTTTCCTAAAGATAAATGTTTCGGAGAATTTTATTTGGTTGAATAGAGATTTGAAAAAGGCGTAAAATTTCTTATTGAATGTCCAATCGATTTTATTTATGGGGGAAAATGTCGTTTATCGTGTTGTGATATACGATAATATGAAGCTTGTTTCACGATTTGAGAAATGTATGATTAAGTGCTACCTTGGCAGGAGTGAAGCAGTTGGGAAGCAAACAAAGAGTGAGAGCCCAGGATATGGCAATCGAAGGTTATTTGGTTTGCAGGGGGACGTAGCCCCCTCCCCCCCTCCCTAGTTACGTAGGTAAGGATGTGTATCCTAGATTAGGTTAGGTAGGGAACCTTAGGTTAGATGGTGATCTTGTGTATGATTCCCTTTAAAATGTGGTACCTTTTGAAATTTTACACCCGATCTGGCCCAACGAACTGCAACGATACTTTGTATATATGTTTACAATTTAAATCAATCCTAAAACCGAGCAAACTGATGCACCGTATTTATAGGTAAAACAAATCAAGCCAACCCATAAGTAATTTATTGAAATAGAACCCACTGGCTAGAAATTAAAAAAACACATATTAGGAACCCAATAAATTTGGAACCACCATATAACAAACTATTAAAGAAACCATTAAATCACACTATTTTAGAGTTAAGTTAAACTATTAGCCGCGAGTTAACTGCTGTTTACTAGACGTTTTGAATTTTAATATCAAACCAGAAATATTCTAAAAACTTAGTATCCGGGTACTCATTGAAATTTGGCACATTGGGAAAGAGATGCAATTAAAATAGGTAATCGGTCACACATTAAACCCTGGACAGGTAGCGTGGCCAAACTCACCCGTTGCAGGTAGCATGGTGTCATATGTGTTACGCTCCCTTTTGGGGGGGTTAAAGGGAGGATACCAATTTACAATTTTTTTTTTTAATAGTTTACTAGTTTAAAGAGTCTACTTTCTACTGGGTGTAGGAGAAAAAAAACGCTGAATATAAAATAACACTGTACTTACATAAATACGAAAATAAGTATAAAATACAATTTTCATAAATAACTTGCACTGGAACACTTTAAAATAAAACAATGACAAAAAACCACTTGTGTGATGCAACTAGAGTCCTGTGTGCACAACTTTACGTAAAAACATCGCCGATATCAGCAAAACTGCCAGATCTGTAAAGAAAAGAAAAGCGGTTAATTTTTGTATACGCTAAATCACTACAAAATATTTGTGTGAAAGGAATGCTATATTTATAGTGGTAATACTTATTATATTTGGATGAATTTTTCCAAAAGTCATCTACAATGATCCCAGATGATGGCAATACCTTAGGAATTATATATAGTTAATATAAACTGGGCAAAAAGCTTAGTTCAAATGTAACACGTACCGTGCGCAATTGACGTAAAAGAAAGGCATATCTAGAAAGAGTACTAATAATTGATGTATATGCAATAAAATGGTAAATAAATAATCTATGATGACCCTAGATGACAGCAAAAAGGTTAAAAATTATTTTAGTAAGTATAAACGGGTAAGAAAAGTAATTCGTGAAACTTACTACGTGAGTTGGCACTGGTCGCAGGTGTAGTGACATGCGAGTTACAAACAGGCTTATGGCACTTGCCACACAAAAGCTTGATCCTGACATTAGAAGAAGAAGGGCAGAGAGGGCATCTGTTGCGCTTCTCACTTCGTTTTGGAGTGCCTGGACTCTCGTCTTCGGGCTCTTGTACCGCAAAAACAGAGCAAATGAGGTAAGTCAAGTCCCTTGGGAGGTACCTCTTGTTTGCGAGTCTTGAAAGTACTGCATAAAAAAGGAATTATTTACAACAAGATTGATAATCCCATAGAAGACACATACGGGCCACCTCCGGGTCTTCCTGCTGCAGGTCAGGGCAGAACATATCTGATCGAACGTGTCAACTCCTCCCTTTGTGGCATTATAAAACATGTGCATGTGACTTTTATGATCCTCAATAAGTGTGGGATTGTGATGAACTGTGGAAAGAATCTGGATCCTTTTCGTCGGCTTCACACGTTGGCACAAATGGTGACCTTGTCTTGTAATTTTACGTGGCAACAGATTCGGCTAATTCCAGGGGCGTTGTCAGCAACACAGTAGGCAGGTAAGGTTTGGGACGAATGATACCAACTAAATGCATCCCACGTTCACGGAGAGCCTTGGCTAGTGGCAGGGAAGTAAACCAGTTGTCTGTCGCAACAATACGCCAGCCTTCCTGAATGGTCGGGTTAGCTCCAACGTGAAATATTCTCCAAGGGCGTACTTGTATTGGTAGTTCCCTTTGCCCAGGTAGGGAATGGCATTGCACATGTAGAACGTGTCTGCATCACATGCCATAAACTAACTTGATGCCATACCTAAGAGAAAAGAAAACAAAATAAACAGAAAACAATAAATATAAGAAAACAAAACTAGACCTATAAAAAAAAATTTTAAAAATTGCATATATATATAAAAAAAATTAAAAAAATTGCATATATATATCTATCTATCATATATATATATATTATATATATATGTATATATATATATATATTATATATACATATATAAATATATATATATATAAATAAAACCTTTTACTTACTTTGCTGGTTTTATCGGGATGTACATCCTGAAACCGCACCATCCCCTGAAGGCGAGGAGCTGCTCATCCACAGTAAGATGCCCACTGGTTCATAGTTGGCAATGCAATTGGCAATGACCTGGTCCCACAAATTCCTTATGGGAGCAAATTTGTCATGTCTCACACGCTCCTCCCTCGTGGCAATGCTGTCAAATCGTAGTGCCCTCTGAATAAAGGCGAAGCAGCGCTCACTCATGATGCTCCTGTAGAAGGGGCATCCTAGAGACTTGGAGAACATCTCTTCCGCTGTCAGATGATTGTCCTTCCGTTGCCCCTGTCATGATGAGGATCCCAGGGAAGGCACGTAACTCCATGAGGGTCAATCCTTGAAGGTGGGGTCGCTTTGCCGCTTGTATTTGTTCCGTATGGTGATGATTTTGTCGTTGGTGTGGATGACCACTTCTGCAAGCATTATATTTGTCAAAAATTTGTCAAACACTTCAGCAGGAGTCCTACACCCGAAGACAGCCATGGTAGGACCGGCAGTGTCAAACTGGTCGATCTTCAAGATTGGTGGCATTGTTGGGTTTGGCTCTGAGTGCCACTTCGTGTTGTCCCTAGCCATGTAGGAGTTATCCGGCAATCTCTTCAATGCCACACCTTCTGCAGGCAAAGAGGTCCTCTCCTCCATTTTCCTACTCCTCATCTCCACGGGACTAAGATCAGGCACAGGAACCGCAGGATACGCTGAAGAAGGCCCAGGAGGACGCTTGAAGAAGGCCCAGGAGACGCTGAAGAAGGCCCAGGATACGCTGAAGAAGGCCCAGGAGAAGCTGAAGAAGGCACAGGAGATTCTGCAGGAGGTCACAGGAACAAGGGAATCAAGACGAACTGCGTGCGAGACAGCAAAATCTCGTCTCTCTTCATGCGCTGTTTCCGCTTCTTCAGCAGCCAAAAAGTTGATCCTCGTTTTCCTCACGCAGCAAGGTTTCATTGTCGACCAGGTCGTCTTGGATAGTGTCTTCTTCAAAGGTAATGGTCCAAAGGCTCTTCTTCATCACTACTGACGAAAAGGAGCTCCAAAAACTCCTCCTCCTTGAGATATTTCTTCGCCATGCTGAAAACTGAAAACAGGAAAAAATAGAAAATTAGAAATTAGCCTCAAAAATCACATTTTTGCTGCTTTCAAAACAAAATGGCGATTGGTACAAGTAGCTACACCATTCACTGATATGTTCCGATAGACACAATTACATTATTTCACTAAATAATAATACAGTAATGTAAATGCAAAATGTTTGCGTATGCGTGACATACATGATCCAAGCAATCAGGAGTACTTTAAATAAATAAACCAATCTAAGGAACAAGAAATTATCCAATCATTCACATGCGTTACAATTCATCATTTAGGAGCTCAGTAAAATCCACTAATAAGAGAGGAGCCAACTCACTGGAGGCTCAAATTCTACCAATCAGAGGTGCATGAAATGATGCAACCAATCAGAGGCACATTAAATACTCTAACCTATCAGAGGCACATTAAATAATACAGTTAATCATAGGCATATTAAATGGTCCATCCAATCAGAGGCACCTGAAATGATCCATCCAATCAGATGCACATTAAATGATCCATCCAATCCGAGGCACTTTAAATGATCCAACTAATCATAGGTACATTAAATGATCCATCCAATCAGAGGTACATTGAATGATCCATCCAATAAAACGCATATTGAATGATCCAACCAATCAGAGGCACATTAAATGGGTCCATCGCATATTTAATAAGTCTAAGGAACAGTATATTAGCCAACCTTTCACAGCAGCTCAGTAAAACACTCCAATCAGAGAGAAACTCTAGATTAGCCAATCTACTGGAGGTGTATAATCTGCCAATCGAAAGTGTATTTGATTATTCGTAAATGCCCTTTTTAAGAGTGCATATTCACTCTAGCAATTAGTGACACATCAAAAAAAAAAAAAAAAAAAAAAAAAAAGATGTGATATAAACATTCAACTCAAGACATCATTAAAACTGTCGTAATGAAAGTTTTATTTAGTGGAACAACCAATTGCAATTTGTAGAAAGACGAAAGTAATGGTCTCATAAAACTTTAGGATCAGGACACGTTAAATGAGATGTATTAAGCATCCGACTCAGGAGCTCATAAAAGCAGTAGAAATCAGACGCACAAAGAACCAATCGTAGGGTTATAAAGAGAAATTAGATGAACCACTAATGTGAGGGATGGTGAAGAACCAACTCAGGGGATAATAAAAACCTGGCAATCAAAAGGAATACTAAATGAACAACCAAATAGGACTAAAAAAACTGTGAAATTAAGGTCCACATAACAAGAACAACCAATTAAAGGTCGCTCATGAATGGCAATAGACGATGGATAGTGACAATGCCCTAAAAGACTGACCATACATACATATGATAAAAGACAAAGCCCCATCTCCATCCAAGCTAGTATCTGGAAGTGTCAGAAAATGGCTGCAGATGACTCAGCAGGTAGATCTAAAGGCTCCCAAAACTCCCACCCTTAGCTCACAGGGATGGTGAGGTTACAGACACTACATAAAACTATCAGCTTGATTGGGATTCGAACTCCAGTCAGCAGATCGCCAGGCAGGGATGTTGCTTAATGGGCTACCATAACCTTCAGCTTGAATGTCAATGAAACCATAAGAAATTGAGTACTGAATAAAATTCTAATTGGTGTCGGAATAAAGACCTAGTTCATGAACACACATCATCCATCAGCACTACAGGAATATTAAACTGACATACAATTGGATGCTTAATAAGAAAAAAAAACCTATCTTAAGGATCGCATTATTATTTTTATTATTGCTACTACTATCGTCGATAAAGCAAGATGCTATAAGCCCAAGGAATCTAAAATAGATAATAGCCCAGCGAGGAAAGGAAATAAGGAAACCCGATAGAATAGTGTGCCTGAGAATACCCTAAAAAAAGATATCTCTAACCCAATTTCATGAAAAACCATAGTACAGAGGCTATAACCCAACCCAAGTCTAGAGAACAATGGTTTGGTTTTTAAAATTTTCTTCTCCTAGAAGAGCTGCTTACCAAAGCTAAAGTCTCTTCTATAATTACCAAGGGGAAAGTAGCCACTGAAACTATTACAGTGCTGTAAACTATTGTACAGAGGCTATGACATTATTACTAGAGAAAATCAATTAGTGGCATAATAAAGACTTATTTCAAGCGCCGGCAAATACCATAGTACATTAATTGAAGGAGTGACTGCAG
>NC_090760.1:15240221-15242721 GCF_036898095.1 Palaemon carinicauda
TATATTTATTATTATATTCAAAACCAATATCGTAAAACATTAGGAGAAATTTGTAGTTAAAGTACTTTTCGTAGGTATGTTCCAAGGAGATATGATTATTTTGTATTTTTGTAATGGCAAAAAGGTTTTGCAGTATGTTGTATATAATATTTTTGTAAGATTTATGTTTTTAAGTCACAAAGGCGAAACTAAGAAAGTGGGCTTGGGAATTGAATGTTGAGGGGCTGACGTTTGCTGATGATACAGTTTGACTGCGGGATACTTTAAAGGAACGATTGCATGTGTGAGATACTGTTGATGGCGCAATATTTGTAAAAGTTCGACACCGTACTCATGAGTTATCTCTGTGGGATTATGTAAATTTTCTGCACTGATTTCCATCCCGACTCGACAAGTCAAGGTTGAGTAGCGCAGTAACAGTTTAAAGGTCGCTCACGAACGGCATAGGAAAGGGACAGTAACAGTGCCCTAGAGACTGACCATGAATGCATATGATAGGCACCCAAGCTAGGACCAGGGAGTGGCTAGACATAGCTGCTGATGACTCAGCAGGTAGACTTATAGTCTACCTCAAGCCTCCTCATAAACTCACAAGGGTGGTGAGGTTGCAGACTCTACAAGAAAGTATCGAGCTTAAGGGGACTCGAACTCCAGTCAGCAGATCGCCAAGCACGTTAGCTTTTAACCACTGGCTTATTTGTACGTATTTACAATATAGTCTTCTTGAGAGCTAAAGAACAGACGGTATTAACCTTTCCAAGATTATCTCTTATATTACCAATATTTTAAGCTGCCTGGGCACACAAGAAATATAATATGGATTAAAAATGACAAAGTCAATTGACCTTTTTAAACAATAACCTCCTACACTCATAAAATACATCGAATACTTATTGTACACAGGACATAACTATTTCGCAAAATGAAATGAAATATTTGTATCGGATCGCGAGGATTAAGAACGAATCATTCCTAATGAAATATTTGAATGCATAAAACCCTCGTCAAAGTAAATGAGAGTTAGTTTCTGGCAGCCAAAGCCCGGGATTTAATCCATGACGTCACGGTGCGGTTTGTTTACATTGATCGATGGATATCGGTGTGCGAATTTTACCGTCAGGTTCGATGTTTCCTTTTATGGATGTGTCTTATTGACTCTTTTTGAGATATTATTGATGTGTCTTACTGACTTTTGCTCTGTTTTGAAGATATTGTTATTGATTTATTTTATCATTAGTGTACGCGACCGTCAAAAATTACGACTAAATATTAAGATATATATGCACATACGCACAGATTCAATCCTCCCCCCTCTTGTCCTAACTACTACTGAGAGTTGTGGTTTCCGAATGTCCTCGAATTATTCCCTCTCACCATGGTATGACTATTTCCTTACTCCATAACCTTGGTACAGGGAGACACTTAGTAGTTAGACATCTGACACTCCCTCTTAGTCTGATCGGAATATATATATATATATATTATATAATATATATATATATATATATATATAATATATATATATAATATATATATAGTATATATATATATATATTATATATATATATATATATATATATATATATATAGAGAGAGAGAGAGAGAGAGAGAGAGAGAGAGAGAGAGAGAGAGAGAGAAGAGACTTGGTGTTTTATATGGGGAGATAGACTAAATATGAGTTGTTCTTCATCCTATTTTTTCACGGATTTATAATAAATTATTATTCGAAAAAGAATTTATATTTATACTATTAAACTCTGTTTCTATTCTTAATGAAAGAGAATTGTGTAAATGGAGGATTTGGTTAAATACTGCGAGTGCCTGAAATATGAGGTACACTTTTGCTTCAATTAATGGCTAGGAATTTGTTCATTGATAAATATACCAAACGTACAAAGATTTTAGGTCGAGTCTAAGACGATAGATTCCTTTTCAATTAAAAATAAACATCTATGTATGATGTAAAAGTTTCCAACGGTTTTAATAGTACAGGGCGGATGAGCAACTTGTTGAGTAATGAGAAATTTGGGTGTGGAGGAAATGCCCCCTTAAATCTCGATGAAGTCACTGGCAGCAGGGGTGATGGTTTGGGTTTAAGCCGATGGATAAACTGTCTCTTCAGCTTTTACTCTTAATGCCTGGCAATTGATCTTACTAGAATTATTATGGACCGGCAGGGGTCACTTGCCTTAGTTAGATAGGCACTGCGCATCACAAGGAACTGACTATCCTTTGAAGTATCTAGCCAATGAATCTTCTGATGCCCTTAGCGTCAATAGTCGTAGGAGGAGATGATGATGATGATGATGATAAGTAATATATAATATCGTAAACGTAATAAACTACAGTGTGTTTCTCGATGTATTTTTTTTTTCTTATGTGTTTAACAAGGAAATTTTACTTTAATTTTGTTATGGATAACAGATATATCATACATCCATGACAGACAAACTCTGATAAACGGTTTAGGCTAATAATAACCTTCGCGCTACTGTTAGTA
>NC_090760.1:15252721-15257721 GCF_036898095.1 Palaemon carinicauda
GGCAGAACATACAATGAGAAGGACAAACAATAAATGGACATTAAGAATAACAAAATGAGTCCCTAGAGATATCAATTAAAGATAATGGATTGACGAGCTAAGAAAATTTGCTCTTATAGACTGGCATAGAAAGACCATATACAGATGCAAGTGGAAGGACATGTTTTAGGCCGTTGTTTTGCTGTACACTAGTAACGAGTGAAGATGATGATATATATTTATAGTCATTTAAACCATTCTTTATTATTATTATCATTATTATTATTACTTGCTAAGCTACAACCCTAGTTGGAAAAGCAGGATGCTATAAGCCCAAGGTCTTCAACAGGGAAAATAGCCCAGTGAGGAAAGAAAATAAGGAAAAACTACAAGAAGTTTCAGAACAATAACATTAAAATAAATATTTCATACATAAACTATAAAAACTTGAAAATAACAAGAGGAATAAAAACAAGATAGAATAGTGTGCCCGAGTGTACCCTCAAGTAAGAGAACTCTAACCCAAGACAGTGGACCATTGTACAGAGGCTATGGCACTACCCAAGACTAGAGAAGGTTGGTTTAATTTTGGGGGTTCCTTCTCCTAGAAGAGCTGCCCACTAAAGCTAAAGAGCCTCTTCTACCCTTACCAAGAGGAAAGTAGCCACTGAACAATTGCAGTAGTTAACCTCTTGCCTGAAGAAGAATTGTTTTATAATTTCAGTGTTGTCAAGTGTATGAGGAAAGTATAGGCCAGACTCTTCTGTGTGTGTGTAGGCAAAGATAAAATAAGCCGTAACCAGAGAGAGAGGGAACCAATAATGTACTTTCTGGCCACTCAAAGCACGCATTAACTCTCTAGCGGTAGTATCTCAAAGTGTTCCTGGTTGAGATACTACTTTAAATCTCTAAAATATCTTCAGTGGTGTCAACTTCAATACCTTAAAATCTGACATACCCAACTTATGTAAAAGTTACCATTTAGGCTCTTAATGGCCCTATTCTTCATGCTACCCTCCCCCCTCCCACAAGTCAGTGGCATTTTATGACTCGAAGATATTAAAGCAGTACAGCTTAGGCATAAATTCAGCTCCGGAATATTTTAAAAAGGCTTTACAGGATCTTTTTTTTTTTTTTTTTTTTTTTTTTTTTTTTTTTTTTTTTTTTTTTTGTATTACGGCTGTTTTTATGTTTATGGGGGGATATTAACTTTTTGGACAATGTGAGATATTGTTAACGCTTTTCTTTTTTTTTTTCTTTATATAGAAAGTTTGTTTGTTTGTTGCCAATAGTGTACATTACTTTATTGTATAATCTTGAAATATATAATAGTTTATTTTTTTAAATTGTATATTGTCGTTGTTTTTCAAAAATATTCAAGGATTGTAGTCTATATTTTCATTTGTGATTTTATTTTTTCTTAATTCTAGACAGTTTATATAGTCCCATTTTTTCAATTTTTTTTTTTTTAAATTTAGCATATTCCTGTTGTGGTTAGACGTGTGTTTTTAGGGGCATTATGGCAACGGAAGTAGTTTTTCTATTTTATGGGGACATAAGCTTTTGGGCTAGAAACTACAGCTCTCTGAAATAATACTGATAGAGAAAGATTCTCTCTCTCTCTCTCTCTCTCTCTCTCTCTCTCTCTCTCTCTCTCTCTCTCTCTCACACACACACACACACACACCGTGGTTCGACTCGAAGCAATGAGTGTGGTCGCAGCCGTTTCTAGTCCACTGCAGGTCAAAGGCCTCATTTTCATGTTTGACCAGTTCTCTTACCCTGGTGGTCAACTTGTGATTGGTGTTGGTGGGAGATTATCGTCTGATCGGACGTAGCTAACCAACCTAGTATGGGTGTCCCTCACTAGTACAGTTTTGCTCATCATGGCGATAGGCAAACCCTATAACTACGTTAACATCCAGATTTGAAGTAATATATATATATATATATATATATATATATATATATATATATATGTATATATATATATATATATATATGTATATATAATTATGTATATACAAATATATATATATATATATATATATATATTATATATATATATATATATATATATATATATATATATATATATATATATATAATTGTATGTATATATATACATACATATATATATATATATATATATATATATATATATATGTATATATAATTATGTATATACAATTACGTATATATATATATATATATA
Organism: Palaemon carinicauda; assembly: GCF_036898095.1. Classification (NCBI taxonomy): domain Eukaryota; kingdom Metazoa; phylum Arthropoda; class Malacostraca; order Decapoda; family Palaemonidae; genus Palaemon; species Palaemon carinicauda. The sequence continues at coordinate 15,254,916 of NC_090760.1, forward strand.
TATATATATATATATATATATATATATATATATATATATATATATATATCACAAGCACACGTGATTTCAATCAATGTAAATATCACCCACGAATGGCATTTAATACCGAATTCTATCTTGGGAATATATATCGACTTGGAATTAATTTTATGGTAACAGCTTCTGGCCGGGTGGAGATTCGAACCCTCAACTGTTCGGCTGGAAACTATGCCTGCAGAGACCTTACCGAAAGAGCTATCAAGAGAGATAAAAGTTTATGACAAGTCCTCGTACATATTCCTGTCGAATTCAGAAATCTGTTCATAGACTTGAAATAAATTCATCTCCACCATGATAGCTGAATCGTGAGTTTGCAACACGTGGTTATTTTAATGAACATATATCACAAGCACACGTGATAATTTACTAAATGTATTTTAAAGACTTTGTTTTCTCTGAAGAATTACAGATGTGAATTTTTCAATCTCTGAAATGTCACAATTTTAACGAGAATATTATTATTGGTATTAATAGTTTTAAGTAATTTCAGGAATGTTTATTGATAATATTATTAGTTTTATTATGTAATTTGAGGAAAGTACGTTATTGAGATTAATAGTTTTAAGTGATTTGAGGAAATTATAATTGTTTCTAGGATGAGGATATGACAGGGCATGTGTTAAAAGGAGGTAGGAGGTATTGGGGGGAAAAGCTTTGATTTAACTATAAGTCCTAACAGCCTTACAAATGGCCTCATCCCACACACAATTTTGATATAAATGTTATATTTAAAAAAAAAGAAAAAAAAATCATGTTTTCACATTCAAATGTCATGTTTTCATATCCAAAATTAATGTTTTCACATAAAAAAATTGTTCTCATTCAAAGAAACAAATTGCAACATGTTGAGCTGCCATTTTCAAAATTTAGAAAGAAATCCCTTTGAAAATGTGGTGCCATCCCCAGCAAGGGGGAATAATCCATTAACTATCCTCTCTGTTCTTTTGTTATCGTTTGTATTTTCTTTCTTTTTGTCGAGAAATTTGCCTAAACACGTGATAAATTTAAGAAAGAATGAGAGGCAATAACATAGGTCATTTGTATGCAAGGATGTACAGTTGAGGGCCTCACTACAGTATCCTACTTTCACATTTCTTTTCAGCAAGAAGAGGAAGTTTTACTTCCCGGGGGTTGCTTATTGCCAGTTTGTCGCCATAGAATCCATTGTTTTTTTTTATTATGGAACGTCCTTTAGAGAGAGCTCATACCAAAACCAAAAAAAAGAAAAAAGAATTGGTAGAAAATTATTAAAATGTTTAGTAGAAGACCTAGATAAAAAAGTAGACTTTCCATTTCCCCTTTGAAGCTTATATTTCCAGGGCCATTCTTATTGCCAGTTTGTCGCTATAGAATCCATTTTCTTTATTTCCAAATGCTTAAAGAAGGAGCTGATTTTTAAAAGACAAAATAAAACCATTACTATTCTAGTTCAAAAAATACTGATTTAAAAACGAACATGAAAAAATATTAGAACACTTTAATAAAAAGGACTAGATATCTTATTTCCATTTAAAAGACTTTTTCCACTTTTTTTCTTATTGCCAGTTTGTTCCCACATAACCCATTTTCTATATTTCGGAACTCCAATTAGAAACAGCTAATTTGAAAAGCAACCCCCCTCCCCCCAAAAAAAAATATTTTTTAGGTGAAAACAAATGATTACAAACAGATTAATTAAAAAAAAATCAGAAACATTACTTTCCTACTTAAAAACAGACTTTAAAAAAATAAAGATGGAAATGTTTGAAATATCTAGATAAAAAACACCTAGATTTCTTATTTCCTTTTTTGAAGCTTATATTTCCAGGATGTATATTATTGCCAGTTTGTCACCAGATAACTCATTTCTTTATTTCTGAGAACCCTATAGAAATTTTATCCTGAAAGCAATATAACAAAAACTACAATTTTTAGTTGAATAATAATAATAATAATAATAATAATAATAATAATAATAACGGTAACGCTAATCAATTATTATTATTATTATTATTATTATTATTATTATTATTATTATTATTATTATTATTTCAGTTGAAAATAACATAGAATTTTTTTTTTTTAATATTTAACCTAAGTCTATGGCATAACTTGAAAAGTAATTTTTTAGATAAATTTATAGACAATAAAATGGGAAAATAGAAAAAAAAAACCAGCAATTAAAATAATTTTACCAATATTGCCACAACTTCCTAAATTAATCTCTATAAGAACTAAGCGATATAAAAAAAAGAAACATTAAAAAATAACGACCTAAACGTGACTTGAAACGTTCATTAGCATTCTATGCCTGGATCAGACTGGCTCCCACTTTTGTGCCAACATGAAATATGGTGTTCAACTACCGTAGAGTTTACAGAGGGTTAGAGGGCCTTACGGCTGTTGGGACTTATAGTTAAGCCTGAGCTCTCCCCCCCCCCTCCCCACATTACCTTGTCCTACCACCTCCTCATACACGCCCTGTCACCTCCTTATCTTACAAATACTTGTTATCCTCACTCTCCTCAATTTAATACTTTTCTATTTGTATCTGATTTCTTCTGTCCCACCAATCATATTCAATTTCTTATTTTTTATAAAAAACAAAATGTCTTTAGCTCCTAGAATATTACTACACTCATGTTCCCATACCCCCCCCCCCCCCCACCTGGTAGTTAACCATTGTATTCTATTAACAATCAAGTAAGAAATTCATTGTTTATCTCAACACATGTGTCGTATATTTCCTGTATGGAACTGTCATTAACCTCAGGAATTTGTTTATTCA
>NC_090760.1:15262721-15265221 GCF_036898095.1 Palaemon carinicauda
TCTCATAAAATATCTTTTATCACTATAGAAATAATCTTAGCTGGTAAACTGGGTGTGATATTACCTAAATAATGGTAGATTTAATTGCTCACCAGTTATATTCAATATAGGTATATGGGTATATGCTTCCTCTATAATGAAATGCAGTAACTATCCATTTATTTGATTTTCTGTTTGTAAAAGAAGTATGTTTAACTTTGCTGTTATCTTGTCCTCGCACTACAGGCCCTTGTATACACCAGTAGAGTGAAGATAGAGCTTTGAAATACCATATTATCCCACATTGGTTACTAATCGTTTTTAATTTTCCGACACATACACCAAATAGTCTGGCGTGTTTTTTTTTTTTTTTTTTTTTTACACATTTTCCTATTTCCTCGTACACCTGACAGCACTGAGATTACCAAACAATTCTTTGCTCAAGTGGGTAACTATTGTACTGTAATTGTAGAGAGGCTACTTTCCTCTTGGTAAGGGTAGAAGAGACTCTTTAGCTATGGTAAACAGCTCTTCTAGGTGAATTAGACTCCAAAATCAAACCATATTTCTCTAGTCTTGGATAGTGACGTAGCCTCTGTATCATGGTCTTCCACTGTCTCTGGGTAGAGTTCTCTTGCTTGAGGGTACACTTGGGCACACAATTCTATCTAATCTCCTTTCTTCACTGGGCTATTTTCCTTGCTGGAACCCTTGGACATGGAGCCTCTTGCTTTTCCAAATAGGGATTTAGCTTAGCTGTAAACACTAATAATGATATTGATAGAATGGATAAAGAGGGACTGTTAAGCAAGCGATAGAGGCGAGTGTGTCAAGAGGAAAGGTGTGTCGGAGATCAACGAAATGTGTCAACATTCTTCGTGACTTTATAGTTCTCTTTCTTTAGATTCACTTCCCATCAGGGAAACAACTTAGTGTTGAAAATAAACAATAAAGTAAAAACATACGACTTTATTAGATAAATAGTTTAATATAATTCCCTAAGCTCCACCATCATGACTTTTTATATGAATATGATTCACATATATTGCAAATATTATATGTTATTTTTTTAACGTTCAAACTTCACTTGATAGTCATTTTCAATTATACATACTTGAGTTTACTAATTAATATGAAATGAAGTCTGTTTGAAACGGGAAATTATAATGATTTTGTTTCAAGTAGTGTAATTAAAATACGAGTTTAATTGTGTTCAATTTTATTATCATTACTTAAGGATGTCTAAATATGTAGATAGATATGCACACATAGACTCAACCCTTCCCACCCCCACCCCCTTTCCTAACCACAACCAGATAGTTTCGGCATTTGTGAGAATATGGTCTCTTGGGGTACCACCTCTCACCAGGGTATGACTATTCCATCTCTGCCCTCAGCGGCGTGACAGGAAGGATATATATATATATATATATATATATATATATATATATATATATATATATATATATATATAACCAAACACTTTCTGTGTTTTATATACGGGAAGTTATTATTATTATTATTATTATTATTATTATTATTATTATTATTATTATTATTATTATTATTATCAGTTAGTAATATTAAAAGTAGTAGTAATGGTAAACTACATCATCCCTTTCAAAATGAAGCAAATAAGTTACTAAAAGGCAGTATATAGCTACAAAAACTTTTACTTATCAAGCAGTTAAAGCCATTTAACCGACGCCTAATTTTGCTGATAACCAGGACTATTTACATTCTGATTAAATTCTTACAACGTTTGACTTCACTGTAATAGGACGAGAAATAAGATTATCCCCAGAAGAGAGAAAAATATGAAAAAAATCCTTTATATTTCACCTGGTCCCATCACCAAAACAAAAGTGGTGCAGCAATAGTTGTATCCCTCTTGCTGATTAATGTAAGAGCAACAGCATACCTATACAACGTCCCATTCAAGTTAATCTATTTCACTCGCGACAAAAGCAGAGCGAAGTTTTGTATTAATTCCCCGTTCCGGGTTGCATGACTCATTGTCATTCCGGATCATTAAGCAGTCGGAGCATTCTCATTAAGGGCAATGGTTGCACTAGAGGGTTTCTTTTTTTTTTGAAAGGGGGGGAGTGGTCACTGGGTCCATTTTTTTTCTTCTTCTTGTGGTTTTGATGTCCACCTGTTTGATTCAACTTTTTGTTTTGACTGCCAGCGTTACTGTGATAGGGGATTGGATGGTGATATTTAGATGCTTGTGGAATGTAGTTGTGGGTGTGTGGCTTATGGTAACCTTTAGGTATATTGCTCCATTACGGTTTTGACGTCTGGCGGTATGTCTGATCTTGTTTTGTAACATTTTTCTTCAGTATTATAGCAAGAGGAAATTGTTGATATGTATACATATATATATATACATATATATATATATATATATATATATATATATATATATATATATATATATATAGAGAGAGAGAGAGAGAGAGAGAGAGAGAGAGAGAGAGAGAGAGAGAGAGAGAGAGAGAGAGAGAGAGAGAGAGAGAGA
>NC_090760.1:15272721-15275221 GCF_036898095.1 Palaemon carinicauda
AGAGAGAGAGAGAGAGAATTTTTGTCTGAATGGTTTTCGTAGATCGATATGAAGAATCAGTATGGCTATAATTTGCCTAATTTAGGAAGAATAACACCAGTTCTTCAGAAGAGAGAGAGAGAGAGAGAGAGAGAGAGAGAGAGAGAGAGAGAGAGAGAGAGAGAGAGATTTTGTGTTAAAAATAGTGTTTTATCATTATTGGTCTAATTATTATTTGATTAAATTATGTGAATAACAGTCATTATTCTCATCTTCACAGTTAATGCATATTTAAGTATTAGGGTGGCTCCAAGGAAACATGATAAGTCACTTCCATGATCACCCTTTTAACTAGAACGGGCACTTGGTATACCACATACCTTCGCCACCGTCTCTTTTGTCACCAAGAAAACTGATGATGTTGTGGGTATTTGATCCCAAAACACATATATCGGGTTATAGTCAACTGAATTATGCTCAATTTGGCAGTAGTATCGGGCAAATCCGATAAAATTGGCCACTCTATGGTAAAAAATTATTTTTTGCCCTTTTATGACCTTGTTCTTGACTTTTAACCCAATCACTCCCTAAATCGTATCAAATTGTCCTTGAAGCATGGCCAGTCAACCCACCAAATTTCACGAGATTCGGTCATATAGGTTGTGCGTTATGCGGATCGCAAACACACAGACAGAAAACAGATCAAAACATAACCTATGCCGCAATGAAGTTGGAAAAGGTAATAATAATATTATGGGAGACGAACTCATTTCTCTCGGGTAGAAATTGGAGGTAGTTAAATGTGGGTTGAATCTACCGAAGAATGTTTGGTGAGCTATTATATATTGTAGTTAAAAAAGGAGTACATTGTCTTTAGACTATTTGTGTGTTTTTTCGTAATAATTTAAATACAAATATGAATGTGCGTTATTCATAACTTTAGTGAGGAATTACCAATTCACAATTATTCAAGAGAAGTAACTCCTTATTATATGATTAATATATATATATATATATATATATATATATATATATATATATATATATATATATATATATATATATATATATATATATATATACTGTATATATATCTATATATATTTACTCATTCATTAATTTTTTCATTTATAGTTTTCCCGCCCTTCCTTTATGTAATTTCGGTAATTGGCGATTTGCAAAAAACTTTTATACGTTAAAATTGTTTTGTATCATTCCATTTAATTATGGAATTTTGCATTCGATCATAAAATGACGACTAGCGTTAATTGAAAGAGAGAGAGAGAGAGAGAGAGAGAGAGAGAGAGAGAGAGAGAGAGAGAGAGAGAGAGAGAGAGAGAGAGAGAGAGAGAGTTCGCTAGACACGTGAGAAGGTCCCATAACTCTCAATTGGGGCTAAACTCCGTAAGACTCAGAGGCCATTTTTAATCTGCTTCCATCCTCTTATATTTTCTCTCATTAATGAGAATCATCCTCAATAGCTTTTGCCATCGTTTAGGGGATTTGAATTTCGCAGATATATTATTTTAGATGTTGTTTACGACACTGAAATGGCTGGATCTAGGATATTCACTTTCCTTTAGATCTGCCCTCTTATATTTTCTTGGTGGATTCACGGAAGATAACGTCTCATTGAAGTTCCATCGCTAATATGTGCTGTAAGTTTAATTTTTTAGATATTGCACTTAACATGGTTAGTGTTACCCACTTACGTATATATATATATATATATATATATAGATATATATATATATATATATATATATATATATATATATATATATATGTATATATATATATATATATATATATATATATATATATATATATATATATATATATATACACACACACACACATATATATATATATATATATATATTTATATATATATATATATATATATATATATATATATATATATATGTATGTATGTATGTATGTAATGTGTATATATATATATATATATATATATATATATGCATATATATATATATATATATATATATATATATATATATATATATATATATATATATATATATGTGTGTGTGTGTGTGTGTGTGTGTGATATTATTGTTGTTTTAAACGTCCTTATTCTTTTGGTAGCTTATATTATTAGAAGGTAATTTAATGTAATGTAAATATCTCACCCAACGAGGGGGAAAGGCTATACAAGAAGATAGAAGAACATAAACGAAAAAGAAAAAATGTGTTAACCCTACATTGCAAAAGAACCTTAAATCTCTGTACATTGTATAGTCCAACAAAATGTGGGAACTTCCCTGTCGGGACTAGATCACTAGTAGTACAACAAGTGTAAAAGATGGGAAGTATTACTATATGAATAGCTTCATTGAAATAAAATAACAGGTACAAATACCGTGAACCTACTCCATAATTTATACATATACCAATGCCGCTGAGTGTGACGGGAAAGAAATGCATACACACACACAAACACACACACACACACACACCCATATATATATAAATATGTATATGTATATATATATATATA
>NC_090760.1:15282721-15285221 GCF_036898095.1 Palaemon carinicauda
TGGCAATGGATATGTTAAATTAACTGAATTATCATTATGCAGTTGTGAAATTGAACAGATAATATGATTATAAAAAACATACGAACGTGTATATATATATATATATATATATATATATATATATATATATATATATACATATATATATATATATATATATATATATATATATATATATATATGTATATATATATATATATATATATATATATATATATATATATATATATATATATATATATATATATATATATATAAATTTACACACACACGTTCATATGCTTTTTATAATCATATTATCTGTTCAATTCCACAACTGCTTAATAATAATTCAGGTAATTTAACATTTGCATTATAAAATTTTGTTTTAAGTAACTATAACTAAGGTATATAGAATATATGAATATAATCATACTTGAATATATGAATAATTAGAACGCTAAATCTAAAAGTATTTACTTGAGTACAAAACAAAATGAAGAATAACTTTTATATTTTCATAACATAGAGAAATGTATAACTATACAAATAACTATAGTAAGCAATCAGGAAATTTATGAATGGAAAAATATATTATTCATTCTCAAGAAGGTACATGAATAAACTGACGGTACCAATGAATATTAAAATTCATGGCCGCCCATCCATCCGTCTTTGCCAACATCCCGTCAATCAAAATAAAAAAAAGGCTGACAAAGATTTTAACCATATGATATATGCAATCTTTTTTCCTTGTTCTTCTTTTTGAGGATATTTCCATATTGAAAACATTTCATGATGTCTCTAAAATCTTTTTCATTCTGAGAACTGAGATTCTGAATAGATTATGTGTTCCAAATTTCCTGTTGAAAATAGAGATTAGAGGTAGAGAGAAATTTTATCCTTTTGGGACCATTGATAAAGGTTCGATGGACTAGCGGTTTCCCCTTTAGAGGATGGAGATTGAAAATAGATGAGTCTATTCTCTTTTTGCTTATAATAAGAGAAAATAGATTTTCCAATGTCCTTTTCTTTTTGGTGGAGTAAGACTAAATATTTCTAACACACCCTTGCCTAGCGATATGCCGTACTGAGATTCAAGTCCTGCTTAAGCTGGATAGTTTCTTGTAGTGTCTGCAGCCTTACCATCCTTGTGAGCAAAGGATGTAGATTTGAGGAGCCTATGTGTCTACCTGCTGTGTCTATCTCCTAGCCCTCCCTGGTCATAGCTTTGGTGAAGAGAAGCTTGGGCGCTGACCATAGTCTATATAGTCAGTCAGTAGTGTATTGTCACTGTCCTTTGCCTCTGCCATTCACGAGCGACATTTAAACCTTGAGCACGTTATAAGGTTTAGGGCTGTGGTGGCCAATGCGGTAATGTTCCTGACTGGTGAACGCCAGACTGGGGTTTAAGCCCCTCTCAAACTCATTAGTTCCTTTGGTCGCTACAACCTCACCATCTTTGTGAGCTAAGGATGGAGATTATGGTTTCGGGGAGCCTATGGGTCGGTCTGCTGAGTCAACAGCAGCCATTGCCTGGCCCTCCTTGATCCTAGCTTGGGTAGAGAAGGGGCTTGGGCACTGATCATGTGTGTATGTGGTCAGTCTCTTGGGCATTGTCCTGCATGATAGGGCAATGTCACTATTCTTGTCTCTGCCATTCATAAGCGGCCTTTAAACTTTAAAGGTAAAGTGCGTAGGTTCCATAAGACCGGATTAACCTTAATCAGGCAATTAGAATTGAAAACATCTTTTGTACCTTGAAAATTTAAATTGAAAATAGCTACATCTATTTCCACATCTACGAATATATATTGAATAACTATTATACCAGCAATTCTGTCTTTTGAGAACAGATATTTGGGAAATTACAAACTTAATTATTTCTAAATATGTCTGAATGTTATTTATGAAATGTGATGACATTTCATGGAACGCTGAGAAAAGACTTGATTAGATTTTTTGGCGAATCCAGATCTGAATGGTGTTTTCCTTTCTTCCTCACGTTATATTTCTAGACGCCATTATGGATATCAATATTCTGGGAATCTGTGGCCTACATTATCTTGAGGGATCAGGAGCTGATTTCACACTAAGGCATTTTACTTTCGTGCATGTTCCTTTCCCGATACATACTCCGGATTTTCTGGCCGGTTCTTTACACAATCTCCTCTTGCATACGCCCGGCGACACTAAGATAACCGAAATATTCTTCTTCACTGAAGCGGGTTAACAATTTCATTATCATTGTTTAGTTTTTATTTTCCTCTTGCTAAGGGTAGAAGAGAAACTTTATCAATGGTAGGCAGCTCATCTAGGAGAAAGACACTCCAAAATCAAACCATTGATCTCTATTCCTGGGTAGTGCCTCAGCCTCTGTACCATGGTCTTCAATCTTTTTGGGGTAGAGTTCTCTTGCTTGAGGGTACACTCGGACGATCAATTCTATCTGTTTCCTAATTTACTTTTTTCTTTTGGTTATATTCCCTGATGGAACCCTTGGGCTTATAGCATTCAGCTA
>NC_090760.1:15295221-15297721 GCF_036898095.1 Palaemon carinicauda
GTATATGTACGTTTGCGTGCATGTGTCCATGTATCATATATTTGTATTTCAGTAACTCACTTTGAGTCATACCGACATTTACCTCTTTACTATATTCAATATTTTGTTTTATCCATACCTCTCAATAATTGATTATCTGTACTCGTTATTTATATTCTATTAGGTTAACGTAAAATTATTTCTTTGTTTTATTAAAATCAGCCTTGTTTTTCTTTCAAGTTAAAGTATTTTTGTAGTTTGTTTACTATGGTGTTAATGTAAGTTAAGTGGCTCTCCGATTGTTTAATAGTGTTTTTGCGCCTCCTCCTCCTCCTTTGTGTATTAGTTGACTATCGTTTTAACGATTGTTATTCTTTTTGCTGTGAGTGTTGATGAACGCTGGGAAGGTGATGAGTGGACATGGTCGACCGGTGAAGGCAGTTCGGGCCTTGATAAGCTCACACCGACACTATTTCCCGTCTCAGCATTCTTTGTGATTTGGAGGACGACTTTGGCTATTACCTTCGCACTTCCGTTGAAGTGTTTAGCAGGTGCTCTGTCATCTGCGACGGTAGTTTTCTGCTACTTGTTCCCGTCGGAGGATTTGCACAGGAGTTGTGTCGTCGCTGCTTCCTGACACTGGAGTTTTGCATTTCCTTGCCGTGTCCTTCTAGTCCAGCTGTTACATACGGGAGTGAGAGCAAACTGGCTCGTGAGGTGATACGTAGGGCGGCTGACGCCAGGTAAGACAAATTATCGTTCCTCTTGTATAGGGAAGTGGATTGCCCCTCAATGCCTGGCGTGCAGCTTTACCCTTCCGTTAGCAGTTTAATGGATTAAGCACGGCTCTGAGTTCAACTTATCTTCTGGTACTTCACTTGAGGTGAAGTTGTTTATTTTACCCATTTTGTTTGTTTATAATTGTTTGTATATATTGGAGTTTCATTGATGTATGTTGTGTGTTAATTTTTGTAATCAGAGTTCCACATTGTTTAGATTTGTATTGTAGGTAGGAATGTTAAGGTTTTCATTGTTTTCATCTCCTACTTCCTTCTTCCTTTTTATTATTAGGTTATTGATTATTTTGGCTAGCCGTATTTGGATCCACTTGGTTATTATTAAATGTTTTCTCTCTTTGAATTTTCTCATGTGTAAGGTTTAGTGTAGTAGCTTTAGGTTTTTCTTGTGAGTTCCCGAGAACCAGTTATTTGTTCTCTTGAATATTCTGTACAATTAAGTGTATTTTATATCTCAAGGTTGATTTAAGTCATTGTTCTAGTTTATAATAAATATTGTTAAGTTTTCTTGGGTCTCTGTTTTCGTCTTTCCTTATCACTGACGTACTTTTACCGACTGCAATCCTTGAGAATGTAATTATCTTAAAAGAACCTGCATTACAACCTGGTAGGTTGTAACATATTCTTAATTTTGCTATTTTTACTGGATATCTTTTCCTAAATCTAAAATAAAGAATAGGTTTCCTCTTACATAATTCTCCATTTCATTCTTTCCAAACATATAGATTTTTTTCAACTAATTTTTGCTGTTGATATCTATTTCATATATTCCCTCAGTTTTCTCTTTTCATATTTCTCTAAAAGAATATGGACGGGATTAATAGCTTCGTTGACTACCGTTCAAAATTCTATTTTATCCCTTCCGGATCGTTGGCTAACTAAACCAGCCCTTGGGGAGCAGAGATGTGTAGTGTGATGTGGAAAAGGGATGTGGCCTTCATAAGGGGAGGATCTGTAGTGATGTGATGGGTTTAGAAACGGAGAAGCAGATGGAGATGTGTAGGTTGATGTAAAGCTAGGATGTATTGGGAAACTTTTTGGTTCACTTCACATCAAACGGTTTAATGTCGCCCGTTTTTTTTTTTTTTTTTCGTGTGGATTAGAAATCAGTGAAGATCAGTGAAGCTCTTCAGATGCTGGCCGCTCGGAAGAATTAACAGGTGGCAGCTATTTACTAGCTGCGTACACTGCTAACCCGCCTGCTTACAACTTAGCAGCTTATAGAAACTAAAAGGCCGATCGGGGGAAATACGCTCTTGTGAAGTCATGCCTCCCAACAAGTGGAAATTTTTTTTTTGTGTAGAAAAAATCTGCTCTCGTGAAGCCATGCCTCTAAAAAAGCGGAAATTATTCCGCGCGGAAACATTCCGCTCTCGTGAAGACATGCCTCCCAACACGCAGAAATTTTCCGTACGGATAAAATCCGCTTTTGTGAAGACACGCCTCCTAAAGAGCGGAAATTTTCCCGTGCAGAAAAAATCCGCTCTTTTGAAAACATGCCTCCCAAAGGGCGGAAATTTTTCCGTGCGGAAAAAATCCTCTCGTGTGAAGCGAGCCTTATGGAGAGGTAGTAAATTGGAAGTAATAAAGGAAAAGCTGTGGAAATAGGCAATGTGATGTGAAGAAAGAATTTTCACAGTGTTTCAGATCTGTGAGGAGTTCGATGTACTAGGAGAACATATTAGATGTTTAGGATGATGTGGATGACGAATGTTGTGTAAGAG
>NC_090760.1:15302721-15305221 GCF_036898095.1 Palaemon carinicauda
TAAATAATGGAAATTCTCGCAGATATGTTAATACTAGTAGGAATGTAGGGAACAGTAAGGCTTCGGGATCAGGAATAGTCTGTTTTTGGTGTAGCAGAAGAGGTCATGTCGAGTCTCAGTGTTTCTCGAGAATGAAATATTTCGAAAGAAACCCGAAACCTGTTAACGTTGTAACAGCAGCTGAACCGCCAAAGGAAGACGAATCTAGATGACTTAGATTTCGTAAGTACATAACTGACGGATCTATTTTCACGGATACGACTAAACGGATTGGGACAAACGTTAAAGTATTGAGAGATACTGGGGCCGCTCAGTCATTAATTTTACGAGGGTCTGTCCCGGATGGATATGTATATAAGAATGATGAGTATGTCGTATTGGGTGGTTTCCCGAACACAGTGAATTCATACCCATTTGAATTTTTTTTTCTTGATACTAATTATTTTTCAGGTGAGGTAAAGTTGGCTGTTGTTGATAGTTTGCCAATTCCCAAGATAGATGTAATTTTTGCTAACGATTTATCCATTACAGATGAATCTTGTATTTTTCCAATTCTGTCTGTGGTCGAAGTAGGGGACGACCACTGTCCTATAAATGATATTTTAAAACCTATCTCTGTGATAACGAGGTCAAAGGCAAAAGAGGTTGACCTGGCCGAGGTTGAGTTGGATTTGGATGTGATTGATGGACATAAGACTGACTTTGTGACAAATGGTGTACTTAATTTTCGAGACGTGGTGTGGGATTCCAAGGCTTTTAGGAAAGCCCAGACTGTTGAATTTAATGAAGCAATGAGTAGTGATATTAGTGATTTATCTAAGCCAGTATTCTGTAAAGAGAAAGGGTTGCTTTACAGGGTTAGTAGGTCAGCTGTTGCACCTGCTGACCAGGTAGAAGTTTCTCGTCAGTTGGTAGTTCCTGATGAGTATAGGAAAAAATTTGTTTTTGGCTCATGAAAATAATCTTGCTGGGCATTTTGGGGTCAGAAAAACTTTTCAGAAGGTCGCACAACATTTTTATTGGCCCCGAATGCGCAGAGATATAAAGCAATATGTACTTTCTTGCAAAGTGTGTCAGTTGGTGGGGAAGCCCAACCAAAAGATACATAAAGCCCCAATCATTCCCATACCTTCAGTTGGGGAGCCTTTTGGGGAGGTGGTGATCGATGTCGTTGGTCCTCTCCCGCGGACGCGCGGTGGTAATGAATATTTATTAACAATTGTGGATCGGATGTCTCGCTTCCCGGAGGCTATTCCCATGAGGAGTATTCGGAGTGAAAAGATCGTTGATAATTTAATTGGCTTCTTTACTAAGTTTGGTATACCTCGCACTTTGCAATCTGATTGTGCTACTAATTTCACAAGCAAGTATTTTAAGAATAAAATGTCTGAATTAGGGGTAAAACACATTACCTCTTCCCCATATCACCCTTAGAGTCAGGGCCAGGTGGAACGGTTCCACCAGACCCTAAAGTCTATTTTGAGAAAGTTTTGCATGAAGTCAGGAAGAGAGTGGGATAAGGAGGTCCCGTATGCCTTATTTGCCATTCGTTCCGTTCCTAATGAGGCTTTGGGATACTCCCCTTTCGAGCTTATTTTCGGGCATTGTGTGCATGGGCCCTTGGAAGTTGTACGTGAACATTTGGAGGGGGAGACTCCTGAGATAAACATTCTTGATTATTTGTCAGGACTTCAAGAGAAATTAAGAAAGGCTTGGGAGTTTGCTAAAGAGAATTTAGCTGAAAGCCAGGAGGTGATGAAAAACAAATACGATGTTGGGACTCAAAAAAGGGTGTTTAAACCTGGTGATAGTGTTTTAGTTTTATTGCCCTTCCCAGGAAATCCTCTGAGGGCGCAGTTTTCAGGGCCCTGGAAGGTTCTAAAGAAATATAATGATGTGAATTATTTGATAGAGACCCCAGGTAAAAGGAGAAAAACTCGAGTATGTCATATTAATATGCTTAAACCTTATGTAAGTAGAGATGTAGAATTAGTTGAAAATGTAGACGTGGATCCCGTCACCTTAGTCAATGTAGAAGTAGACACAGAAGTAGATACGGTAGAATCAGTAGTTAATAATAAATTATCTGTTACACCTGATGCATTGAACAGCAATTCTGAAATATTGAATAATTTACAAATTAAATTTCAGCATTTGGATCACGACAGGTCTGTATCATTAATTACCCTGATTAATGAATACAGAGATTTTTCAAGACACTCCAGGTAGGACTACGGTTCTAGAACATGATGTGGATGTGGGGGATTCTAAACCTATTAAACAATGCCCCTACCGACTTACCCCAGTAAAGAGAGACATTGTGAGAGAGGAGGTGTGATATATGTTGGATAATGATTTAATTGTATTCAGCAGTAGTCCGTGGAGTTCGCCTGTGGTATTAGTTAAAAAAGAAGGCGGGCAACACCGTCTATGCTTCGATTATAGAAAGATAAATGTTGTAACCAGAACAGATTCCTTTCCTCTACCCAGGGTGGAAGAC
>NC_090760.1:15327721-15340221 GCF_036898095.1 Palaemon carinicauda
TTCACTTGTTCCACTTCTCCCTCTGATAGCTGTATTTCTAAGGCCTCTCTCTCGCGTCCAATTTTCTTACTTTTGGTTTTCTCTCTATTTATCACTAATTCATACCTACTGCACTGCTCCTCCACCATTCTCAACACTCTCTGAAGTTCCTCCTTAGTTTCTGCTAAAAGCACTATGTCATCTGCATACCTCATGTTAGATATTTTTGTCCCTCCTATATCTATGCAACCCTCATAATCTCCAAGTGCCATTCTCATAACCCATTCCAAGTATAGGTTGAAGAGGTGTGGTGATAGTGGGCAACCCTGTATAACCCCACCAGTGGTTATGAACTCTTCTGTCAAACACTTTCCTTTTCTTACTCTAGCCGATGTCCTTTCATACAATCTCCTGATGGTTTCCAGTATTTTTGGTTCTAATCCCCATTCCTTCAAAATCCTAATCATTCCTTCCCTCCATATGGAGTCAAACGCTTGCCTGAAGTCAATAAATACACAATACAGATCTTTTTCCTTCTCCCAGAATTTTTCTATGATTTGTGAGAAGGTGAATACATGATCGATTGTTCCTCTACCCGCCCTAAATCCTGCTTGACCCTCATCAATTATTTCCTCTTCTTGCCTTGCTATTCTACTTTGTATGATTTTTGCTAAAACTTTATAAGCATGTGGTAATAGACTGATAGGCCTATAATTTTTGCATAAGGTGATGTCCCCTTTCTTGTGTGTTGGAATTATAATGTTTTCAGTCCAATCATTTGGAGCTGCTTGTCCATCTACTATATCCCTGCATAAATCACACAACCATCTTTCTACCATTTCACCGCCAGCTTCAAGCAATTCCTTTGGTAGTCCATCTATTCCTGGTGCTTTCCCACTTGACATAGCTCTTAAAGCTTTTCCCACTTCTTCTATCAGGAGATCTGGCGTTTCCTGTATGTTCCATAGCTCTCCTCTTAGTTCTGGATAATCTTCTCCAGTTACCCGTCTTCCACTTCCTTTTAGTTGTTCCTCGTAGTGCGTTTTCCAGATCTTCTCAACATCAGCCGTTGCTGATACCTTGTTGCCATCTGCATCTCTTACAGCAATTCCATTGTTTTTCCAACCCCTTGTTAATCTGTCTACTGCGGTGAATAGCTCTCTTGAAGGGCCGTTTCTGAAACATTCCTCACATGTTTTACACAGGTCTTCTATCCATTTTATTTTTGCTCTTTTGCATTTATATATATATATATATATATATATATATATATATATATATATATATATATATATATATATATATATATATATCTATACATATATATACAGTACATACAGTATATATATATGATGCTTGAAAATACCTACTGGTTAGAAGCAAAATTTATGGGATGCGTCTTCGAGTTCAAAGTTCATCCTATGAGCATATTATGTAGCTACATGAAACTGTGAATGTCTTGTAAAATTGTTGCACAACGAATTTATTTATTTTTCTCCATATGCCTTTTTCATTTAGACACTTTACCATGGCGTCTACTAACTTGTCTACTAACACATGTTTCAGTGGAATATATCAGACCTGAGTAGAAATTAAACTCTGGACTAGCATTGCAAGGTGACAGCGAGTTTAATTTGATAGTTCACCCGACTCAAATTCTTAAAGCTATTATTATTATTATTATGATTATTATTATTATTATTATTATTATTATTATT
The DNA here is from genome assembly GCF_036898095.1 of Palaemon carinicauda. Taxonomy (NCBI): domain Eukaryota; kingdom Metazoa; phylum Arthropoda; class Malacostraca; order Decapoda; family Palaemonidae; genus Palaemon; species Palaemon carinicauda. The sequence goes on from NC_090760.1 coordinate 15,329,419, forward strand.
ATTATTATTATTATTATTATTATTATTATTAGCTAAGCTACAACTCTACTTGGAAAAGAAATATTCTATAAGCGTAGGGGCCCCCTTAGGGAAAAATAGCGCAGTGAGGAAATCCAATTTATTCATTCCCCAAGACCACTGTAGCTATTAATCCGAGAACAAACTCTTTTTTAATATCCGCGGAGCAAGAGCTGGTGCTTACTTATCAAGAAGCCAAATAAACCAGGCATATATAGGCTTACTGCATTAATGAATGCATATTATAGGAATAACAGATAAAGCCTACTGGGACCTGCTAAGGCCTAATTCTTAATGTCCAAACTTGAAATCAAATATTATAACGCAGTTTAAAGGTCATTTCTTTTTCAGCTATTATTATTCCAAAATGCTATATTCATAATCATTATAGCAAGATATATTGAAGGATTTTTTTTTTCTATAATGATGAAGAAAGTGATATTCTCTTGATAGCCTTTATAAAGACATACCTCATTAAAGGTTTAAGGGCCGCTCATTAAATGCAGAGGCAGGGAACTGTGACATTGTTCTAGCAAGCAGGACAATGCCATAGAGACTGACTAATTTACATATGATCAGCACCCAAGCTTCCTCTTCCATGAAAGCTTGGATCAAGGAAGACCAGGTGATGGCTGCTGATGACTCATCAGATAGACCTATAGGCTATCGCAAACCCCCATCCTTAGCTCACAAGGATGGTGAGCTTGCAGCTACTAAAGGAACGAATGAGTTTGAGTGGGATTCCGACCCCAGTCTGGTGATCACCAGTCAGGGACGTTAATAATAAAATAATAATAATGATAATAATAATAGTAATAATAATAATAAAAATAATAATAATAATAATGATGAATATATATACATATATATATATATATATATATATATATATATATATATATATATATATATATATATATATATATATATATATATATAGATATATATATATATATCTATATATATATATATATATATATATATATATATATATATATATACATATTTGTATATATATATATATATATATATATATATATATATATATATATATATATATATATATATATATATATATATATATGTATATATATATGTATATATATAAATAAATAAATATATATATATGTATATATATATATATATATATATATATATATATATATATATATATATATATATATATATATACGTATTATTTTCATCCAAAAATCCAAGGCTCTCTCTTCCTGGGCAAAGTGAGCTTTTAGGTTTCAGGATAAGTGGATATTTCTTTCGGTGTTTTTTCCATTAGTTGTTTGGTGCCAATGCATATTTTATCCCACTGTTTTAGGTGATTCTTCATCAATTTCACATGAAAAAGGATGAATTATATGCATTTATTATTATTATTATTATTATTATTATTATTATTATTATTATTATTATCATTATTATCATTATTATTATTATTATTATTTCTATTATTACCATTATTATTTTTATTATTATTTTTATCATTACTAAATGCTAAGCTACAACCTTATTTGGAAAAGCAGGATGCTGGAAGCCCAGGGGGCCCGACAGGGAAAATTATCCAGTGAGGAAAGGAAACAAGGAAAAATATAATATTTTAAGGACAGTAATAACATTGAAATAAATATTTCTTATATAAACTATATAAACTTTAATAAAACAAGAGGAAGAGAAATTAGATAGAATAGAGTGACCAAGTGTACCCTCAAGCAAGAGAACTCTAACCCAAGACAGTGGAAGACCATTGTACAGAGACTATGGCACTACCCAAGACTAGAGAACAATGGTTTCTCCTAGAAGAGCTGCTTACCAAAGATAAAGAGTCTCTTCTACCTTTACCAAGAGGAAAGTAGCAACTGAAGAGTTACAATGCTGTAGTTAACCCATTGGGTGAAGAAGAATTGTTTGGTAATCTCAGTGTTGTCAGGTGTATGAGGACAGAGGAGAATCTGTAAAGAATTGGCCAGACTGTTCGGTGTCTGTGTAGGCGAAGGAAAAGAACTGTAATCAGAGAGAAGGATCCAATGTAGGACTATCTGCCCAGTCAAAGGTCCCCATAACACTAGCGGAAATAAAAAAAAAGGATTGTATAAATAGAAGCTTCATGATTCCTGGAAATGAAAAGTTTGATGTTTGGTTTTTAATACTTGAAAGATTTTTTTTTATTTTTAATGGAGCTTCACAGAATCTAATGGCTAATCTAACAAGCCTTACTCTGAAAAGGCGAATGAACATTGATGTTTAGCTTTTGTTGGGTAATCGGTCAAAATTAATCATGAAATATCTTTAAACTAGATTTCTCAATTCTTGTGAACTAATTTAGGAGTTTCAAAGTAATTCTTTGTATTTAATATTAAATGATAAATTCCATTGTTCAACCAGATTTCCCATAAGGAAGAATCACTTAAAAAAGGGACTTTTAACCGGTGTCGGCATCAGATATTAGATGGAAAAATCTATATGTAGTGTTCGTCTTTTATTGAAATATATCTTTTCTTGGTGTTTTAGATGCCAGTAAAAAATTATATTTAAACTGTAAACCTAAGCTCAAACTAATATAACGAGCACACATACACATACACTCACTCACTAAATCGCTCACTGTCTCACTCACACATGCACATCATCATCTCATCATATGCCTATTGACACAAAGGTCCTCGGTTAGATTTCGCCAGTCGTCTCTATCTTGAGGTTTTAATCCAATATTTCTCCATTTATCATCTCCCACTTCGCGCTTCATATTCCTCAGCCACGTACGCCGGGTTGCTCCAACACGCCCAAACACACACACACACGCACACACACACACACACACACACACACACACACACATATATATATATATATATATATATATATATATATACATATATATATATATATATATATATATATATATATATATATATATATATATATATATATATGTATATATATGTATATATATATATATATATATATATATATATATATATATATATATATACATATATATATATATATATGTATATATATATATATATATATATATATATATATATATATATATATATATATATATACACAAACATATACAGAGAGAGAGAGAGAGAGAGAGAGAGAGAGAGAGAGAGAGAGAGAGAGAGAGAGAGAGAGAGAGAGAGAGAGAGGGGTACTCTCCACCTTCTTAGGAGGGTAACTCATCCAGTTAAGTGTGTAAGGTCCCACGAGGGAGTGTAAACGGAGGATTATACACAGGACGTCAGATGATTAGAAATAAAAAACGCCTCTTTTATGGACTTGGCTCTGAAGATAAACACCTTTCTCTGAAGCTGCTTTTTAATTAGACAAATTAAAGCCTCACAAATATTCAAAGAACTAGATCCTTGAGAGACTATATTTTCTCATATAAAGGGAGTTTTTCAAAGCCTGTTTTTTTCAATTCTTAGTTGGATTCCCTAAGGATAAAGGATCTTGAAATAAGGGTTTCAAGGTTGTAAAGGAATCATAGATGTTGAGGTATTAATAGATGGCGTATAGATTAATGTTGATTTTCGTTTTATTACTATAGCTTCTCATTTGATGTAGCGATATTATTATATACATTTTATCAATATATTTAAATTTTCTATCGATTTACATTTCAATTTGATTGTTATTTGCTCAAATGGTATGTATATTTTACTAGGTAATTCTTTGTCTAAATAGTAATATTTTCGTATTTGATTTTTGTTTTATTACTGAAGCTTCTCATTTGATGTAGCGATATCATTGTATGCATTTTATATAAATATTTGAATTTTGTATAGATTAATATTTTACTAGTTATTTCTTCATGTTGTATTATCTTTTCTCCAATTTAGGCGTTCCTAATACTAATGGCCGAGTGGGAATAATTAAAATCACAAGAAAAATGCGCTTGAAAACTGCCAATTTTCAAACATTCATATCTCGTCGATTTTTGAACGATTTTAAGAAAGTTTTTGATTATATGAATGTCCTAGTGTAATGCATACATTATAAACCCATGACCCAAGGGATCATTGGAGAGTTGGGAGTGTGTGACGACAGCCATAACAGGATGTGAAAATAGACTAAGCTAAAGCATTGCATAGGTAAATATTTATTTATGTCTTGTAAACATGTCACAAGCCTTGCGTGAGAAACAGTTGACTTACTGATCCCTACCGGAACCACTTGACCTCCGGATATGAGGCTGCATGATCATATTTTCTTTGTATTTGTAATAAACGCTGAGATAACTAATACTACGTTATCGACGCGAGCTTATTGTAAATCAGTTCTATTCATCATTTCTTACGGAGTGATCATCCGACCAAACCATCCATACTCCAGTGATAGAGCTAACAATAAATTGTTTAGAGTTAACTTAAACATTGACTTATTCTAAGAAGTAACCTACAAGTCTAATAATTCTATATCACATTGAAGAGACATGAGATAGAGCCACGATGTGTTTGTATAACATTCTCACACTAACACAAATACCCCTTGATAATTAATTATTATTATTATTATTATTATTATTATTATTATTATTATTATTATTATTATTATTATTGTTGTGAAAAGAAGAATGTTTTTAGAAGATTTTGAAGTAATAAAATAATAACTCTTAGCTGTGGAGACCCTTAGTATTGTGCACACCTTAATTGTGAAAACATTCTATTTTCGTTATGTATAGTAATCGGGTTTTTAATGTTATGTCCTTATCCACACTGGTTGTGATACATGATTTTTCTGGAGCTTTTTTCTTAAGTCATGTATAAATCACCAGCTCTCGGCCTGGATAGATCTTCTATCTTTAATATTTGATGGGATTATGACAACGAACAATTGACCTTTAAAAAGAAACCAAAAACTTTCAGTGACCAACCATCCTTTTTTCGAAAAAAAATTAAAATTTCCAGTGACCAACCATCCATTTTTTCTGAAAATATTTTACATTTTCAGTGACCAACCATCCTTTTTTTTTTAAACATTTGAAATTTCCAGTGACAACCATCCCTATTTTCGAAAACTTTTCAAATTTTCAGTGACCAACCATCCTCAATTTCGAAAAAATTCGCTTGCAAAAAGCCAACTCTATCCCAATCATCCATTTTAAAACCTTGGGTAAATAAGCTATTTTTACCTACTTATACCGACCCAGAAAAATGAATAAAATAGCAGAGGACACGTGGGTGACATTTTCTTTATTCTGTTTGCTAAGAAGGAGCCAAGTGTCTTCAGAGAGCAGATCGTCCCGAAGACTGTCACTCTGTCAGTCTTCTTAAATAGGGCGTCTTGCATCTGGCAGAAGCCTTTGGGTAAACATCAGTCGCTCCAAGACTCCTTCATTCCTTCAAGGACCACTTGACCGGGGCTTTTTTAAGAAGGGGGGCCGCCATTTATTTGTCTAAGATGTTGAAAAGGAATGAAGAGTAATGATGGGGTAGGAGGAGTTGATGAAAGGTCACACAGAAGGGGAGATGAATTTTTTGACGTTTAATGATAGTCTACTACTGGTGTACGCGACCCATCAGAAATGACTGCTAAATATTCAAATAGATGTGCACACACCTTCCAAACCCTCCACATCTCCTCCCCCTTTCCTAACTACAAAAGGACGTCACCCCCCCCTCCTTTAACCACCAGGTTATGACTACTTTCTCTTTTCCCCTATTGAAGAGAAAAGAGAGACCGAGTTGTCATACGTTTGGCAAGGCTGCTCAGTATGAGAGGATATACTATATATATATATATATATATATATATATATATATATATATATATATATATATATATATATATATGTGTGTGTAATTATATATATATATATATATATATATATGTAATTATATATATATATATATATATATATATATATATATATATATATAATTATATATATATATATATATATATATATATATATATATATATAATTGTATATATATATAATTATATATATATATAATTGTATATATATATAATTATATATATATATATAATTATATATATAATTATATATATATATATATATATATATGTATATATATAATTATATATATATATATATATATATATATATATATATATAATTATATATATAATTATATGTATATATATATATGTATATATATAATTATATATATATATATATATATATATATATATATATATATAAATATATATATATATATATATATATATATATATATATATATATATGTATATATATATATATATATATATATATATATATATATATATATATATAAATATATATATATATATATATATATATAAATATATATATATATACACACAGTATTTGTGCATGTGTTATATATACGTATATATGTCCAGTATTTAATATTTTTTCGTTACTCAAATGAAAATTTTTTTTGGCCATTCAATTCTTAACTCAGAGTGTCCCGGATTTTACAATGGTCGGTAATTAATTAATCAAAAGTAAAACCATCGAAATTCTTGTTCTTTTTTAAATAGGGTTATTATTATTATTTATATTATTATTATTATTATTATTATTATTATTATTATTATTATTATTATTATTATTATTATTATTATAAAACAGATAGCATCAATTATCATACATTTTCCTTCCTACCATAACCTAAGTATAATTTTACGAAAAAACCTCTCATTGAAAGCTACCACATTACTTCTATTGTTACCTGATAGAGAATTGTCAATATATCTACCTTTGAGAACCTTCAGGTCATGCATTCTAGTCGTTTGACGGATCTGTCACCAAATTAACATGTCTGTCAGACAGATAGGCCACAAAAAGAAGGGGCGGTTTTCATTGCACCTTTCTTTTGCTCGGAATGTTTAGCAGGTAGATGCCATAAGAGAAATTTATTATTTATAGAGTTTTAGTTGAATCAGTCGGACTTCAAAAGTTCAAGGTTGCAGCAATTTTTTTTTTATGTTGAACAGCCTGACATGTCTTTTTATAGTCAATAAGTGAATTATATGTTTTTAATGTTGATGTTTTTCAAAATATTTTATTCTAATTTTTCCTTACTTCTTATATCGTTTATTTATTTCCTTGTTTCCTTTTCTTACTTGGCTATTTTTCCCTGTTGGAGCCTTTGTGCTGAAAGCATCTTGCTTGTCTGTAAAACTTTAGATGTGTATAGTAACTAAGGTAAAATGATATGAGAATTTAAGAAATTGTTTATTTCAATTTATGAAATTTTAGATGTGTATTGTAATTTAGTTAATAGAATATTGGCTCCAAAGAAAGATTTTTTTTTAGAAGGAATTAGTCATTAACGAATAGTTTGAAAGAAAACATTATTGAGTCTTTAAGAAAAGCTGAATTTACATCCTTATAAAAACGTAAGTTAAATAGTCAAAGAGAAAACTGAAACTCGAATTAAGCAATTGATTAAAATTTATTTAGTGCACACCAATACAAGGTCTTTTCTGTCAAGACTCATCATATAAAAGAATTAACATATTCATATTACAAAGGGCTTAAAGATACAAGTGATAGTCATTTATACAATAACAACAAATGTAGCTGTGTCTAGTCGACTGCGGGACAAAGGCTTCACACTTTTCTTTAATCATGTCAGAAATTTGACCAGTTTTCATCAACACGCTGGCCTCTGTGGATTGGCGATGGTGGGAGACTTTAGTCTGATCACTCGCATCAAACCAAACTAGTTTGGATGGCCGTGACTAGTACAGCTTTTCCGGTCATACCAATGCACAAACCATTTCACCCTGTTAAGGTAATATATATATATATATATATATATATATATATATATATATATATATATATACATACATACATACATACATTTCTTCCTCATACTTGGGTAGCAGTTAGGTTTCGACTTCTTTTGAGCGTCTGGTGACATGGTTGGAAGCGACCTGGCCTTTCATTAGAAGGGGCTAGGGTTCGATCCCAAGTATGAGGAAGAAATTTATTTCTATTTGAACACTATATTTTGTTGGTTTTCATCCATATATATATATATATATATATATATATATATATATATATATATATATATACGTGTGTGTGTAAAATCTTTTCCCCTTAAAAACGTGTAGCTGGGAAAAGATCAACACAAGTCGCTGCCCCATTCATCCTTTAACTGGAGAAGAGTGGATGAATCCAAAATGCAGTAAAACTTCCACAACATTGGTTATCCCCGTTGCGTCATGCACATTAACCTTGCTTCAAAATTTGCGTTCCCCATGTGTCTCTTCAATTACCTATCTAACCCTCTTTTAGGTCTTCCTCTCCTCATAGAACTTATAGATTATTTAATCCTTTTTCTAACCTTTGATCATCCTTTCACATTTGCCAGGTTTTTTAACCACTTCTACGTATAGTCAAATTTCTCATTATCAATTCTTATTATGCTACATTGAAAGGTTTAAAGGCCACTCATTAATAGCAGAAGGAAGGGACAGTGACAATCCTGTCGCAGGACAAAGCCCTAGAGACTGACTCCATTTACATATGATGAGCTCCCTATCCTGTTTTCTACCCAAGCTAGGACCAGGGAGGGCCAGGCAGCAGGCTGTGGCCGCTGATTACTCAGCAGGTAGACCTATAGGCTCCACCAAACTCCCCCTCCTTAGCTCACAAGGATGGTGAGGGTGCAGACACTTAAGGAACTATCGAGCTTGATGGGACTTAAACCCCATTCTGACAGATCGTCAGGCAGGGACTTTCCAATAGGCCACCAGGGCCCCTACATAAACAGTTCATTTCAACATAAATTAAATTTCTTTTTCTATGAGTTTGTAATATTTGATAATTACATAAAGTGATGTACATCAACAATAAGGCAATGCATAAACCCTCCCCCCCCCCCACCCCCCAAAAAAAACAAGTACAAGAACCAACATAAAAAAAAGGCAAACCAGATCTAAAACCAACACTGTGAGTCAACAGAACTTCATTGGAAGTCGATGATTTTCTGTTGATTTAGCGAAGGTATTGGCAGGTCTGATTATTTGCTCTAGTTTATGTTTTTCTTCAGGATTCTTTTGCTGCTTTATTGTTTCGTTCTGTTCCAACCATCATTGATAACGAAGGCAAAAGACGTACTCGCGTATATACGTACATACAAATTCACAACAAAAAGAAAGTTTCATTGAAAGAATTAGAAGCTGACGGAGGAAGGACTTTGGCGTGTAACTGTATTCCAAATTGAAGGCGTTTGGCAATCGTAGATCTTCATCAAATTCAGTCAATTACACATACATTCTCTCTCTCTCTCTCTCTCTCTCTCTCTCTCTCTCTCTCTCTCTCTCTCTCTCTCTCTCTCTCTACTCACAAACGTATACATGATATATATATATATATATATATATATATATATATATATATATATATATATATATATATATATATATATATTTATATTTATATAAAACATATATATATATATATATATATATATATATATATATATATATATGTATATATATAACACACATATATATATATATATATATATATATATATATTATATACATATATATAATAAATATATAGATATATATATATATATATACATATATATAGATGGATATATATATATTTATACACATATATATATATATATATATATAGAGAGAGAGAGAGAGAGAGAGAGAGAGAGAGAGAGAGAGAGAGAGAGAGAGAGAGAGAGAGAGAGAGAGAGAGAGAGAGAGAGAGAGTATGTACCCAAAGAGGCATACGTACCTGGTCTTTCACTTAGCTGTTTCCTGTGGATTCTGTACTTTAATATTGGTCAAAGAATTTTATGACTCATAGGTAATATATATATATATATATATATATATATATATATATATATATATATATATATATATATATATATATATATATATATGTAGTGGGTGTTGACGGACATATAAAGACCCAAAGCGAACACCTATGAAGGTGTCCTACTCTTTTAGTCATAGAACTTAACTTGTTAGTATCCATAAAAAAAGAAAAAGTTTCTATATATATAGATTTAGATATAGCATCTGAGGTCCAGTAGTCGTTATCTTAGATGCTTATTAATTATTATTATTATTATTATTATTATTATTATTATTATTATTATTACTACAGGCAATGGCCAGTAGAAAATGCACTAGGACCCCAAATAGGAAAAACAACAGAATGATGAAAAGTAATGAAGTAAAACAAAATAACTATAAAAGATAAATTACAAATTAAGATCAATAAAGAATTAAAATGAATAAGTAAAAGCAAATCTTTTATAACGAGTCTTGTGTGAAACTGCTCAACAAGAAAGCACATGCAAAACTTGGACACTGAAGTTCAAGGGAAAAACATCTCGAAAAACTTTTTCAATATGCCGCCATTCGTTTTGCCTAATTAAAGAGGCTACAAGCTGGATATGGTTCTTGCAAGTGGGTTTGTCATTTATATGGACCATACAAATTAAAAAAAAAAAAAAGCTACATATATATATAGGGAAAGATATTTAAATGAAAATCAAATTTTTTAGACCAGATAACATTAATACTTTGATTTTTGGTAGGGATGAAATACATTCTTCATAATATCCAACAACAACAACAAATGCAGCCGTTTCTAGTCCAATGTAGGACAAAGGCCTCATATATGTTAATTCATGTCTGGGGTTTGGAAGATTTTTAAAGGCCGCACATGAATGACACAGGCAAGGGACAGTAACATTGCCCTAGCTAGCAGGACAAATCCCTAGAGACTGACCATATGCACATATGGTCAGCTCCCATGCCCCT
>NC_090760.1:15365221-15367954 GCF_036898095.1 Palaemon carinicauda
AGAGGCTCATTAAATGATCCAACCAATCAAAGGCACATTAAATGATCAAACCATCAGAGGCACATTAAAGGATCCAGCTAATCATAGGCACATTAAATGATCCATCAAATCAGACGAATATTTATTAAAATCTAAGAAAAAGTATAGATTAGATTAGATTAGCCAATCTACTGGAGATGTAAAATCTACAAATCGAAAGTGTATTTGATTATTGGTAAATGCCCTTTTTAAGAGCTCATATTCACCTTCGCAATTAGTGACACATCGGGAAAAAAAAAAAAAAAAAAAAAAAAAACGATGTGATATAACCATTCAACTCGAGACATCATTAAACCTTTCGTAATGAAAGTTATATTTAGTGAAAAACCAATTGCAATACGTAGGAAAGACGAAAGTAATGGCCTCATGAAACTTTAGGAATTAGTACACCGTTAAATGAGATGTATTGAACATCCGACTCAGGAGCTCATAAAAGCCGTAGAAATCAGACGCAGAAAGAACCAATCGTAGGGTTATAAAGAGATATTAGATGAAAAACTAATATGAGTGATGATAAAGAACCAACTCAGGTGCTAATAAAACCTGGCAATCAAAAGGAATACTAAATGAAAAACCAAATGGGACTCACAAAACTCCTTAGGAATTAAGGTCACATAAGAGCAACCAATTAAAGGTCCCTCTTGGATGGCAGAGACAAGGGATAGTGACAATGCTTTATGATCAGCGCCCAAACCCCATCTCCATCCAAGCTAGGATCAGGAAAGATCAGGCAATGGCTGCTGATGACTCAGCAGGTAGATCTGTAGGCTCTCCCAAAACCCGCATCCTTAGCTCACAAGGATGGTGAGGTTACAGACACTATATAAAACTATCGAGCTTGTTTGGATCTCGAACCCCAGTCCGGCAGATCACAGGAATGTTGCTGAATGGGCTGCCACAAACCTCAGCTCACAATGAAAAGTTGGTGCTTCTGATATTCTTCAGCTAGTGCTTCGTGAAGCTAATGAGCTTTGAGGTGAAAGGAAAAAAAATAAGGTTATGGAGAATGAGAGAGACAAAGAACGAAGGAAAATTATGGGAGTATTTACACACTATTGTTTCGCAAACTTCATTCTCTTTCTCTCTCTCTCTCTCTCTTTCTCTCTCTCTCTCTCTAAGGAAGCTATCTCTTTGACTCTATTGAAGTTTTTCGTTGGATTTCAAACTATTTGCAACCTATATGTTTAACGTTGGATTTTAATTCAGTTACAACACTTAGGAAAGTCCCTCTTATTTTTAACGAAGTGGTTAACGAAATGTCTTCTTATTTTCAACAATGAATACGAGATCGTCTGTCGGTTCGTTGTAGTTCTGTTGATTTAAGCCATGAATTGTGTACATGGTCGGTAGTAAACTGTGATGGGTGGCAGCCACGATGAAGAGAGGAAGCTGCCAAACAAAGTCTCTCTCTCTCTCTCTCTCTCTCTCTCTCTCTCTCTCTCTCTCTCTCTCTCTCCTCTCTCTCTCTCTCTCTATATATATATATATATATATATATTATTATTATTATTATTATTACTATCCAAGCTACAACCCTAGTGGGAAAAGCAAGATGCTATAAGCCCAGGGGCTCCAACAGGGAAAAATAGCCCAGTGAGGAAAGGAAATAACGAAATAAATAAATGAAGAGAACAAATTAAAAATAAATCATTCTAAAATAAGTGACAACGTCAAAACAGACATGTCACATGTAAACTATAAACAACATCAGAAACAAATATGTCATAAATAAACTATAAAAAGACTCATGTCCGCCTGGTCAACAAAAAAGCATTTGCTCCAACTTTGAACTTTTGAAGTTCTACTGATTCAACCACCCGATTAGGAAGATCATTAACCAACTTGGTAACAACTGGAATAAAACTTCTAGAGTACTGCGTAGTATTGAGCCTTGTGATGGAGAAGGCCTGGCTATTAGAATTAACTGCCTGCCTAGTATTACGAACAGGATAGAATTGTCCAGGGAGATCTGAATGTAAAGGATGGTCAGAGTTACGAAAAATCTTATGCAACATGCATAATGAACTAATTGAACGACGGTGCCAGAGATTAATATCTAGATCAGGAATAAGAAATTTAATAGACCGTAAGTTTCTGTCCAACAAATTAAGATGAGAATCAGCAGCTGAAGACCAGACAGGAGAACAATACTCAAAACAAGGTAGAATGAAAGAATTAAAACACTTCTTCAGAATAGATTAATCACCGAAAATCTTGAAAGACTTTCTCAATAAGCCTATTTTTTGTGCAGTGGAAGAAGACACAGACCTTATATGTTTCTCAAAAGTAAATTTACTGTCGAGAATCACACCAAAAATTTTTAAAGAGTCATACATATTTAAAGAAACATTATCAATACTGAGATCCGGATGTTGAGGAGCCACCGTCCTTGACCTACTTACAATCATACTTTGAGTTTTGTTAGGATTCATCTTCATACCCCATAATTTGCACCATGCACTAATTCTAGCTATATATATATATATATATATATATATATATATATATATATATATATATATATATATATATATATATATATTTGTAAATATATATATATATATATATATATATATATATATATATATATATATATATATATATATATATATATATCTATATATATACATACATACATACATATATATATATATATATATATATATATATATATATATATATATATATATATAT
>NC_090760.1:15368454-15407732 GCF_036898095.1 Palaemon carinicauda
AAGAAAGGGAGGAACAGAAGGAATGAGAAGAGAAGAGGGGAAAGAGAGTGAAAGAAAGGGAGGAACAGAAGGAATGAGAAGAGAAGAGGGGAAAGAGAGTGAAAGAAAGGGAGGAACAGAAGGAATGAGAAGAGAAGAGGGGAAAGAGAGTGAAAGAAAGGGAGGAACAGAAGGAATGAGAAGAGAAGAGGGGAAAGAGAGTGAAAGAAAGGGAGGAACAGAAGGAATGAGAAGAGAAGAGGGGAAAGAGAGTGAAAGAAAGGGAGGAACAGAAGGAATGAGAAGAGAAGAGGGGAAAGAGAGTGAAAGAAAGGGAGGAACAGAAGGAATGAGAAGAGAAGAGGGGAAAGAGAGTGAAAGAAAGGGAGGAACAGAAGGAATGAGAAGAGAAGAGGGGAAAGAGAGTGAAAGAAAGGGAGGAACAGAAGGAATGAGAAGAGAAGAGGGGAAAGAGAGTGAAAGAAAGGGAGGAACAGAAGGAATGAGAAGAGAAGAGGGGAAAGAGAGTGAAAGAAAGGGAGGAACAGAAGGAATGAGAAGAGAAGAGGGGAAAGAGAGTGAAAGAAAGGGAGGAACAGAAGGAATGAGAAGAGAAGAGGGGAAAGAGAGTGAAAGAAAGGGAGGAACAGAAGGAATGAGAAGAGAAGAGGGGAAAGAGAGTGAAAGAAAGGGAGGAACAGAAGGAATGAGAAGAGAAGAGGGGAAAGAGAGTGAAAGAAAGGGAGGAACAGAAGGAATGAGAAGAGAAGAGGGGAAAGAGAGTGAAAGAAAGGGAGGAACAGAAGGAATGAGAAGAGAAGAGGGGAAAGAGAGTGAAAGAAAGGGAGGAACAGAAGGAATGAGAAGAGAAGAGGGGAAAGAGAGTGAAAGAAAGGGAGGAACAGAAGGAATGAGAAGAGAAGAGGGGAAAGAGAGTGAAAGAAAGGGAGGAACAGAAGGAATGAGAAGAGAAGAGGGGAAAGAGAGTGAAAGAAAGGGAGGAACAGAAGGAATGAGAAGAGAAGAGGGGAAAGAGAGTGAAAGAAAGGGAGGAACAGAAGGAATGAGAAGAGAAGAGGGGAAAGAGAGTGAAAGAAAGGGAGGAACAGAAGGAATGAGAAGAGAAGAGGGGAAAGAGAGTGAAAGAAAGGGAGGAACAGAAGGAATGAGAAGAGAAGAGGGGAAAGAGAGTGAAAGAAAGGGAGGAACAGAAGGAATGAGAAGAGAAGAGGGGAAAGAGAGTGAAAGAAAGGGAGGAACAGAAGGAATGAGAAGAGAAGAGGGGAAAGAGAGTGAAAGAAAGGGAGGAACAGAAGGAATGAGAAGAGAAGAGGGGAAAGAGAGTGAAAGAAAGGGAGGAACAGAAGGAATGAGAAGAGAAGAGGGGAAAGAGAGTGAAAGAAAGGGAGGAACAGAAGGAATGAGAAGAGAAGAGGGGAAAGAGAGTGAAAGAAAGGGAGGAACAGAAGGAATGAGAAGAGAAGAGGGGAAAGAGAGTGAAAGAAAGGGAGGAACAGAAGGAATGAGAAGAGAAGAGGGGAAAGAGAGTGAAAGAAAGGGAGGAACAGAAGGAATGAGAAGAGAAGAGGGGAAAGAGAGTGAAAGAAAGGGAGGAACAGAAGGAATGAGAAGAGAAGAGGGGAAAGAGAGTGAAAGAAAGGGAGGAACAGAAGGAATGAGAAGAGAAGAGGGGAAAGAGAGTGAAAGAAAGGGAGGAACAGAAGGAATGAGAAGAGAAGAGGGGAAAGAGAGTGAAAGAAAGGGAGGAACAGAAGGAATGAGAAGAGAAGAGGGGAAAGAGAGTGAAAGAAAGGGAGGAACAGAAGGAATGAGAAGAGAAGAGGGGAAAGAGAGTGAAAGAAAGGGAGGAACAGAAGGAATGAGAAGAGAAGAGGGGAAAGAGAGTGAAAGAAAGGGAGGAACAGAAGGAATGAGAAGAGAAGAGGGGAAAGAGAGTGAAAGAAAGGGAGGAACAGAAGGAATGAGAAGAGAAGAGGGGAAAGAGAGTGAAAGAAAGGGAGGAACAGAAGGAATGAGAAGAGAAGAGGGGAAAGAGAGTGAAAGAAAGGGAGGAACAGAAGGAATGAGAAGAGAAGAGGGGAAAGAGAGTGAAAGAAAGGGAGGAACAGAAGGAATGAGAAGAGAAGAGGGGAAAGAGAGTGAAAGAAAGGGAGGAACAGAAGGAATGAGAAGAGAAGAGGGGAAAGAGAGTGAAAGAAAGGGAGGAACAGAAGGAATGAGAAGAGAAGAGGGGAAAGAGAGTGAAAGAAAGGGAGGAACAGAAGGAATGAGAAGAGAAGAGGGGAAAGAGAGTGAAAGAAAGGGAGGAACAGAAGGAATGAGAAGAGAAGAGGGGAAAGAGAGTGAAAGAAAGGGAGGAACAGAAGGAATGAGAAGAGAAGAGGGGAAAGAGAGTGAAAGAAAGGGAGGAACAGAAGGAATGAGAAGAGAAGAGGGGAAAGAGAGTGAAAGAAAGGGAGGAACAGAAGGAATGAGAAGAGAAGAGGGGAAAGAGAGTGAAAGAAAGGGAGGAACAGAAGGAATGAGAAGAGAAGAGGGGAAAGAGAGTGAAAGAAAGGGAGGAACAGAAGGAATGAGAAGAGAAGAGGGGAAAGAGAGTGAAAGAAAGGGAGGAACAGAAGGAATGAGAAGAGAAGAGGGGAAAGAGAGTGAAAGAAAGGGAGGAACAGAAGGAATGAGAAGAGAAGAGGGGAAAGAGAGTGAAAGAAAGGGAGGAACAGAAGGAATGAGAAGAGAAGAGGGGAAAGAGAGTGAAAGAAAGGGAGGAACAGAAGGAATGAGAAGAGAAGAGGGGAAAGAGAGTGAAAGAAAGGGAGGAACAGAAGGAATGAGAAGAGAAGAGGGGAAAGAGAGTGAAAGAAAGGGAGGAACAGAAGGAATGAGAAGAGAAGAGGGGAAAGAGAGTGAAAGAAAGGGAGGAACAGAAGGAATGAGAAGAGAAGAGGGGAAAGAGAGTGAAAGAAAGGGAGGAACAGAAGGAATGAGAAGAGAAGAGGGGAAAGAGAGTGAAAGAAAGGGAGGAACAGAAGGAATGAGAAGAGAAGAGGGGAAAGAGAGTGAAAGAAAGGGAGGAACAGAAGGAATGAGAAGAGAAGAGGGGAAAGAGAGTGAAAGAAAGGGAGGAATAGAAGAAATGAGAAGAGAAGAGGGGAAAGAGAGTGAAAGAAAGGGAGGAATAGAAGAAATGAGAAGAGAAGAGGGGAAAGAGAGTGAAAGAAAGGGAGGAACAGAAGGAATGAGAAGAGAAGAGGGGAAAGAGAGTGAAAGAAAGGGAGGAACAGAAGGAATGAGAAGAGAAGAGGGGAAAGAGAGTGAAAGAAAGGGAGGAATAGAAGAAATGAGAAGAGAAGAGGGGAAAGAGAGTGAAAGAAAGGGAGGAATAGAAGAAATGAGAAGAGAAGAGGGGAAAGAGAGTGAAAGAAAGGGAGGAACAGAAGGAATGAGAAGAGAAGAGGGGAAAGAGAGTGAAAGAAAGGGAGGAATAGAAGAAATGAGAAGAGAAGAGGGGAAAGAGAGTGAAAGAAAGGGAGGAATAGAAGAAATGAGAAGAGAAGAGGGGAAAGAGAGTGAAAGAAAGGGAGGAATAGAAGAAATGAGAAGAGAAGAGGGGAAAGAGAGTGAAAGAAAGGGAGGAATAGAAGAAATGAGAAGAGAAGAGGGGAAAGAGAGTGAAAGAAAGGGAGGAATAGAAGAAATGAGAAGAGAAGAGGGGAAAGAGAGTGAAAGAAAGGGAGGAATAGAAGAAATGAGAAGAGAAGAGGGGAAAGAGAGTGAAAGAAAGGGAGGAATAGAAGAAATGAGAAGAGAAGAGGGGAAAGAGAGTGAAAGAAAGGGAGGAATAGAAGAAATGAGAAGAGAAGAGGGGAAAGAGAGTGAAAGAAAGGGAGGAATAGAAGAAATGAGAAGAGAAGAGGGGAAAGAGAGTGAAAGAAAGGGAGGAATAGAAGAAATGAGAAGAGAAGAGGGGAAAGAGAGTGAAAGAAAGGGAGGAATAGAAGAAATGAGAAGAGAAGAGGGGAAAGAGAGTGAAAGAAAGGGAGGAATAGAAGAAATGAGAAGAGAAGAGGGGAAAGAGAGTGAAAGAAAGGGAGGAATAGAAGAAATGAGAAGAGAAGAGGGGAAAGAGAGTGAAAGAAAGGGAGGAATAGAAGAAATGAGAAGAGAAGAGGGGAAAGAGAGTGAAAGAAAGGGAGGAATAGAAGAAATGAGAAGAGAAGAGGGGAAAGAGAGTGAAAGAAAGGGAGGAATAGAAGAAATGAGAAGAGAAGAGGGGAAAGAGAGTGAAAGAAAGGGAGGAATAGAAGAAATGAGAAGAGAAGAGGGGAAAGAGAGTGAAAGAAAGGGAGGAATAGAAGAAATGAGAAGAGAAGAGGGGAAAGAGAGTGAAAGAAAGGGAGGAATAGAAGAAATGAGAAGAGAAGAGGGGAAAGAGAGTGAAAGAAAGGGAGGAATAGAAGAAATGAGAAGAGAAGAGGGGAAAGAGAGTGAAAGAAAGGGAGGAATAGAAGAAATGAGAAGAGAAGAGGGGAAAGAGAGTGAAAGAAAGGGAGGAATAGAAGAAATGAGAAGAGAAGAGGGGAAAGAGCGTGAAAGAAAGGGAGGAATAGAAGAAATGAGAAGAGAAGAGGGGAAAGAGAGTGAAAGAAAGGGAGGAATAGAAGAAATGAGAAGAGAAGAGGGGAAAGAGAGTGAAAGAAAGGGAGGAATAGAAGAAATGAGAAGAGAAGAGGGGAAAGAGAGTGAAAGAAAGGGAGGAATAGAAGAAATGAGAAGAGAAGAGGGGAAAGAGAGTGAAAGAAAGGGAGGAATAGAAGAAATGAGAAGAGAAGAGGGGAAAGAGAGTGAAAGAAAGGGAGGAATAGAAGAAATGAGAAGAGAAGAGGGGAAAGAGAGTGAAAGAAAGGGAGGAATAGAAGAAATGAGAAGAGAAGAGGGGAAAGAGAGTGAAAGAAAGGGAGGAATAGAAGAAATGAGAAGAGAAGAGGGGAAAGAGAGTGAAAGAAAGGGAGGAATAGAAGAAATGAGAAGAGAAGAGGGGAAAGAGAGTGAAAGAAAGGGAGGAATAGAAGAAATGAGAAGAGAAGAGGGGAAAGAGAGTGAAAGAAAGGGAGGAATAGAAGAAATGAGAAGAGAAGAGGGGAAAGAGAGTGAAAGAAAGGGAGGAATAGAAGAAATGAGAAGAGAAGAGGGGAAAGAGAGTGAAAGAAAGGGAGGAATAGAAGAAATGAGAAGAGAAGAGGGGAAAGAGAGTGAAAGAAAGGGAGGAATAGAAGAAATGAGAAGAGAAGAGGGGAAAGAGAGTGAAAGAAAGGGAGGAATAGAAGAAATGAGAAGAGAAGAGGGGAAAGAGCGTGAAAGAAAGGGAGGAATAGAAGAAATGAGAAGAGAAGAGGGGAAAGAGAGTGAAAGAAAGGGAGGAATAGAAGAAATGAGAAGAGAAGAGGGGAAAGAGAGTGAAAGAAAGGGAGGAATAGAAGAAATGAGAAGAGAAGAGGGGAAAGAGAGTGAAAGAAAGGGAGGAATAGAAGAAATGAGAAGAGAAGAGGGGAAAGAGAGTGAAAGAAAGGGAGGAATAGAAGAAATGAGAAGAGAAGAGGGGAAAGAGAGTGAAAGAAAGGGAGGAATAGAAGAAATGAGAAGAGAAGAGGGGAAAGAGAGTGAAAGAAAGGGAGGAATAGAAGAAATGAGAAGAGAAGAGGGGAAAGAGAGTGAAAGAAAGGGAGGAATAGAAGAAATGAGAAGAGAAGAGGGGAAAGAGAGTGAAAGAAAGGGAGGAATAGAAGAAATGAGAAGAGAAGAGGGGAAAGAGAGTGAAAGAAAGGGAGGAATAGAAGAAATGAGAAGAGAAGAGGGGAAAGAGAGTGAAAGAAAGGGAGGAATAGAAGAAATGAGAAGAGAAGAGGGGAAAGAGAGTGAAAGAAAGGGAGGAATAGAAGAAATGAGAAGAGAAGAGGGGAAAGAGAGTGAAAGAAAGGGAGGAATAGAAGAAATGAGAAGAGAAGAGGGGAAAGAGCGTGAAAGAAAGGGAGGAATAGAAGAAATGAGAAGAGAAGAGGGGAAAGAGAGTGAAAGAAAGGGAGGAATAGAAGAAATGAGAAGAGAAGAGGGGAAAGAGAGTGAAAGAAAGGGAGGAATAGAAGAAATGAGAAGAGAAGAGGGGAAAGAGCGTGAAAGAAAGGGAGGAATAGAAGAAATGAGAAGAGAAGAGGGGAAAGAGAGTGAAAGAAAGGGAGGAATAGAAGAAATGAGAAGAGAAGAGGGGAAAGAGAGTGAAAGAAAGGGAGGAATAGAAGAAATGAGAAGAGAAGAGGGGAAAGAGAGTGAAAGAAAGGGAGGAATAGAAGAAATGAGAAGAGAAGAGGGGAAAGAGAGTGAAAGAAAGGGAGGAATAGAAGAAATGAGAAGAGAAGAGGGGAAAGAGAGTGAAAGAAAGGGAGGAATAGAAGAAATGAGAAGAGAAGAGGGGAAAGAGAGTGAAAGAAAGGGAGGAATAGAAGAAATGAGAAGAGAAGAGGGGAAAGAGAGTGAAAGAAAGGGAGGAATAGAAGAAATGAGAAGAGAAGAGGGGAAAGAGAGTGAAAGAAAGGGAGGAATAGAAGAAATGAGAAGAGAAGAGGGGAAAGAGAGTGAAAGAAAGGGAGGAATAGAAGAAATGAGAAGAGAAGAGGGGAAAGAGAGTGAAAGAAAGGGAGGAATAGAAGAAATGAGAAGAGAAGAGGGGAAAGAGAGTGAAAGAAAGGGAGGAATAGAAGAAATGAGAAGAGAAGAGGGGAAAGAGAGTGAAAGAAAGGGAGGAATAGAAGAAATGAGAAGAGAAGAGGGGAAAGAGAGTGAAAGAAAGGGAGGAATAGAAGAAATGAGAAGAGAAGAGGGGAAAGAGAGTGAAAGAAAGGGAGGAATAGAAGAAATGAGAAGAGAAGAGGGGAAAGAGAGTGAAAGAAAGGGAGGAATAGAAGAAATGAGAAGAGAAGAGGGGAAAGAGCGTGAAAGAAAGGGAGGAATAGAAGAAATGAGAAGAGAAGAGGGGAAAGAGAGTGAAAGAAAGGGAGGAATAGAAGAAATGAGAAGAGAAGAGGGGAAAGAGAGTGAAAGAAAGGGAGGAATAGAAGAAATGAGAAGAGAAGAGGGGAAAGAGCGTGAAAGAAAGGGAGGAATAGAAGAAATGAGAAGAGAAGAGGGGAAAGAGAGTGAAAGAAAGGGAGGAATAGAAGAAATGAGAAGAGAAGAGGGGAAAGAGCGTGAAAGAAAGGGAGGAATAGAAGAAATGAGAAGAGAAGAGGGGAAAGAGAGTGAAAGAAAGGGAGGAATAGAAGAAATGAGAAGAGAAGAGGGGAAAGAGAGTGAAAGAAAGGAGAGGAACAGAAGGAATGAGAAGAGAAGAGGGGAAAGAGCGTGAAAGAAAGGGAGGAATAGAAGAAATGAGAAGAGAAGAGGGGAAAGAGAGTGAAAGAAAGGGAGGAACAGAAGAAATGAGAAGAGAAGAGGGGAAAGAGAGTGAAAGAAAGGGAGGAATAGAAGAAATGAGAAGAGAAGAGGGGAAAGAGCGTGAAAGAAAGGGAGGAATAGAAGAAATGAGAAGAGAAGAGGGGAAAGAGAGTGAAAGAAAGGAGGAACAGAAGAATGAGAAGAGAAGAGGGGAAAGAGAGTGAAAGAAAGGGAGGAACAGAAGGAATGAGAAGAGAAGAGGGGAAAGAGCGTGAAAGAAAGGGAGGAATAGAAGAAATGAGAAGAGAAGAGGGGAAAGAGAGTGAAAGAAAGAGAGGAACAGAAGGAATGAGAAGAGAAGAGGGGAAAGAGAGTGAAAGAAAGGGAGGAACAGAAGAATGAGAAGAGAAGAGGGGAAAGAGAGTGAAAGAAAGGGAGGAATAGAAGAAATGAGAAGAGAAGAGGGGAAAGAGAGTGAAAGAAAGAGAGGAACAGAAGGAATGAGAAGAGAAGAGGGGAAAGAGAGTGAAAGAAAGGAGGAACAGAAGGAATGAGAAGAGAAGAGGGGAAAGAGAGTGAAAGAAAGAGAGGAACAGAAGGAATGAGAAGAGAAGAGGGGAAAGAGAGTGAAAGAAAGGGAGGAACAGAAGGAATGAGAAGAGAAGAGGGGAAAGAGAGTGAAAGAGAGGAACAGAAGGAATGAGAAGAGAAGAGGGGAAAGAGAGTGAAAGAAAGAGAGGAACAGAAGGAATGAGAAGAGAAGAGGGGAAAGAGAGTGAAAGAAAGGAGAGGAACAGAAGGAATGAGAAGAGAAGAGGGGAAAGAGAGTGAAAGAAAGAGAGGAACAGAAGGAATGAGAAGAGAAGAGGGGAAAGAGAGTGAAAGAAAGAGAGGAACAGAAGGAATGAGAAGAGAAGAGGGGAAAGAGAGTGAAAGAAAGGAGGAACAGAAGGAATGAGAAGAGAAGAGGGGAAAGAGAGTGAAAGAAAGAGAGGAACAGAAGGAATGAGAAGAGAAGAGGGGAAAGAGAGTGAAAGAAAGAGAGGAACAGAAGGAATGAGAAGAGAAGAGGGGAAAGAGAGTGAAAGAAAGGAGAGGAACAGAAGGAATGAGAAGAGAAGAGGGGAAAGAGAGTGAAAGAAAGAGAGGAACAGAAGGAATGAGAAGAGAAGAGGGGAAAGAGAGTGAAAGAAAGAGAGGAACAGAAGGAATGAGAAGAGAAGAGGGGAAAGAGAGTGAAAGAAAGGAGAGGAACAGAAGGAATGAGAAGAGAAGAGGGGAAAGAGAGTGAAAGAAAGAGAGGAACAGAAGGAATGAGAAGAGAAGAGGGGAAAGAGAGTGAAAGAAAGAGAGGAACAGAAGGAATGAGAAGAGAAGAGGGGAAAGAGAGTGAAAGAAAGGAGGAACAGAAGGAATGAGAAGAGAAGAGGGGAAAGAGAGTGAAAGAAAGGAGGAACAGAAGGAATGAGAAGAGAAGAGGGGAAAGAGAGTGAAAGAAAGAGAGGAACAGAAGGAATGAGAAGAGAAGAGGGGAAAGAGAGTGAAAGAAAGGGAGGAACAGAAGGAATGAGAAGAGAAGAGGGGAAAGAGAGTGAAAGAAAGGAGGAACAGAAGGAATGAGAAGAGAAGAGGGGAAAGAGAGTGAAAGAAAGAGAGGAACAGAAGGAATGAGAAGAGAAGAGGGGAAAGAGAGTGAAAGAAAGAGAGGAACAGAAGGAATGAGAAGAGAAGAGGGGAAAGAGAGTGAAAGAAAGGAGGGAACAGAAGAATGAGAAGAGAAGAGGGGAAAGAGAGTGAAAGAAAGAGAGGAACAGAAGGAATGAGAAGAGAAGAGGGGAAAGAGAGTGAAAGAAAGGAGGAACAGAAGGAATGAGAAGAGAAGAGGGGAAAGAGAGTGAAAGAAAGGAGGGAACAGAAGAATGAGAAGAGAAGAGGGGAAAGAGAGTGAAAGAAAGAGAGGAACAGAAGGAATGAGAAGAGAAGAGGGGAAAGAGAGTGAAAGAAAGGAGGAACAGAAGGAATGAGAAGAGAAGAGGGGAAAGAGAGTGAAAGAAAGGAGGGAACAGAAGGAATGAGAAGAGAAGAGGGGAAAGAGAGTGAAAGAAAGAGAGGAACAGAAGGAATGAGAAGAGAAGAGGGGAAAGAGAGTGAAAGAAAGAGAGGAACAGAAGGAATGAGAAGAGAAGAGGGGAAAGAGAGTGAAAGAAAGGGAGAGGAACAGAAGGAATGAGAAGAGAAGAGGGGAAAGAGGAGTGAAAGAAAGGAGAGGAACAGAAGGAATGAGAAGAGAAGAGGGGAAAGAGAGTGAAAGAAAGAGAGGAACAGAAGGAATGAGAAGAGAAGAGGGGAAAGAGAGTGAAAGAAAGGAGGAACAGAAGGAATGAGAAGAGAAGAGGGGAAAGAGGAGTGAAAGAAAGGAGGGAACAGAAGAATGAGAAGAGAAGAGGGGAAAGAGGAGTGAAATGAAAGAGAGGAACAGAAGGAATGAGAAGAGAAGAGGGGAAAGAGAGTGAAAGAAAGGGAGGAACAGAAGGAATGAGAAGAGAAGAGGGGAAAGAGGAGTGAAATAAAGGAGGGAACAGAAGAATGAGAAGAGAAGAGGGGAAAGTAGGAGTGAATGAAAGAGAGGAACAGAAGGAATGAGAAGAGAAGAGGGGAAAGAGAGTGAAAGAAAGGGAGGAACAGAAGGAATGAGAAGAGAAGAGGGGAAAGAGGAGTGAAATAAAGGAGGGAACAGAAGGAATGAGAAGAGAAGAGGGGAAAGTAGGAGTGAATGAAAGAGAGGAACAGAAGGAATGAGAAGAGAAGAGGGGAAAGAGAGTGAAAGAAAGGGAGGAACAGAAGGAATGAGAAGAGAAGAGGGGAAAGAGGAGTGAAATAAAGGAGGGAACAGAAGGAATGAGAAGAGAAGAGGGGAAAGTAGGAGTGAATGAAAGAGAGGAACAGAAGGAATGAGAAGAGAAGAGGGGAAAGAGAGTGAAAGAAAGGGAGGAACAGAAGGAATGAGAAGAGAAGAGGGGAAAGAGGAGTGAAATGAAAGGAGGGAACAGAAGGAATGAGAAGAGAAGAGGGGAAAGAGGAGTGAAATGAAAGGAGAGGAACAGAAGGAATGAGAAGAGAAGAGGGGAAAGAGGAGTGAAAGAAAGGAGGAACAGAAGGAATGAGAAGAGAAGAGGGGAAAGAGGAGTGAAATGAAAGGGAGGAACAGAAGGAATGAGAAGAGAAGAGGGGAAAGAGGAGTGAAATGAAAGGAGAGGAACAGAAGGAATGAGAAGAGAAGAGGGGAAAGAGGAGTGAAAGAAAGGAGGAACAGAAGGAATGAGAAGAGAAGAGGGGAAAGAGGAGTGAAATGAAAGGAGAGGAACAGAAGGAATGAGAAGAGAAGAGGGGAAAGAGGAGTGAAAGAAAGGAGAGGAACAGAAGGAATGAGAAGAGAAGAGGGGAAAGAGGAGTGAAATGAAAGGGAGGAACAGAAGGAATGAGAAGAGAAGAGGGGAAAGTAGGAGTGAATGAAAGGAGAGGAACAGAAGGAATGAGAAGAGAAGAGGGGAAAGAGGAGTGAAAGAAAGGAGGAACAGAAGGAATGAGAAGAGAAGAGGGGAAAGAGGAGTGAATGAAAGGAGGAACAGAAGGAATGAGAAGAGAAGAGGGGAAAGAGGAGTGAAATGAAAGGGAGGAACAGAAGGAATGAGAAGAGAAGAGGGGAAAGAGGAGTGAAATGAAAGGAGGAACAGAAGGAATGAGAAGAGAAGAGGGGAAAGAGGAGTGAATGAAAGGAGGAACAGAAGGAATGAGAAGAGAAGAGGGGAAAGAGGAGTGAAATGAAAGGAGAGGAACAGAAGGAATGAGAAGAGAAGAGGGGAAAGAGGAGTGAAAGAAAGGAGAGGAACAGAAGGAATGAGAAGAGAAGAGGGGAAAGAGGAGTGAATGAAAGGGAGAGGAACAGAAGGAATGAGAAGAGAAGAGGGGAAAGAGGAGTGAAATGAAAGGGAGGAACAGAAGGAATGAGAAGAGAAGAGGGGAAAGAGGAGTGAAAGAAAGGAGGAACAGAAGGAATGAGAAGAGAAGAGGGGAAAGAGGAGTGAAATGAAAGGGAGGAACAGAAGGAATGAGAAGAGAAGAGGGGAAAGAGGAGTGAAATGAAAGGGAGGAACAGAAGGAATGAGAAGAGAAGAGGGGAAAGTAGGAGTGAATGAAAGGGAGGAACAGAAGGAATGAGAAGAGAAGAGGGGAAAGAGGAGTGAAAGAAAGGGAGGAACAGAAGGAATGAGAAGAGAAGAGGGGAAAGAGGAGTGAAAGAAAGGAGAGGAACAGAAGAATGAGAAGAGAAGAGGGGAAAGAGGAGTGAAAGAAAGGAGGAACAGAAGAAATGAGAAGAGAAGAGGGGAAAGAGAGTGAAAGAAAGGGAGGAACAGAAGGAATGAGAAGAGAAGAGGGGAAAGAGAGTGAAAGAAAGGGAGGAACAGAAGAATGAGAAGAGAAGAGGGGAAAGAGAGTGAAAGAAAGGGAGGAACAGAAGAAATGAGAAGAGAAGAGGGGAAAGAGAGTGAAAGAAAGGGAGGAACAGAAGGAATGAGAAGAGAAGAGGGGAAAGAGAGTGAAAGAAAGGGAGGAACAGAAGAAATGAGAAGAGAAGAGGGGAAAGAGAGTGAAAGAAAGGAGAGGAACAGAAGAAATGAGAAGAGAAGAGGGGAAAGAGAGTGAAAGAAAGGGAGGAACAGAAGAAATGAGAAGAGAAGAGGGGAAAGAGGAGTGAAAGAAAGGGAGGAACAGAAGAAATGAGAAGAGAAGAGGGGAAAGAGAGTGAAAGAAAGGGAGGAACAGAAGAAATGAGAAGAGAAGAGGGGAAAGAGAGTGAAAGAAAGGGAGGAACAGAAGGAAATGAGAAGAGAAGAGGGGAAAGAGAGTGAAAGAAAGGGAGGAACAGAAGAAATGAGAAGAGAAGAGGGGAAAGAGAGTGAAAGAAAGGGAGGAACAGAAGAAATGAGAAGAGAAGAGGGGAAAGAGAGTGAAAGAAAGGGAGGAACAGAAGAAATGAGAAGAGAAGAGGGGAAAGAGAGTGAAAGAAAGGGAGGAACAGAAGAAATGAGAAGAGAAGAGGGGAAAGAGAGTGAAAGAAAGGGAGGAACAGAAGAAATGAGAAGAGAAGAGGGGAAAGAGAGTGAAAGAAAGGGAGGAACAGAAGAAATGAGAAGAGAAGAGGGGAAAGTAGGAGTGAATGAAAGGGAGGAACAGAAGAAATGAGAAGAGAAGAGGGGAAAGTAGGAGTGAATGAAAGGGAGGAACAGAAGAAATGAGAAGAGAAGAGGGGAAAGAGAGTGAAAGAAAGGGAGGAACAGAAGAAATGAGAAGAGAAGAGGGGAAAGTAGGAGTGAATGAAAGGGAGGAACAGAAGAAATGAGAAGAGAAGAGGGGAAAGTAGGAGTGAATGAAAGGGAGGAACAGAAGAAATGAGAAGAGAAGAGGGGAAAGTAGGAGTGAATGAAAGGGAGGAACAGAAGAAATGAGAAGAGAAGAGGGGAAAGTAGGAGTGAATGAAAGGGAGGAACAGAAGAAATGAGAAGAGAAGAGGGGAAAGTAGGAGTGAATGAAAGGGAGGAACAGAAGAAATGAGAAGAGAAGAGGGGAAAGTAGGAGTGAATGAAAGGGAGGAACAGAAGAAATGAGAAGAGAAGAGGGGAAAGTAGGAGTGAATGAAAGGGAGGAACAGAAGAAATGAGAAGAGAAGAGGGGAAAGTAGGAGTGAATGAAAGGGAGGAACAGAAGAAATGAGAAGAGAAGAGGGGAAAGTAGGAGTGAATGAAAGGGAGGAACAGAAGAAATGAGAAGAGAAGAGGGGAAAGTAGGAGTGAATGAAAGGGAGGAACAGAAGAAATGAGAAGAGAAGAGGGGAAAGTAGGAGTGAATGAAAGGGAGGAACAGAAGAAATGAGAAGAGAAGAGGGGAAAGTAGGAGTGAATGAAAGGGAGGAACAGAAGAAATGAGAAGAGAAGAGGGGAAAGTAGGAGTGAATGAAAGGGAGGAACAGAAGAAATGAGAAGAGAAGAGGGGAAAGTAGGAGTGAATGAAAGGGAGGAACAGAAGAAATGAGAAGAGAAGAGGGGAAAGTAGGAGTGAATGAAAGGGAGGAACAGAAGAAATGAGAAGAGAAGAGGGGAAAGTAGGAGTGAATGAAAGGGAGGAACAGAAGAAATGAGAAGAGAAGAGGGGAAAGTAGGAGTGAATGAAAGGGAGGAACAGAAGAAATGAGAAGAGAAGAGGGGAAAGTAGGAGTGAATGAAAGGGAGGAACAGAAGAAATGAGAAGAGAAGAGGGGAAAGTAGGAGTGAATGAAAGGGAGGAACAGAAGAAATGAGAAGAGAAGAGGGGAAAGTAGGAGTGAATGAAAGGGAGGAACAGAAGAAATGAGAAGAGAAGAGGGGAAAGTAGGAGTGAATGAAAGGGAGGAACAGAAGAAATGAGAAGAGAAGAGGGGAAAGTAGGAGTGAATGAAAGGGAGGAACAGAAGAAATGAGAAGAGAAGAGGGGAAAGTAGGAGTGAATGAAAGGGAGGAACAGAAGAAATGAGAAGAGAAGAGGGGAAAGTAGGAGTGAATGAAAGGGAGGAACAGAAGAAATGAGAAGAGAAGAGGGGAAAGTAGGAGTGAATGAAAGGGAGGAACAGAAGAAATGAGAAGAGAAGAGGGGAAAGTAGGAGTGAATGAAAGGGAGGAACAGAAGAAATGAGAAGAGAAGAGGGGAAAGTAGGAGTGAATGAAAGGGAGGAACAGAAGAAATGAGAAGAGAAGAGGGGAAAGTAGGAGTGAATGAAAGGGAGGAACAGAAGAAATGAGAAGAGAAGAGGGGAAAGTAGGAGTGAATGAAAGGGAGGAACAGAAGAAATGAGAAGAGAAGAGGGGAAAGTAGGAGTGAATGAAAGGGAGGAACAGAAGAAATGAGAAGAGAAGAGGGGAAAGTAGAGTGAAGAAAGGGAGGAACAGAAGAAATGAGAAGAGAAGAGGGGAAAGAGAGTGAAAGAAAGGGAGGAACAGAAGAAATGAGAAGAGAAGAGGGGAAAGAGAGTGAATGAAAGGGAGGAACAGAAGAAATGAGAAGAGAAGAGGGGAAAGAGAGTGAAAGAAAGGGAGGAACAGAAGAAATGAGAAGAGAAGAGGGGAAAGAGAGTGAAAGAAAGGGAGGAACAGAAGAAATGAGAAGAGAAGAGGGGAAAGAGAGTGAAAGAAAGGGAGGAACAGAAGAAATGAGAAGAGAAGAGGGGAAAGAGAGTGAAAGAAAGGGAGGAACAGAAGAAATGAGAAGAGAAGAGGGGAAAAGAGTGAAAGAAAGGGAGGAACAGAAGAAATGAGAAGAGAAGAGGGGAAAGAGAGTGAAAGAAAGGGAGGAACAGAAGAAATGAGAAGAGAAGAGGGGAAAGAGAGTGAAAGAAAGGGAGGAACAGAAGAAATGAGAAGAGAAGAGGGGAAAGAGAGTGAAAGAAAGGGAGGAACAGAAGAAATGAGAAGAGAAGAGGGGAAAGAGAGTGAAAGAAAGGGAGGAACAGAAGAAATGAGAAGAGAAGAGGGGAAAGAGAGTGAAAGAAAGGGAGGAACAGAAGAATGAGAAGAGAAGAGGGGAAAGAGAGTGAAAGAAAGGGAGGAACAGAAGGAATGAGAAGAGAAGAGGGGAAAGAGAGTGAAAGAAAGGGAGGAACAGAAGGAATGAGAAGAGAAGAGGGGAAAGAGAGTGAAAGAAAGGGAGGAACAGAAGAAATGAGAAGAGAAGAGGGGAAAGAGAGTGAAAGAAAGGGAGGAACAGAAGGAATGAGAAGAGAAGAGGGGAAAGAGAGTGAAAGAAAGGGAGGAACAGAAGAAATGAGAAGAGAAGAGGGGAAAGAGAGTGAAAGAAAGGGAGGAACAGAAGGAATGAGAAGAGAAGAGGGGAAAGAGAGTGAAAGAAAGGGAGGAACAGAAGGAATGAGAAGAGAAGAGGGGAAAGAGAGTGAAAGAAAGGGAGGAACAGAAGGAATGAGAAGAGAAGAGGGGAAAGAGAGTGAAAGAAAGGGAGGAACAGAAGGAATGAGAAGAGAAGAGGGGAAAGAGAGTGAAAGAAAGGGAGGAACAGAAGAAATGAGAAGAGAAGAGGGGAAAGAGAGTGAAAGAAAGGGAGGAACAGAAGGAATGAGAAGAGAAGAGGGGAAAGAGAGTGAAAGAAAGGGAGGAACAGAAGGAATGAGAAGAGAAGAGGGGAAAGAGAGTGAAAGAAAGGGAGGAACAGAAGGAATGAGAAGAGAAGAGGGGAAAGAGAGTGAAAGAAAGGGAGGAACAGAAGGAATGAGAAGAGAAGAGGGGAAAGAGAGTGAAAGAAAGGGAGGAACAGAAGGAATGAGAAGAGAAGAGGGGAAAGAGAGTGAAAGAAAGGGAGGAACAGAAGGAATGAGAAGAGAAGAGGGGAAAGAGAGTGAAAGAAAGGGAGGAACAGAAGGAATGAGAAGAGAAGAGGGGAAAGAGAGTGAAAGAAAGGGAGGAACAGAAGGAATGAGAAGAGAAGAGGGGAAAGAGAGTGAAAGAAAGGGAGGAACAGAAGGAATGAGAAGAGAAGAGGGGAAAGAGAGTGAAAGAAAGGGAGGAACAGAAGGAATGAGTAGAGAAGAGGGGAAAGAGAGTGAAAGAAAGGGAGGAACAGAAGGAATGAGAAGAGAAGAGGGGAAAGAGAGTGAAAGAAAGGGAGGAACAGAAGGAATGAGAAGAGAAGAGGGGAAAGAGAGTGAAAGAAAGGGAGGAACAGAAGGAATGAGTAGAGAAGAGGGGAAAGAGAGTGAAAGAAAGGGAGGAACAGAAGGAATGAGTAGAGAAGAGGGGAAAGAGAGTGAAAGAAAGGGAGGAACAGAAGGAATGAGTAGAGAAGAGGGGAAAGAGAGTGAAAGAAAGGGAGGAACAGAAGGAATGAGAAGAGAAGAGGGGAAAGAGAGTGAAAGAAAGGGAGGAACAGAAGGAATGAGTAGAGAAGAGGGGAAAGAGAGTGAAAGAAAGGGAGGAACAGAAGGAATGAGAAGAGAAGAGGGGAAAGAGAGTGAAAGAAAGGGAGGAACAGAAGGAATGAGAAGAGAAGAGGGGAAAGAGAGTGAAAGAAAGGGAGGAACAGAAGGAATGAGAAGAGAAGAGGGGAAAGAGAGTGAAAGAAAGGGAGGAACAGAAGGAATGAGAAGAGAAGAGGGGAAAGAGAGTGAAAGAAAGGGAGGAACAGAAGGAATGAGAAGAGAAGAGGGGAAAGAGAGTGAAAGAAAGGGAGGAACAGAAGGAATGAGAAGAGAAGAGGGGAAAGAGAGTGAAAGAAAGGGAGGAACAGAAGGAATGAGTAGAGAAGAGGGGAAAGAGAGTGAAAGAAAGGGAGGAACAGAAGGAATGAGTAGAGAAGAGGGGAAAGAGAGTGAAAGAAAGGGAGGAACAGAAGGAATGAGTAGAGAAGAGGGGAAAGAGAGTGAAAGAAAGGGAGGAACAGAAGGAATGAGAAGAGAAGAGGGGAAAGAGAGTGAAAGAAAGGGAGGAACAGAAGGAATGAGAAGAGAAGAGGGGAAAGAGAGTGAAAGAAAGGGAGGAACAGAAGGAATGAGAAGAGAAGAGGGGAAAGAGAGTGAAAGAAAGGGAGGAACAGAAGGAATGAGTAGAGAAGAGGGGAAAGAGAGTGAAAGAAAGGGAGGAACAGAAGGAATGAGAAGAGAAGAGGGGAAAGAGAGTGAAAGAAAGGGAGGAACAGAAGGAATGAGAAGAGAAGAGGGGAAAGAGAGTGAAAGAAAGGGAGGAACAGAAGGAATGAGAAGAGAAGAGGGGAAAGAGAGTGAAAGAAAGGGAGGAACAGAAGGAATGAGTAGAGAAGAGGGGAAAGAGAGTGAAAGAAAGGGAGGAACAGAAGGAATGAGAAGAGAAGAGGGGAAAGAGAGTGAAAGAAAGGGAGGAACAGAAGGAATGAGAAGAGAAGAGGGGAAAGAGAGTGAAAGAAAGGGAGGAACAGAAGGAATGAGAAGAGAAGAGGGGAAAGAGAGTGAAAGAAAGGGAGGAACAGAAGGAATGAGAAGAGAAGAGGGGAAAGAGAGTGAAAGAAAGGGAGGAACAGAAGGAATGAGAAGAGAAGAGGGGAAAGAGAGTGAAAGAAAGGGAGGAACAGAAGGAATGAGAAGAGAAGAGGGGAAAGAGAGTGAAAGAAAGGGAGGAACAGAAGGAATGAGAAGAGAAGAGGGGAAAGAGAGTGAAAGAAAGGGAGGAACAGAAGGAATGAGAAGAGAAGAGGGGAAAGAGAGTGAAAGAAAGGGAGGAACAGAAGGAATGAGAAGAGAAGAGGGGAAAGAGAGTGAAAGAAAGGGAGGAACAGAAGGAATGAGAAGAGAAGAGGGGAAAGAGAGTGAAAGAAAGGGAGGAACAGAAGGAATGAGTAGAGAAGAGGGGAAAGAGAGTGAAAGAAAGGGAGGAACAGAAGGAATGAGAAGAGAAGAGGGGAAAGAGAGTGAAAGAAAGGGAGGAACAGAAGGAATGAGAAGAGAAGAGGGGAAAGAGTGAAAGAAAGGGAGGAACAGAAGGAATGAGAAGAGAAGAGGGGAAAGAGAGTGAAAGAAAGGGAGGAACAGAAGGAATGAGAAGAGAAGAGGGGAAAGAGAGTGAAAGAAAGGGAGGAACAGAAGGAATGAGAAGAGAAGAGGGGAAAGAGAGTGAAAGAAAGGGAGGAACAGAAGGAATGAGAAGAGAAGAGGGGAAAGAGAGTGAAAGAAAGGGAGGAACAGAAGGAATGAGAAGAGAAGAGGGGAAAGAGAGTGAAAGAAAGGGAGGAACAGAAGGAATGAGAAGAGAAGAGGGGAAAGAGAGTGAAAGAAAGGGAGGAACAGAAGGAATGAGAAGAGAAGAGGGGAAAGAGAGTGAAAGAAAGGGAGGAACAGAAGGAATGAGAAGAGAAGAGGGGAAAGAGAGTGAAAGAAAGGGAGGAACAGAAGGAATGAGAAGAGAAGAGGGGAAAGAGAGTGAAAGAAAGGGAGGAACAGAAGGAATGAGAAGAGAAGAGGGGAAAGAGAGTGAAAGAAAGGGAGGAACAGAAGGAATGAGAAGAGAAGAGGGGAAAGAGAGTGAAAGAAAGGGAGGAACAGAAGGAATGAGAAGAGAAGAGGGGAAAGAGAGTGAAAGAAAGGGAGGAACAGAAGGAATGAGAAGAGAAGAGGGGAAAGAGAGTGAAAGAAAGGGAGGAACAGAAGGAATGAGAAGAGAAGAGGGGAAAGAGAGTGAAAGAAAGGGAGGAACAGAAGAAATGAGAAGAGAAGAGGGGAAAGAGAGTGAAAGAAAGGGAGGAACAGAAGGAATGAGAAGAGAAGAGGGGAAAGAGAGTGAAAGAAAGGGAGGAACAGAAGGAATGAGAAGAGAAGAGGGGAAAGAGAGTGAAAGAAAGGGAGGAACAGAAGGAATGAGAAGAGAAGAGGGGAAAGAGAGTGAAAGAAAGGGAGGAACAGAAGAAATGAGAAGAGAAGAGGGGAAAGAGTGAAAGAAAGGGAGGAACAGAAGGAATGAGAAGAGAAGAGGGGAAAGAGAGTGAAAGAAAGGGAGGAACAGAAGGAAATGAGAAGAGAAGAGGGGAAAGAGAGTGAAAGAAAGGGAGGAACAGAAGAAATGAGAAGAGAAGAGGGGAAAGAGAGTGAAAGAAAGGGAGGAACAGAAGGAATGAGAAGAGAAGAGGGGAAAGAGAGTGAAAGAAAGGGAGGAACAGAAGGAATGAGAAGAGAAGAGGGGAAAGAGAGTGAAAGAAAGGGAGGAACAGAAGGAATGAGAAGAGAAGAGGGGAAAGAGAGTGAAAGAAAGGGAGGAACAGAAGAAATGAGAAGAGAAGAGGGGAAAGAGAGTGAAAGAAAGGGAGGAACAGAAGAAATGAGAAGAGAAGAGGGGAAAGAGAGTGAAAGAAAGGGAGGAACAGAAGAAATGAGAAGAGAAGAGGGGAAAGAGAGTGAAAGAAAGGGAGGAACAGAAGGAATGAGAAGAGAAGAGGGGAAAGAGAGTGAAAGAAAGGGAGGAACAGAAGAAATGAGAAGAGAAGAGGGGAAAGAGAGTGAAAGAAAGGGAGGAACAGAAGAAATGAGAAGAGAAGAGGGGAAAGAGAGTGAAAGAAAGGGAGGAACAGAAGGAATGAGAAGAGAAGAGGGGAAAGAGAGTGAAAGAAAGGGAGGAACAGAAGGAATGAGAAGAGAAGAGGGGAAAGAGAGTGAAAGAAAGGGAGGAACAGAAGAAATGAGAAGAGAAGAGGGGAAAGAGAGTGAAAGAAAGGGAGGAACAGAAGAAATGAGAAGAGAAGAGGGGAAAGAGAGTGAAAGAAAGGGAGG
Organism: Palaemon carinicauda; assembly: GCF_036898095.1. Taxonomy (NCBI): domain Eukaryota; kingdom Metazoa; phylum Arthropoda; class Malacostraca; order Decapoda; family Palaemonidae; genus Palaemon; species Palaemon carinicauda. The sequence goes on from NC_090760.1 coordinate 15,388,205, forward strand.
AACAGAAGAAATGAGAAGAGAAGAGGGGAAAGAGAGTGAAAGAAAGGGAGGAACAGAAGAAATGAGAAGAGAAGAGGGGAAAGAGAGTGAAAGAAAGGGAGGAACAGAAGAAATGAGAAGAGAAGAGGGGAAAGAGAGTGAAAGAAAGGGAGGAACAGAAGAAATGAGAAGAGAAGAGGGGAAAGAGAGTGAAAGAAAGGGAGGAACAGAAGGAATGAGAAGAGAAGAGGGGAAAGAGAGTGAAAGAAAGGGAGGAACAGAAGAAATGAGAAGAGAAGAGGGGAAAGAGAGTGAAAGAAAGGGAGGAACAGAAGAAATGAGAAGAGAAGAGGGGAAAGAGAGTGAAAGAAAGGGAGGAACAGAAGGAATGAGAAGAGAAGAGGGGAAAGAGAGTGAAAGAAAGGGAGGAACAGAAGGAATGAGAAGAGAAGAGGGGAAAGAGAGTGAAAGAAAGGGAGGAACAGAAGAAATGAGAAGAGAAGAGGGGAAAGAGAGTGAAAGAAAGGGAGGAACAGAAGGAATGAGAAGAGAAGAGGGGAAAGAGAGTGAAAGAAAGGGAGGAACAGAAGAAATGAGAAGAGAAGAGGGGAAAGAGAGTGAAAGAAAGGGAGGAACAGAAGAAATGAGAAGAGAAGAGGGGAAAGAGAGTGAAAGAAAGGGAGGAACAGAAGGAATGAGAAGAGAAGAGGGGAAAGAGAGTGAAAGAAAGGGAGGAACAGAAGGAATGAGAAGAGAAGAGGGGAAAGAGAGTGAAAGAAAGGGAGGAACAGAAAAATGAGAAGAGAAGAGGGGAAAGAGAGTGAAAGAAAGGGAGGAACAGAAGGAATGAGAAGAGAAGAGGGGAAAGAGAGTGAAAGAAAGGGAGGAACAGAAGGAATGAGAAGAGAAGAGGGGAAAGAGAGTGAAAGAAAGGGAGGAACAGAAGAAATGAGAAGAGAAGAGGGGAAAGAGAGTGAAAGAAAGGGAGGAACAGAAGGAATGAGAAGAGAAGAGGGGAAAGAGAGTGAAAGAAAGGGAGGAACAGAAGAAATGAGAAGAGAAGAGGGGAAAGAGAGTGAAAGAAAGGGAGGAACAGAAGGAATGAGAAGAGAAGAGGGGAAAGAGAGTGAAAGAAAGGGAGGAACAGAAGGAATGAGAAGAGAAGAGGGGAAAGAGAGTGAAAGAAAGGGAGGAACAGAAGGAATGAGAAGAGAAGAGGGGAAAGAGAGTGAAAGAAAGGGAGGAACAGAAGAAATGAGAAGAGAAGAGGGGAAAGAGAGTGAAAGAAAGGGAGGAACAGAAGGAATGAGAAGAGAAGAGGGGAAAGAGAGTGAAAGAAAGGGAGGAACAGAAGGAATGAGAAGAGAAGAGGGGAAAGAGAGTGAAAGAAAGGGAGGAACAGAAGGAATGAGAAGAGAAGAGGGGAAAGAGAGTGAAAGAAAGGGAGGAACAGAAGAAATGAGAAGAGAAGAGGGGAAAGAGAGTGAAAGAAAGGGAGGAACAGAAGGAATGAGAAGAGAAGAGGGGAAAGAGAGTGAAAGAAAGGGAGGAACAGAAGGAAATGAGAAGAGAAGAGGGGAAAGAGAGTGAAAGAAAGGGAGGAACAGAAGGAATGAGAAGAGAAGAGGGGAAAGAGAGTGAAAGAAAGGGAGGAACAGAAGAAATGAGAAGAGAAGAGGGGAAAAGAGTGAAAGAAAGGGAGGAACAGAAGGAATGAGAAGAGAAGAGGGGAAAGAGAGTGAAAGAAAGGGAGGAACAGAAGGAATGAGAAGAGAAGAGGGGAAAGAGAGTGAAAGAAAGGGAGGAACAGGAATGAGAAGAGAAGAGGGGAAAGAGAGTGAAAGAAAGGGAGGAACAGAAGAAATGAGAAGAGAAGAGGGGAAAGAGAGTGAAAGAAAGGGAGGAACAGAAGAAATGAGAAGAGAAGAGGGGAAAGAGAGTGAAAGAAAGGGAGGAACAGAAGGAATGAGAAGAGAAGAGGGGAAAGAGATGAAAGAAAGGGAGGAACAGAAGGAATGAGAAGAGAAGAGGGGAAAGAGAGTGAAAGAAAGGGAGGAACAGAAGAAATGAGAAGAGAAGAGGGGAAAGAGAGTGAAAGAAAGGGAGGAACAGAAGAAATGAGAAGAGAAGAGGGGAAAGAGAGTGAAAGAAAGGGAGGAACAGAAGGAATGAGAAGAGAAGAGGGGAAAGAGAGTGAAAGAAAGGGAGGAACAGAAGAAATGAGAAGAGAAGAGGGGAAAGAGAGTGAAAGAAAGGGAGGAACAGAAGAAATGAGAAGAGAAGAGGGGAAAGAGAGTGAAAGAAAGGGAGGAACAGAAGAAATGAGAAGAGAAGAGGGGAAAGAGAGTGAAAGAAAGGGAGGAACAGAAGGAATGAGAAGAGAAGAGGGGAAAGAGAGTGAAAGAAAGGGAGGAACAGAAGGAATGAGAAGAGAAGAGGGGAAAGAGATGAAAGAAAGGGAGGAACAGAAGAAATGAGAAGAGAAGAGGGGAAAGAGAGTGAAAGAAAGGGAGGAACAGAAGAAATGAGAAGAGAAGAGGGGAAAGAGAGTGAAAGAAAGGGAGGAACAGAAGGAATGAGAAGAGAAGAGGGGAAAGAGAGTGAAAGAAAGGGAGGAACAGAAGGAATGAGAAGAGAAGAGGGGAAAGAGAGTGAAAGAAAGGGAGGAACAGAAGAAATGAGAAGAGAAGAGGGGAAAGAGAGTGAAAGAAAGGGAGGAACAGAAGGAATGAGAAGAGAAGAGGGGAAAGAGAGTGAAAGAAAGGGAGGAACAGAAGGAATGAGAAGAGAAGAGGGGAAAGAGATGAAAGAAAGGGAGGAACAGAAGGAATGAGAAGAGAAGAGGGGAAAGAGAGTGAAAGAAAGGGAGGAACAGAAGAAATGAGAAGAGAAGAGGGGAAAGAGAGTGAAAGAAAGGGAGGAACAGAAGAAATGAGAAGAGAAGAGGGGAAAGAGAGTGAAAGAAAGGGAGGAACAGAAGGAATGAGAAGAGAAGAGGGGAAAGAGAGTGAAAGAAAGGGAGGAACAGAAGGAATGAGAAGAGAAGAGGGGAAAGAGAGTGAAAGAAAGGGAGGAACAGAAGAAATGAGAAGAGAAGAGGGGAAAGAGAGTGAAAGAAAGGGAGGAACAGAAGAAATGAGAAGAGAAGAGGGGAAAGAGAGTGAAAGAAAGGGAGGAACAGAAGGAATGAGAAGAGAAGAGGGGAAAGAGAGTGAAAGAAAGGGAGGAACAGAAGGAATGAGAAGAGAAGAGGGGAAAGAGAGTGAAAGAAAGGGAGGAACAGAAGAAATGAGAAGAGAAGAGGGGAAAGAGAGTGAAAGAAAGGGAGGAACAGAAGAATGAGAAGAGAAGAGGGGAAAGAGAGTGAAAGAAAGGGAGGAACAGAAGAAATGAGAAGAGAAGAGGGGAAAGAGAGTGAAAGAAAGGGAGGAACAGAAGGAATGAGAAGAGAAGAGGGGAAAGAGAGTGAAAGAAAGGGAGGAACAGAAGGAATGAGAAGAGAAGAGGGGAAAGAGAGTGAAAGAAAGGGAGGAACAGAAGAAATGAGAAGAGAAGAGGGGAAAGAGAGTGAAAGAAAGGGAGGAACAGAAGAAATGAGAAGAGAAGAGGGGAAAGAGAGTGAAAGAAAGGGAGGAACAGAAGAAATGAGAAGAGAAGAGGGGAAAGAGAGTGAAAGAAAGGGAGGAACAGAAGAATGAGAAGAGAAGAGGGGAAAGAGAGTGAAAGAAAGGGAGGAACAGAAGAATGAGAAGAGAAGAGGGGAAAGAGAGTGAAAGAAAGGGAGGAACAGAAGGAATGAGAAGAGAAGAGGGGAAAGAGAGTGAAAGAAAGGGAGGAACAGAAGAAATGAGAAGAGAAGAGGGGAAAGAGAGTGAAAGAAAGGGAGGAACAGAAGAAATGAGAAGAGAAGAGGGGAAAGAGAGTGAAAGAAAGGGAGGAACAGAAGAAATGAGAAGAGAAGAGGGGAAAGAGAGTGAAAGAAAGGGAGGAACAGAAGGAATGAGAAGAGAAGAGGGGAAAGAGAGTGAAAGAAAGGGAGGAACAGAAGGAATGAGAAGAGAAGAGGGGAAAGTAGAGTGAAAGAAAGGGAGGAACAGAAGGAATGAGAAGAGAAGAGGGGAAAGTAGAGTGAAAGAAAGGGAGGAACAGAAGGAATGAGAAGAGAAGAGGGGAAAGTAGAGTGAAATGAAAGGGAGGAACAGAAGGAATGAGAAGAGAAGAGGGGAAAGTAGAGTGAAATGAAAGGGAGGAACAGAAGGAATGAGAAGAGAAGAGGGGAAAGTAGGAGTGAAATGAAAGGGAGGAACAGAAGAAATGAGAAGAGAAGAGGGGAAAGTAGGAGTGAAATGAAAGGGAGGAACAGAAGAAATGAGAAGAGAAGAGGGGAAAGTAGGAGTGAAATGAAAGGGAGGAACAGAAGAAATGAGAAGAGAAGAGGGGAAAGTAGGAGTGAAATGAAAGGGAGGAACAGAAGAAATGAGAAGAGAAGAGGGGAAAGTAGGAGTGAAATGAAAGGGAGGAACAGAAGAAATGAGAAGAGAAGAGGGGAAAGTAGGAGTGAAATGAAAGGGAGGAACAGAAGGAATGAGAAGAGAAGAGGGGAAAGTAGAGTGAAAGAAAGGGAGGAACAGAAGAAATGAGAAGAGAAGAGGGGAAAGTAGGAGTAAATGAAAGGGAGGAACAGAAGAAATGAGAAGAGAAGAGGGGAAAGTAGGAGTGAAATGAAAGGGAGGAACAGAAGAAATGAGAAGAGAAGAGGGGAAAGTAGGAGTGAAATGAAAGGGAGGAACAGAAGGAATGAGAAGAGAAGAGGGGAAAGTAGGAGTAAATGAAAGGGAGGAACAGAAGGAATGAGAAGAGAAGAGGGGAAAGTAGAGTGAAAGAAAGGGAGGAACAGAAGGAATGAGAAGAGAAGAGGGGAAAGTAGGAGTAAATGAAAGGGAGGAACAGAAGGAATGAGAAGAGAAGAGGGGAAAGTAGGAGTAAATGAAAGGGAGGAACAGAAGGAATGAGAAGAGAAGAGGGGAAAGTAGAGTGAAAGAAAGGGAGGAACAGAAGAAATGAGAAGAGAAGAGGGGAAAGTAGGAGTAAATGAAAGGGAGGAACAGAAGAAATGAGAAGAGAAGAGGGGAAAGTAGGAGTGAAATGAAAGGGAGGAACAGAAGGAATGAGAAGAGAAGAGGGGAAAGTAGGAGTAAATGAAAGGGAGGAACAGAAGGAATGAGAAGAGAAGAGGGGAAAGTAGGAGTGAAATGAAAGGGAGGAACAGAAGGAATGAGAAGAGAAGAGGGGAAAGTAGGAGTAAATGAAAGGGAGGAACAGAAGAAATGAGAAGAGAAGAGGGGAAAGTAGGAGTGAAATGAAAGGGAGGAACAGAAGAAATGAGAAGAGAAGAGGGGAAAGTAGGAGTAAATGAAAGGGAGGAACAGAAGAAATGAGAAGAGAAGAGGGGAAAGTAGGAGTGAAATGAAAGGGAGGAACAGAAGAAATGAGAAGAGAAGAGGGGAAAGTAGGAGTGAAATGAAAGGGAGGAACAGAAGAAATGAGAAGAGAAGAGGGGAAAGTAGGAGTAAATGAAAGGGAGGAACAGAAGAAATGAGAAGAGAAGAGGGGAAAGTAGGAGTGAAATGAAAGGGAGGAACAGAAGAAATGAGAAGAGAAGAGGGGAAAGTAGGAGTAAATGAAAGGGAGGAACAGAAGAAATGAGAAGAGAAGAGGGGAAAGTAGGAGTGAAATGAAAGGGAGGAACAGAAGAAATGAGAAGAGAAGAGGGGAAAGTAGGAGTGAAATGAAAGGGAGGAACAGAAGAAATGAGAAGAGAAGAGGGGAAAGTAGGAGTAAATGAAAGGGAGGAACAGAAGAAATGAGAAGAGAAGAGGGGAAAGTAGGAGTAAATGAAAGGGAGGAACAGAAGAAATGAGAAGAGAAGAGGGGAAAGTAGGAGTGAAATGAAAGGGAGGAACAGAAGAAATGAGAAGAGAAGAGGGGAAAGTAGGAGTGAAATGAAAGGGAGGAACAGAAGAAATGAGAAGAGAAGAGGGGAAAGTAGGAGTGAAATGAAAGGGAGGAACAGAAGAAATGAGAAGAGAAGAGGGGAAAGTAGGAGTGAAATGAAAGGGAGGAACAGAAGAAATGAGAAGAGAAGAGGGGAAAGTAGGAGTGAAATGAAAGGGAGGAACAGAAGAAATGAGAAGAGAAGAGGGGAAAGTAGGAGTGAATGAAAGGGAGGAACAGAAGAAATGAGAAGAGAAGAGGGGAAAGTAGGAGTAAATGAAAGGGAGGAACAGAAGAAATGAGAAGAGAAGAGGGGAAAGTAGGAGTGAAATGAAAGGGAGGAACAGAAGAAATGAGAAGAGAAGAGGGGAAAGTAGGAGTGAAATGAAAGGGAGGAACAGAAGAAATGAGAAGAGAAGAGGGGAAAGTAGGAGTAAATGAAAGGGAGGAACAGAAGAAATGAGAAGAGAAGAGGGGAAAGTAGGAGTAAATGAAAGGGAGGAACAGAAGAAATGAGAAGAGAAGAGGGGAAAGTAGGAGTAAATGAAAGGGAGGAACAGAAGAAATGAGAAGAGAAGAGGGGAAAGTAGGAGTAAATGAAAGGGAGGAACAGAAGAAATGAGAAGAGAAGAGGGGAAAGTAGGAGTAAATGAAAGGGAGGAACAGAAGGAATGAGAAGAGAAGAGGGGAAAGTAGGAGTGAAATGAAAGGGAGGAACAGAAGGAATGAGAAGAGAAGAGGGGAAAGTAGGAGTGAAAGAAAGGGAGGAACAGAAGAAATGAGAAGAGAAGAGGGGAAAGTAGGAGTAAATGAAAGGGAGGAACAGAAGAAATGAGAAGAGAAGAGGGGAAAGTAGGAGTGAAAGAAAGGGAGGAACAGAAGAAATGAGAAGAGAAGAGGGGAAAGTAGGAGTGAAATGAAAGGGAGGAACAGAAGAAATGAGAAGAGAAGAGGGGAAAGTAGGAGTGAAAGAAAGGGAGGAACAGAAGAAATGAGAAGAGAAGAGGGGAAAGTAGGAGTAAATGAAAGGGAGGAACAGAAGGAATGAGAAGAGAAGAGGGGAAAGTAGAGTGAAAGAAAGGGAGGAACAGAAGAAATGAGAAGAGAAGAGGGGAAAGTAGGAGTGAAATGAAAGGGAGGAACAGAAGGAATGAGAAGAGAAGAGGGGAAAGTAGGAGTAAATGAAAGGGAGGAACAGAAGGAATGAGAAGAGAAGAGGGGAAAGTAGAGTGAAAGAAAGGGAGGAACAGAAGGAATGAGAAGAGAAGAGGGGAAAGTAGGAGTAAATGAAAGGGAGGAACAGAAGAAATGAGAAGAGAAGAGGGGAAAGTAGGAGTGAAATGAAAGGGAGGAACAGAAGAAATGAGAAGAGAAGAGGGGAAAGTAGGAGTAAATGAAAGGGAGGAACAGAAGGAATGAGAAGAGAAGAGGGGAAAGTAGAGTGAAAGAAAGGGAGGAACAGAAGGAATGAGAAGAGAAGAGGGGAAAGTAGGAGTAAATGAAAGGGAGGAACAGAAGAAATGAGAAGAGAAGAGGGGAAAGTAGGAGTAAATGAAAGGGAGGAACAGAAGAAATGAGAAGAGAAGAGGGGAAAGTAGGAGTAAATGAAAGGGAGGAACAGAAGGAATGAGAAGAGAAGAGGGGAAAGTAGAGTGAAAGAAAGGGAGGAACAGAAGGAATGAGAAGAGAAGAGGGGAAAGTAGGAGTGAAATGAAAGGGAGGAACAGAAGAAATGAGAAGAGAAGAGGGGAAAGTAGGAGTGAAATGAAAGGGAGGAACAGAAGAAATGAGAAGAGAAGAGGGGAAAGTAGGAGTGAAATGAAAGGGAGGAACAGAAGAAATGAGAAGAGAAGAGGGGAAAGTAGGAGTGAAATGAAAGGGAGGAACAGAAGAAATGAGAAGAGAAGAGGGGAAAGTAGGAGTGAAAGAAAGGGAGGAACAGAAGAAATGAGAAGAGAAGAGGGGAAAGTAGGAGTGAAATGAAAGGGAGGAACAGAAGGAATGAGAAGAGAAGAGGGGAAAGTAGGAGTGAAATGAAAGGGAGGAACAGAAGGAATGAGAAGAGAAGAGGGGAAAGTAGGAGTGAAATGAAAGGGAGGAACAGAAGGAATGAGAAGAGAAGAGGGGAAAGTAGGAGTAAATGAAAGGGAGGAACAGAAGGAATGAGAAGAGAAGAGGGGAAAGTAGGAGTGAAATGAAAGGGAGGAACAGAAGAAATGAGAAGAGAAGAGGGGAAAGTAGGAGTAAATGAAAGGGAGGAACAGAAGAAATGAGAAGAGAAGAGGGGAAAGTAGGAGTGAAATGAAAGGGAGGAACAGAAGGAATGAGAAGAGAAGAGGGGAAAGTAGGAGTAAATGAAAGGGAGGAACAGAAGAAATGAGAAGAGAAGAGGGGAAAGTAGGAGTGAAATGAAAGGGAGGAACAGAAGGAATGAGAAGAGAAGAGGGGAAAGTAGGAGTAAATGAAAGGGAGGAACAGAAGGAATGAGAAGAGAAGAGGGGAAAGTAGAGTGAAAGAAAGGGAGGAACAGAAGAAATGAGAAGAGAAGAGGGGAAAGTAGGAGTAAATGAAAGGGAGGAACAGAAGGAATGAGAAGAGAAGAGGGGAAAGTAGAGTGAAATGAAAGGGAGGAACAGAAGAAATGAGAAGAGAAGAGGGGAAAGTAGGAGTGAATGAAAGGGAGGAACAGAAGGAATGAGAAGAGAAGAGGGGAAAGTAGGAGTAAATGAAAGGGAGGAACAGAAGGAATGAGAAGAGAAGAGGGGAAAGTAGAGTGAAAGAAAGGGAGGAACAGAAGAAATGAGAAGAGAAGAGGGGAAAGTAGGAGTAAATGAAAGGGAGGAACAGAAGGAATGAGAAGAGAAGAGGGGAAAGTAGGAGTGAAAGAAAGGGAGGAACAGAAGAAATGAGAAGAGAAGAGGGGAAAGTAGGAGTGAAATGAAAGGGAGGAACAGAAGGAATGAGAAGAGAAGAGGGGAAAGTAGGAGTAAATGAAAGGGAGGAACAGAAGGAATGAGAAGAGAAGAGGGGAAAGTAGAGTGAAAGAAAGGGAGGAACAGAAGGAATGAGAAGAGAAGAGGGGAAAGTAGGAGTAAATGAAAGGGAGGAACAGAAGGAATGAGAAGAGAAGAGGGGAAAGTAGGAGTGAAAGAAAGGGAGGAACAGAAGGAATGAGAAGAGAAGAGGGGAAAGTAGGAGTAAATGAAAGGGAGGAACAGAAGGAATGAGAAGAGAAGAGGGGAAAGTAGGAGTGAAAGAAAGGGAGGAACAGAAGAAATGAGAAGAGAAGAGGGGAAAGTAGGAGTAAATGAAAGGGAGGAACAGAAGGAATGAGAAGAGAAGAGGGGAAAGTAGAGTGAAAGAAAGGGAGGAACAGAAGGAATGAGAAGAGAAGAGGGGAAAGTAGGAGTAAATGAAAGGGAGGAACAGAAGGAATGAGAAGAGAAGAGGGGAAAGTAGAGTGAAAGAAAGGGAGGAACAGAAGGAATGAGAAGAGAAGAGGGGAAAGTAGGAGTAAATGAAAGGGAGGAACAGAAGGAATGAGAAGAGAAGAGGGGAAAGTAGGAGTGAAATGAAAGGGAGGAACAGAAGGAATGAGAAGAGAAGAGGGGAAAGTAGGAGTAAATGAAAGGGAGGAACAGAAGGAATGAGAAGAGAAGAGGGGAAAGTAGAGTGAAAGAAAGGGAGGAACAGAAGGAATGAGAAGAGAAGAGGGGAAAGTAGGAGTAAATGAAAGGGAGGAACAGAAGGAATGAGAAGAGAAGAGGGGAAAGTAGGAGTGAAAGAAAGGGAGGAACAGAAGAAATGAGAAGAGAAGAGGGGAAAGTAGGAGTAAATGAAAGGGAGGAACAGAAGGAATGAGAAGAGAAGAGGGGAAAGTAGGAGTAAATGAAAGGGAGGAACAGAAGGAATGAGAAGAGAAGAGGGGAAAGTAGGAGTGAATGAAAGGGAGGAACAGAAGAAATGAGAAGAGAAGAGGGGAAAGTAGGAGTGAAAGAAAGGGAGGAACAGAAGAAATGAGAAGAGAAGAGGGGAAAGTAGGAGTAAATGAAAGGGAGGAACAGAAGAAATGAGAAGAGAAGAGGGGAAAGTAGGAGTAAATGAAAGGGAGGAACAGAAGGAATGAGAAGAGAAGAGGGGAAAGTAGGAGTGAATGAAAGGGAGGAACAGAAGAAATGAGAAGAGAAGAGGGGAAAGTAGGAGTGAAAGAAAGGGAGGAACAGAAGAAATGAGAAGAGAAGAGGGGAAAGTAGGAGTAAATGAAAGGGAGGAACAGAAGGAATGAGAAGAGAAGAGGGGAAAGTAGGAGTAAATGAAAGGGAGGAACAGAAGGAATGAGAAGAGAAGAGGGGAAAGTAGAGTGAAAGAAAGGGAGGAACAGAAGAAATGAGAAGAGAAGAGGGGAAAGTAGGAGTAAATGAAAGGGGGAACAGAAGGAATGAGAAGAGAAGAGGGGAAAGTAGAGTGAAAGAAAGGGAGGAACAGAAGAAATGAGAAGAGAAGAGGGGAAAGTAGGAGTGAATGAAAGGGAGGAACAGAAGGAATGAGAAGAGAAGAGGGGAAAGTAGGAGTAAATGAAAGGGAGGAACAGAAGAAATGAGAAGAGAAGAGGGGAAAGTAGGAGTAAATGAAAGGGAGGAACAGAAGGAATGAGAAGAGAAGAGGGGAAAGTAGGAGTAAATGAAAGGGAGGAACAGAAGGAATGAGAAGAGAAGAGGGGAAAGTAGGAGTGAATGAAAGGGAGGAACAGAAGAAATGAGAAGAGAAGAGGGGAAAGTAGGAGTAAATGAAAGGGAGGAACAGAAGAAATGAGAAGAGAAGAGGGGAAAGTAGGAGTAAATGAAAGGGAGGAACAGAAGAAATGAGAAGAGAAGAGGGGAAAGTAGGAGTAAATGAAAGGGAGGAACAGAAGGAATGAGAAGAGAAGAGGGGAAAGTAGGAGTGAATGAAAGGGAGGAACAGAAGAAATGAGAAGAGAAGAGGGGAAAGTAGGAGTAAATGAAAGGGAGGAACAGAAGGAATGAGAAGAGAAGAGGGGAAAGTAGGAGTGAAAGAAAGGGAGGAACAGAAGGAATGAGAAGAGAAGAGGGGAAAGTAGGAGTAAATGAAAGGGAGGAACAGAAGGAATGAGAAGAGAAGAGGGGAAAGTAGGAGTGAAAGAAAGGGAGGAACAGAAGAAATGAGAAGAGAAGAGGGGAAAGTAGGAGTAAATGAAAGGGAGGAACAGAAGGAATGAGAAGAGAAGAGGGGAAAGTAGGAGTGAAATGAAAGGGAGGAACAGAAGAAATGAGAAGAGAAGAGGGGAAAGTAGGAGTAAATGAAAGGGAGGAACAGAAGGAATGAGAAGAGAAGAGGGGAAAGTAGGAGTGAAATGAAAGGGAGGAACAGAAGAAATGAGAAGAGAAGAGGGGAAAGTAGGAGTAAATGAAAGGGAGGAACAGAAGGAATGAGAAGAGAAGAGGGGAAAGTAGAGTGAAAGAAAGGGAGGAACAGAAGAAATGAGAAGAGAAGAGGGGAAAGTAGGAGTAAATGAAAGGGAGGAACAGAAGGAATGAGAAGAGAAGAGGGGAAAGTAGGAGTAAATGAAAGGGAGGAACAGAAGGAATGAGAAGAGAAGAGGGGAAAGTAGAGTGAAAGAAAGGGAGGAACAGAAGAAATGAGAAGAGAAGAGGGGAAAGTAGGAGTAAATGAAAGGGAGGAACAGAAGGAAATGAGAAGAGAAGAGGGGAAAGTAGGAGTGAAATGAAAGGGAGGAACAGAAGAAATGAGAAGAGAAGAGGGGAAAGTAGGAGTAAATGAAAGGGAGGAACAGAAGGAATGAGAAGAGAAGAGGGGAAAGTAGGAGTGAAAGAAAGGGAGGAACAGAAGAAATGAGAAGAGAAGAGGGGAAAGTAGGAGTAAATGAAAGGGAGGAACAGAAGGAATGAGAAGAGAAGAGGGGAAAGTAGGAGTGAAATGAAAGGGAGGAACAGAAGAAATGAGAAGAGAAGAGGGGAAAGTAGGAGTGAATGAAAGGGAGGAACAGAAGGAATGAGAAGAGAAGAGGGGAAAGTAGGAGTAAATGAAAGGGAGGAACAGAAGGAATGAGAAGAGAAGAGGGGAAAGTAGGAGTGAATGAAAGGGAGGAACAGAAGAAATGAGAAGAGAAGAGGGGAAAGTAGGAGTGAATGAAAGGGAGGAACAGAAGAAATGAGAAGAGAAGAGGGGAAAGTAGGAGTGAATGAAAGGGAGGAACAGAAGAAATGAGAAGAGAAGAGGGGAAAGTAGGAGTGAAATGAAAGGGAGGAACAGAAGAAATGAGAAGAGAAGAGGGGAAAGTAGGAGTGAATGAAAGGGAGGAACAGAAGAAATGAGAAGAGAAGAGGGGAAAGTAGGAGTAAATGAAAGGGAGGAACAGAAGAAATGAGAAGAGAAGAGGGGAAAGTAGGAGTGAATGAAAGGGAGGAACAGAAGGAATGAGAAGAGAAGAGGGGAAAGTAGGAGTGAAAGAAAGGGAGGAACAGAAGAAATGAGAAGAGAAGAGGGGAAAGTAGGAGTAAATGAAAGGGAGGAACAGAAGAAATGAGAAGAGAAGAGGGGAAAGTAGGAGTAAATGAAAGGGAGGAACAGAAGGAATGAGAAGAGAAGAGGGGAAAGTAGAGTGAAAGAAAGGGAGGAACAGAAGGAATGAGAAGAGAAGAGGGGAAAGTAGGAGTGAAAGAAAGGGAGGAACAGAAGAAATGAGAAGAGAAGAGGGGAAAGTAGGAGTGAAATGAAAGGGAGGAACAGAAGAAATGAGAAGAGAAGAGGGGAAAGTAGGAGTGAAAGAAAGGGAGGAACAGAAGGAATGAGAAGAGAAGAGGGGAAAGTAGGAGTGAAATGAAAGGGAGGAACAGAAGAAATGAGAAGAGAAGAGGGGAAAGTAGGAGTGAATGAAAGGGAGGAACAGAAGGAATGAGAAGAGAAGAGGGGAAAGTAGGAGTAAATGAAAGGGAGGAACAGAAGGAATGAGAAGAGAAGAGGGGAAAGTAGGAGTAAATGAAAGGGAGGAACAGAAGAAATGAGAAGAGAAGAGGGGAAAGTAGGAGTAAATGAAAGGGAGGAACAGAAGGAATGAGAAGAGAAGAGGGGAAAGTAGGAGTGAAATGAAAGGGAGGAACAGAAGAAATGAGAAGAGAAGAGGGGAAAGTAGGAGTAAATGAAAGGGAGGAACAGAAGAAATGAGAAGAGAAGAGGGGAAAGTAGGAGTGAAATGAAAGGGAGGAACAGAAGGAATGAGAAGAGAAGAGGGGAAAGTAGGAGTAAATGAAAGGGAGGAACAGAAGGAATGAGAAGAGAAGAGGGGAAAGTAGGAGTGAAATGAAAGGGAGGAACAGAAGGAATGAGAAGAGAAGAGGGGAAAGTAGGAGTAAATGAAAGGGAGGAACAGAAGGAATGAGAAGAGAAGAGGGGAAAGTAGGAGTAAATGAAAGGGAGGAACAGAAGGAATGAGAAGAGAAGAGGGGAAAGTAGGAGTGAAAGAAAGGGAGGAACAGAAGAAATGAGAAGAGAAGAGGGGAAAGTAGGAGTGAATGAAAGGGAGGAACAGAAGAAATGAGAAGAGAAGAGGGGAAAGTAGGAGTAAATGAAAGGGAGGAACAGAAGGAATGAGAAGAGAAGAGGGGAAAGTAGGAGTGAAAGAAAGGGAGGAACAGAAGAAATGAGAAGAGAAGAGGGGAAAGTAGGAGTAAATGAAAGGGAGGAACAGAAGAATGAGAAGAGAAGAGGGGAAAGTAGGAGTGAATGAAAGGGAGGAACAGAAGGAATGAGAAGAGAAGAGGGGAAAGTAGGAGTAAATGAAAGGGAGGAACAGAAGGAATGAGAAGAGAAGAGGGGAAAGTAGGAGTGAAATGAAAGGGAGGAACAGAAGAAATGAGAAGAGAAGAGGGGAAAGTAGGAGTGAATGAAAGGGAGGAACAGAAGAAATGAGAAGAGAAGAGGGGAAAGTAGGAGTAAATGAAAGGGAGGAACAGAAGGAATGAGAAGAGAAGAGGGGAAAGTAGGAGTAAATGAAAGGGAGGAACAGAAGAAATGAGAAGAGAAGAGGGGAAAGTAGGAGTAAATGAAAGGGAGGAACAGAAGAAATGAGAAGAGAAGAGGGGAAAGTAGGAGTAAATGAAAGGGAGGAACAGAAGAAATGAGAAGAGAAGAGGGGAAAGTAGGAGTAAATGAAAGGGAGGAACAGAAGGAATGAGAAGAGAAGAGGGGAAAGTAGGAGTGAAAGAAAGGGAGGAACAGAAGAAATGAGAAGAGAAGAGGGGAAAGTAGGAGTAAATGAAAGGGAGGAACAGAAGGAATGAGAAGAGAAGAGGGGAAAGTAGGAGTGAAATGAAAGGGAGGAACAGAAGAAATGAGAAGAGAAGAGGGGAAAGTAGGAGTAAATGAAAGGGAGGAACAGAAGAAATGAGAAGAGAAGAGGGGAAAGTAGGAGTAAATGAAAGGGAGGAACAGAAGAAATGAGAAGAGAAGAGGGGAAAGTAGGAGTAAATGAAAGGGAGGAACAGAAGAAATGAGAAGAGAAGAGGGGAAAGTAGGAGTGAAATGAAAGGGAGGAACAGAAGAAATGAGAAGAGAAGAGGGGAAAGTAGGAGTGAAATGAAAGGGAGGAACAGAAGAAATGAGAAGAGAAGAGGGGAAAGTAGGAGTGAAATGAAAGGGAGGAACAGAAGGAAATGAGAAGAGAAGAGGGGAAAGTAGGAGTGAAATGAAAGGGAGGAACAGAAGGAATGAGAAGAGAAGAGGGGAAAGTAGGAGTGAAAGAAAGGGAGGAACAGAAGAAATGAGAAGAGAAGAGGGGAAAGTAGGAGTAAATGAAAGGGAGGAACAGAAGAAATGAGAAGAGAAGAGGGGAAAGTAGGAGTAAATGAAAGGGAGGAACAGAAGGAATGAGAAGAGAAGAGGGGAAAGTAGGAGTGAAATGAAAGGGAGGAACAGAAGAAATGAGAAGAGAAGAGGGGAAAGTAGGAGTGAAATGAAAGGGAGGAACAGAAGAAATGAGAAGAGAAGAGGGGAAAGTAGGAGTAAATGAAAGGGAGGAACAGAAGAAATGAGAAGAGAAGAGGGGAAAGTAGAGTGAATGAAAGGGAGGAACAGAAGAAATGAGAAGAGAAGAGGGGAAAGTAGGAGTGAATGAAAGGGAGGAACAGAAGAAATGAGAAGAGAAGAGGGGAAAGTAGGAGTGAATGAAAGGGAGGAACAGAAGAAATGAGAAGAGAAGAGGGGAAAGTAGGAGTAAATGAAAGGGAGGAACAGAAGGAATGAGAAGAGAAGAGGGGAAAGTAGGAGTAAATGAAAGGGAGGAACAGAAGGAATGAGAAGAGAAGAGGGGAAAGTAGGAGTGAAATGAAAGGGAGGAACAGAAGAAATGAGAAGAGAAGAGGGGAAAGTAGGAGTGAAATGAAAGGGAGGAACAGAAGAAATGAGAAGAGAAGAGGGGAAAGTAGGAGTGAAAGAAAGGGAGGAACAGAAGAAATGAGAAGAGAAGAGGGGAAAGTAGGAGTGAATGAAAGGGAGGAACAGAAGGAATGAGAAGAGAAGAGGGGAAAGTAGGAGTAAATGAAAGGGAGGAACAGAAGAAATGAGAAGAGAAGAGGGGAAAGTAGGAGTGAAATGAAAGGGAGGAACAGAAGGAATGAGAAGAGAAGAGGGGAAAGTAGGAGTAAATGAAAGGGAGGAACAGAAGAAATGAGAAGAGAAGAGGGGAAAGTAGGAGTGAAAGAAAGGGAGGAACAGAAGAAATGAGAAGAGAAGAGGGGAAAGTAGGAGTAAATGAAAGGGAGGAACAGAAGAAATGAGAAGAGAAGAGGGGAAAGTATGAGTGAAATGAAAGGGAGGAACAGAAGAAATGAGAAGAGAAGAGGGGAAAGTAGGAGTGAATGAAAGGGAGGAACAGAAGGAATGAGAAGAGAAGAGGGGAAAGTAGGAGTGAAATGAAAGGGAGGAACAGAAGGAATGAGAAGAGAAGAGGGGAAAGTAGGAGTAAATGAAAGGGAGGAACAGAAGGAATGAGAAGAGAAGAGGGGAAAGTAGGAGTGAAAGAAAGGGAGGAACAGAAGGAATGAGAAGAGAAGAGGGGAAAGTAGGAGTGAAAGAAAGGGAGGAACAGAAGGAATGAGAAGAGAAGAGGGGAAAGTAGAGTGAATGAAAGGGAGGAACAGAAGAATGAGAAGAGAAGAGGGGAAAGTAGGAGTGAAATGAAAGGGAGGAACAGAAGGAATGAGAAGAGAAGAGGGAAAAGAGAGTGAAAGAAAGGGAGGAACAGAAGGAATGAGAAGAGAAGAGGGGAAAGTAGGAGTAAATGAAAGGGAGGAACAGAAGGAATGAGAAGAGAAGAGGGGAAAGTAGGAGTGAATGAAAGGGAGGAACAGAAGAAATGAGAAGAGAAGAGGGGAAAGTAGGAGTAAAGAAAGGGAGGAACAGAAGGAATGAGAAGAGAAGAGGGGAAAGAAAGAGTGAAAGAAAGGGAGGAACAGAAGAAATGAGAAGAGAAGAGGGGAAAGTAGAGTGAAATGAAAGGGGGAACAGAAGAAATGAGAAGAGAAGAGGGGAAAGTAGGAGTGAAAGAAAGGGGGAACAGAAGAAATGAGAAGAGAAGAGGGGAAAGTAGGAGTGAAAGAAAGGGAGGAACAGAAGAAATGAGAAGAGAAGAGGGGAAAGTAGGAGTGAAAGAAAGGGAGGAACAGAAGGAATGAGAAGAGAAGAGGGGAAAGTAGGAGTGAAATGAAAGTGGGGAACAGAAGGAATGAGAAGAGAAGAGGGGAAAGTAGGAGTGAAATGAAAGGGAGGAACAGAAGGAATGAGAAGAGAAGAGGGAAAAGAGAGTGAAAGAAAGGGAGGAACAGAAGGAATGAGAAGAGAAGAGGGGAAAGAAAGAGTGAAAGAAAGGGGGAACAGAAGAAATGAGAAGAGAAGAGGGGAAAGAAAGAGTGAAAGAAAGGGGGAACAGAAGAAATGAGAAGAGAAGAGGGGAAAGAAAGAGTGAAAGAAAGGGGGAACAGAAGAAATGAGAAGAGAAGAAGGGAAAGAAAGAGTGAAAGAAAGGGAGGAACAGAAGGAATGAGAAGAGAAGAGGGGAAAGAGAGTGAAAGAAAGTGGGGAACATAAGAAATGAGTACAGGGAAAAGAAGGATGGAATGAAAGGGGGAAACAGAAGGAATGAGACGTGAACTAAGGAGAGAGGAAGATGAAAAGAGGAAGATTATGACAGGAGGCAAAGGGGAAGAGAGAAAGGAAATGGAGATAATAATAATAATGATTCTGGGGAAGGATGAGATAAAAGGCAACGTTGATGATATTGATTGTAATATTACAGAAAATTAAAAAAAAAAAATCTTTGCTTGTATGAATTCCATGTCAGATCATTTTTATATGGATTTTTTTCTTTATAATATGTCAAATACTTCTTTCATTTGCAGATTTCAAATGATAATTATATTCATTAATCATAAACTTAATTGAAAGTTCCATTCGTTAAATATGATTAATTTTACGCTTGAAATTCTCTATTGATTTTAGATACATAATATATCTTTCAGAAGAAATATGAAATAATTTATATAAATATGAAAAATTAATTTTATTCATTTCAGATACAAAACTTATTTTTTCAGAAGAAATATTAAATAATTCGTATGAAAATGACGCACTGATTTTACTTTATAATTCAAACAATTTAGTTTTCCAATTAAAAATCGTCAACGAACGCAGCTTGCACTACACAGGCGCGGAAGAAATAGGAGCAAATGGCAACAATCAACTTAATCAACTCAATTTCCCGCTCAACAAATGAATGCAAGAAAGCGCAGGGACATCAAAATCGATGCAATATACCCTTCACTTCTTTCATAATCATTTTCAAGTTTAAAACTCACCTACGAACAAAGTTATCACCAACTTAAACAAAGAAGTTGAAAGAAGAATCGGAAGCAAATGGCAACAATCAACACAATTTCCCGCGCGACAGATGAATGCAAGAAAGCGCGCGAAACATCACCTTTGTAAAATGCTTTCCCTTCCTTCCTTCCTCTTAGGAGACAGGGAAAGGTACATCAATTCGATGTGTGTGTGTGTGTGTGTATGTGTGTGTGATTTCCCAAACCGTTAATTAGAGAAGCTCATAGCGAATGTCAAGTTCCTATTCACCATTCTTTCGCAGACACCTGATGCTAATGGCTTTCTGCCTCACAATTAGGTTCCCGTCCTTCTGTGTGCGTGTGTGTGTGTGTGTGTGTGAGAGAGAGAGAGAGAGAGAGAGAGAGAGAGAGAGAGAGATTGTCTTAGCCGCTGTAGTTGATTGAAATGGTTTGGAAACATTATTAAATAGAGAGAGAGAGAGAGAAAAAAAACATCTTTGCCCATGGTATTAGATTGAAATGGCTCGAAAACTTGATTAAGGAGAGAGAGAGAGAGAGAGAGAGAGTGTGTGTGTGTGTGTGTGTGTTACAAGGATTTTGGATGTCTCAAAGACTCCATTTACTCTTTGGTTAGAGCGATTTAATTTAAGCATTTATAGTTCCTATGATCTTGTCTAACTTATTCTTGAACTCGTTTACCGTGTTACTGTTTACTACATCCGCTGGAAGTCTATTGAGAGAGAGAGAGAGAGAGAGAGAGAGAGAGAGAGAGAGAGAGAGAGTATCAACGTTCCTCTTTGATATTACTAAAGACATGAAAAGGTAAAAAATAAACTCGAAAATCCAGGATAATTTTCCTCTTGGATTATGGAAAGTTTTCCCAAATTGACAGACGCTCCGAAAGACGAACCAAAAGTTTTCCATCATTAAGGAAATCGAATGGAATACAGACATCGGGGTATTTGACGATGTATACACAAACAACTGCAGAAATGAATATGTAAATGCAAATGTATAAAACGCATGCACATACATTAGCGAACGTACATAATCACATTTATGTATGGGCAAGTTCATACATATGGACGTACAACCTTATACATAAACACAACAACAACAACAAAAAATACATTAATCTTTAGTCCATTACAGGACAAAGGCCTTAGACATGTCCTTATTCATGTGTGGCCACTGTGGATTACTGATGGTGGGAGACTTTCGACTGATCACTCAAAGGAAACCAATCTAGTATGGGTGGCTTTAACTAATACAGATTGGCTGATCACGTTAAGGTATCCCCCAACACATATGTAAAATACACATTCATATATCTCTTAGCCTTGTTACGACCAACATAGTCGACTGACTACCGGGTACAATATCACTGCTCAGGTCAATAGAAGTAAGATGATTCCCAGAAAACTGGTTAAGTCTTAAGTCATCTTCCCACCCGTGGAATCAATCGCAAGTTTCTATAGTCCATTTCTTTTAGCGAGGCAGATTTGCACCGACTCGCAGCGGTGCCCTTTTAGCTCGGAAAAGTTTCCTGATCGCTGATTGGTTGGTTGGACAAGATAATTCTAACCAATCAGATAGCAGGAAACTTTTCCGAGCTAAAAGGGCACCGCTGCAAGTCGGTGCAAATCTGCCTCGCTAAAAGAAATGGACTATAGTTGGTAGGGTGA
>NC_090760.1:15438232-15440732 GCF_036898095.1 Palaemon carinicauda
GAGCCTCTGCTTATTTCCCATTCAGGAATCTATTCCTTAGCTTGTTTTGGAGTTCGAAGCCTCTATTTATTTCCCATTTAGGGATCTATTCCCTAGCTTGTTTCGTAGTTCGGAGACTACTTATTTCCCATTCAGGGAACTATTTCCTCGCTTGTTTTAGAGTTCGGAGCCTCTCCTTACTTCCCATTCAGGGATCTATTCCCTAGCTTGATTTGGAGTTCGGAGCCTCTACTTACTTCCCATTCAAGGATCTATTCCCTAGCTTGTTTTGGAGTTCGGAGCCTCTACTTATTTCCCATTCACGGATCTATTCCCTAGCTTGTTTTGGAGTTCGGAGCCTCTACTCATTTCCATTTAGGGAACTATTTCCTCGCTTGTTTTAGAGTTCGGAGCCTCTCCTTACTTCCCATTCAGGGATCTATTCCCTAGCTTGTTTTGGAGTTCGGAGCCTCTACTTACTTTCCATTCAGGGATCTATTCCTAGCTTGTTTTGGAGTTCGGAGCCTCTACTTATTTCCCATTCACGGATCTATTCCCTAGCTTGTTTTGGAGTTCGGAGCCTCTACTTATTTCCCATTCAGGGATCTATTCCCTAGCTTGTTTTGGAGTTCGGAGACTCGGCTTATCTCCCATTCAGGGAACTATTTCCTCGCTTGTTTTGGAGTTCGGAGCCTCTGCTTATTTCCCATTCAGGAATCTATTCCTTAGCTTGTTTTGGAGTTCGAAGCCTCTATTTATTTCCCATTTAGGGATCTATTCCCTAGCTTGTTTCGTAGTTCGGAGACTCTACTTATTTCCCATTCAGGGAACTATTTCCTCGCTTGTTTTAGAGTTCGGAGCCTCTCCTTACTTCCCATTCAGGGATCTATTCCCTAGCTTGTTTTGGAGTTCGGAGCCTCTACTTACTTCCCATTCAGGGATCTATTCCCTAGCTTGTTTTGGAGTTCGGAGCCTCTACTTATTTCCCATTCACGGATCTATTCCCTAGCTTGTTTTGGAGTTCGGAGCCTCTACTCATTTCCCATTTAGGGAACTATTTCCTCGCTTATTTTAGAGTTCGGAGCCTCTCCTTACTTCCCATTCAGGGATCTATTCCCTAGCTTGTTTTGGAGTTCGGAGCCTCTACTTACTTTCCATTCAGGGATCTATTCCCTAGCTTGTTTTGGAGTTCGGAGCCTCTACTTATTTCCCATTCACGGATCTATTCCCTAGCTTGTTTTGGAGTTCGGAGCCTCTACTCATTTCCCATTCAGGGAACTATTTCCTCGCTTGTTTTAGAGTTCGGAGCCTCTCCTTACTTCCCATTCAGGGATCTATTCCCTAGCTTGTTTTGGAGTTCGGAGCCTCTACTTACTTCCCATTCAGGGATCTATTCCCTAGCTTGTTTTGGAGTTCGGAGCCTCTACTTATTTCCCATTCACGGATCTATTCCCTAGCTTGTTTTGGAGTTCGGAGCCTTTACTCATTTCCCATTTAGGGAACTATTTCCTCGCTTATTTTAGAGTTCGGAGCCTCTCCTTACTTCCCATTCAGGGATCTATTCCCTAGCTTGTTTTGGAGTTCGGAGCCTCTACTTACTTTCCATTCAGGGATCTATTCCCTAGCTTGTTTTGGAGTTCGGAGCCTCTACTTATTTCCCATTCACGGATCTATTCCCTAGCTTGTTTTGGAGTTCGGAGCCTCTACTTATTACCCATTCACGGATCTATTCCCTAGCTTGTTTTGGAGTTCGGAGCCTCTACTTATTTCCCATTCACGGATCTATTCCCTAGCTTGTTTTGCAGTTCGGAGCCTCTACTTATTTCCCATTTAGGGATCTATTCCCTAGCTTGTTTCGGAGTTCGGAGACTCTACTTATCTCCCATTCAGGGAACTATTTCCTCGCTTGTTTTGGAGTTCGGAGCCTCTGCTTATTTCCCATTCAGGAATCTATTCCTTAGCTTGTTTTGGAGTTCGAAGCCTCTATTTATTTCCCATTTAGGGACCTATTCCCTAGCTTGTTTCGTAGTTCGGAGACTCTACTTATTTTCCATTCAGGGAACTATTTCCTAGCTTGTTTTAGAGTTCGGAGCCTCTCCTTACTTCCCATTCAGGGATCTATTCCCTATCTTGCTTCGGAGTTTGGAAACTATAAACGGTCCCCACTCAGGGATCTATTCCCTATCTTGCTTCGGAGTTTTGAAACTATAAACGGTCCCCACTCAGGAATCTATTTCCTAGCTTGTTTTGGAGTTCGAAGACTACTTATTTCCCATTCAGGGATCTATCCCCTATCTTGCTTCGGAGTTTGGAGACATTAAACGGTCCCCCCTCAGGGATCTATCTCCAAGCTTGTTTTGGAGTTCGGAGACTCTACTTATTTCCCATTCAGGGAACTATTCCCTATCTCCCTTCGGAATTTGGAGACTCTAAACGGTCCCCATCAGGGATCCATTCTCTAGCTTGCTTCGGAGTTCGGAGCCTCTAAATGCTTCCCACTCAGGAATATATTCACTAACTT
>NC_090760.1:15453383-15455883 GCF_036898095.1 Palaemon carinicauda
ACCTCTTCCCAATTTCGTTGGTGGATGTAATAATAATAATAATAATAATGAATAATGAGCATGTACCAAGCACTGCAACCAAGATTTAATATTGACAGGCTCAATATACCACGCAGTAAAGGTAAAAAAGGACTCATCAGTATAAAAGATTGTGTCAGCATCGAAAGTAAAGCACTGGGACAGTAAACCAGTGAAGATGAATCGTTAAAGAGTGCATGGGAAGTGAACTTGATAAAGGAAGATGAAGAACCAGAAGTGTACAAGGAGAGAACAAGAAAAAAAGAGACTAGAAGAAGGGAAAAGAAAACCACTGCATGGACAATTCCTGAGACAAACTGAAGAATTGGCCTGTAAGGAAACATGGTGATGGCAACAGAGAGAACTTAAGAAGGAAACTGAAGGGATGCTAATGTTAGCACAAGATCAGGCCTAAGAACAAGATATACTTAACGAGCAATAGACAGAGTGCAGGAAATGTATGGCAAAAGAAGAAAGCATCAACCACATCGCCAGTGAATGTTCAGTACTTACTCAGAATTGGTAAAAGAAACGACATGATGGTGTGGCTAAAGCTCTCCATTAGAATCCCCGTAGACAATATCAAATGCAATGAAGCAATGAATGGTACGAACATCAACCTCAGGGTACTCTACTATGAGACTACAGTATATGGACGGACAGGGTGATGCAAGCATATCAACCACATGTTGCTCTGGTCGACATAACAACAAAAAGAAGTATCACTGATAGATATCACAGTACAGTGAAACTCCAGAGTTGAAGGTAAGTGGAGAGAAAAAAATAGAAAATTACCAAGACTTATGAATTGAATTGAAAAAGATATGGAATATCTAAGTAAAAGTGGTGCAAATGACCAAAGGGGCACTAAGGGCAATACATGAGTCATTGGAAAGGATTCCTGAGAAGGTAGGAGCCGATATAGCCACAGGACTTGTGCAGAAAGCGTGCTACTCAACACAGCACATATACTGAGGAAAGTAATGGATTCTTATGGAAGCTGGATGTAACCTGGAACCCCAAACTAAACCACCAGTTTGTGTAATAATAATAATAATAATAATAATAATAATAATAATAATAATAATACAGCCTTATAATATTTCTATATAAAGTCTGTTGGCAACTATTGCAGTTTTCTGAGTGATTTTATAGTTTTCTCAGTAATCTATCTTTAGCGATGCCTCAAATTTCAGGTTCCTATGAATATTTTTTTCTTATGCGCATCCGAGTGTACCCTCAAGCAAGAGATCTCTACCCTAAGACAGTGGAAGACCATGATGAGAATAAGGACCTATGCACTTAGTCTATCAGGCAAGATGGTGTGCCCGATTTGAGATTTGAAGTCCCAATGGTGAACAGAGTTTTTGGGCCATACTGAGATTATACAACTACCTTATTAAAGAAGGAATAAAAAAAGGAATTAAGCTTTCTTTTAGAGTTGTGGTGGCCTGTTGGTAACGTCCTTGCCAGGTGATCGCCAGATTGGGGTTCAAATCAAGTATTATAAAGATAAAGTCGGATTGTGTTTTTAATATTAGTGCTGGTTTATATAAATTGGATAATTTCATCATGACCAATATTGTTCAACAATTCAGAATTATATAATTTGTGTCTACCTTTTATGTGTGTGTGTTTATGACCAGCTTGCGTTCAAGTACAAATTTTGGCTGTGGGTTGTTTGATTGTTTGACAATGCTAGTTAGCTGACTATGTTTTTCTATCATTTCTCTACTGTTCAAAAAATTTTAGTTTTTTGTTTTTATCCTATTTTACTTATTGACGTCCTTCAACTATTTCTCACTTTTTATTGTACCCTGAAGAAGTGTATTAAAATGCACGAAAGCGCTTGGTACTAAAGCTTTTTATTATTTCCTACTGGCTTTTGCGTATACCAAGTCACGTGATCCTTGTGGCAGTAAAGTATATACTGTATATATATATATATATATATATATATATATATATATATATATATATATATATATATATATATATATATATATATATATATAAAATAGTAATTATTTCAAATGACATTCAAATAAAATTTTCAATTGTTTACATAAAACTTTCCAAATAGAATCCTCGAAAGATAAGAGGTGATAAGAACATTGAGAGTAAAGTTTATCTAGCATTACAATGTTGTTTGAATTTTTAGGATAATTATTCAAGATGAATTCTAGGAACACTTGAGGGGCACACAGTAGAGCGCAGACCTCCGCGCAGCAGCTTAATTCTCGACCTTTTGCTCGACCCTGACCATGACCTTTGACCTTAACATGTATTAATGGGCGTGAATTTTCATACACTCAAATATGAACCAAGTTTGAAGTGTTTGTGACAACGACGTCCAAACTTGTGGCTGATTACGTGAATTAGACATTTTGCTTTACTGTAACTTTGACCTTTGACCTTGAACTTCCAGAATTTAATCATTTACAGCTTCTTACTATAGTTAATCCCTGCAAGTTTCATTACT
>NC_090760.1:15460883-15463383 GCF_036898095.1 Palaemon carinicauda
CTGTGTGTTGAAATACTGAACCTTCTCAATTGCAGGTAGATAATGTGTTTAATTTCATGGATGTTCCCAATCCACTAGTGGTGAAATGTTATTTTGAAAACAGAGGCTCCTGGAATATTCAAAATATTTGGATGAAAATGTGCATACGATATCATAGAACATTTGCCACTGTTAAAACAAATGCACTCGCTGAATGCACGTAAATATATATCTATGAATTATGAAACCAAAAGCTTTGATTACGGCCCTATTACTGTTCATAATCAAATTGATAAGTAATGGCTTAAAAGCTGATCATAGAGATAACTGGCGAATTCTAACCGAGGCCTTTTGTGTCAATAGGCGTAGGAGGAGATGATGATGATATATATATATATATATATATATATATATATATATATATATATATATATATATATAGATATATATATATATATATATATATATATATATATATATATATATATATATATACACATATATATATTTATATATATATATATATACATATATATATTTATATATATATATATATATACATATATATATTTATATATATATACATATATATATTTATATATATATACATAAATATATAAATATATATATATATATATATATATATATATATATATATATATATATTTATATATATATATGTATTGAGGTAGGTCGTTGCTCCTGGCGAGCTTCAAAGATAAAATAAAAAGGAGGACGAATAGTCTGGACAACATCTTTCAATTTATTGGTGCCGACGTTTCAGGACTCATCCCATTATCAAGGCTAAAATGGACATATAAAACATTATAAGCAAAACTCAGTAAAAATATATAAAATACAAAAAACACAGTCAAAATTAAAATTGAAATTATAAACACAGTTACAAGTAGAATATGGAGATAAAAATATTAACTAAAAGAAAAGTATCTTAAAATTAAATATACAAAAATCAAAATTGTCTAAGGAGACCAACCTGTCTGGAACAGACTAGAGTACTGAGTGACTATCTGAAGGACAGTACTCAGGAGGAAAATTCTAAATTTGCCAGCTTAAGCGATGTGGAGGGGGACAGAGGATAATTGGCTGTTTAGTTTAGGAGCCTTTTCTTTAATCATTAACGATTCCAATACTAGTAGAGAGGAGTTATTTGGCGCTTGAGCTATGATTTCAAAGTTTTTATATGCAATGTTGGTCTTGCATTTACTTGCATGTTCTCTGATGGTTGAGAATTCTTTGGTTTTGAGCGCACATCCAGTTCTATGACTTCTGTGCGCTCAAAACCAAAGAATTCTCAACCATCAGAGAACATGCAAGTAAATGCAAGACCAACATTGCATATAAAAACTTTGAAATCATAGCTCAAGCGCCAAATAACTCCTCTCTACTAGTATTGGAATCGTTAATGATTAAAGAAAAGGCTCCTAAACTAAACAGCCAATTATCCTCTGTCCCCCTCCACATCGCTTAAGCTGGCAAATTTAGAATTTTCCTCCTGAGTACTGTCCTTCAGATAGTCACTCAGTACTCTAGTCTGTTCCAGACAGGTTGGTCTCCTTAGACAATTTTGATTTTTGTATATTTAATTTTAAGATACTTTTCTTTTAGTTAATATTTTTATCTCCATATTTTACTTGTAACTGTGTTTATAATTTCAATTTTAATTTTGACTGTGTTTTTTGTATTTTATATATTTTTACTGAGTTTTGCTTATAATGTTTTATATGTCCATTTTAGCCTTGATAATGGGATGAGTCCTGAAACGTCGGCACCAATAAATTGAAAGATGTTGTCCAGACTATTCGTCCTCCTTTTTATTTTATATATATGTATATATACATAAATATATATATACATATATATATATATATACATACATATATATATACATATATATACATATACATATATATATATATATATATATATATATATATATATATATATATATATATATATATATATATACATGCATACATACAAACATATATATATATATATATATATATATATATATATATATATATATATATAATATACAAACATATATATACATACATACATACATATATATATATATATATATATATATATATATATATATATATATATATATATATATATATATATATATATATATATATATATTTAACTCAAGAGATTAGTTCAGTAAACGTTTAACTGGGCTCCACAAGGCACTAGAAGAGGGTTGGAAAGAGCAAGGCCTACATGGCTGAGGACTATGAAGCGTGAAGTCACAGATGACAAATGGAGAAGTATTGATTTTAAAGCTCAAGATAGAGACGACTGGCAAAGTATAACCGAGGCCCTTAGCGTCAATAGGCGCAGAAGATGATGTTGAAATTATAAAACATTCGTGAACGGTTAAAAAAATTTATAAACTAGAGAGGCACTCAGTAGACTGCAGACCTCCCCCGCGGCAACTTATTTCTCGACTTTTTGCTCGTCCTTGACCTTAACCTTTGACCTCAACATTTATTAA
>NC_090760.1:15473383-15490883 GCF_036898095.1 Palaemon carinicauda
TTATCACAAAGGTTTAACAAAACTTGGTTGTTTTGGTAGAAATACATAAAAAAGAGCTAATCTTAACAAAAACGTGAAACAAAACCAAAATAAAATTACTATGATACATGACATAAATAAGAGACTCAATATAATCAAAAGAAGAATATATATATATATATATATATATACATATATATGTATGTATATATATATGAGTATATATGTATATATATATGTATAAATATATACATATATATATATATATATATATATATAAAATTAGAAGTAAATTCTTGGCAATATTTTACTCTATTGACCAATCGACTGCACCTTTAAGTACTTCACCCCCTCCCCCAACTCACCCCTCCACTTCAATGTGGACAGATAAAGGCTGCTAAAAAAAAAAAAAAAAAAAAAAAACTCACATCTGCCGATTCCCCTTATGTCAACCACCCCCCAAAAGCCACCTGGTCCCATTGCCAAACAGATCCCTATACAACAAACCCACCTAGGGCAAACAGAAAGATTTAAGTTCCCCTTATTACCCTCTTCCATTTGCCGCCATACGCGGGGATTAATATCCCTTACCATTATTATTATTATTATTATTATTATTGTTATAATTATTATTGGTATTAGTATTATTATTATTATTATTATTATTATTGGTATTAGTATTATTTTTATTATTATTATTACTATTATTATCATTATTATTATTATTATTATTATTATTATTATTATTATTATTATTATTATTATTATTATTAAAGGTATGCTATAACCTTAATTAGAAAAGAGATGCTATAAACCCAAGTGCTACATTAGGAAAAATAGTTACGAGAGGAAAAGAAACAGGGAAATAAACAAACTACAATCGAAGAATAAACAATCAAAATAAAATATTTCAAGAACAGTAACAACAAGAAGAGAAATAAGATAGAACAGCAAGCCCAAGTGTACCCCCAAGCAAGAGAACTCTAATCGAAGACAGTGGAAGGCCATGGTAGAGAGGCTATGACACAACCTAAGACACAGAGAACAATGGTTTGATTTTGGAGTGCCCTTCTCCAAGAAGAACTATTAAATTCACAGGTTCCTTGGACATAGGGACATAGGCACGTCGTCCTTCCTTCTTTTTCCACAATGGACGAAAGACAATCTGAGGAAAATGGGAATAAGAGACTTATTCCATAAATTATTATTCACAGGCGAATTTGGTCCGTAATTTCTCGTTTCTATATACTGTATATATATATATATATATATATATAGATATATATATATATATATATATATACAGGTGTGTGTTTATAAATATACTCTATATACATACATCAATATATATATATATATATATACACGTATGTATGATTAATGCATAACCTTTTAGTGGCATTGTATATCAATTATGAATGTAAAATAACATGCCCACACACACACACACACACACAATATCTATCTATCTATCTATCTATATATATATATATATATATATATGTTTTCTTCCTTATTAAGGCTTTTGGTCTTGTAATATTCTACCTCTCCAGATGAGGTTGTACCTTGGATCATGATGATAATAATAATGATAATAATAACAATAATAATAATAATAATAATAATAATAATAATAATAATAATACTTTGTTTCTCTATTTGAGCGAGCATACTGTATATACTGTACACAAAGTAATCCTCCCTACCATAGAGCAAAAGAAACAAAAAAAAAACTTAAAACAAAGAAAAAAATAAATAAAACAAAGGAACCAAGACAAAAATGGAAGAGTTAGTGATTGAACACCTTATCGCCAGATAGAAAACGCGACCAGAATGCCAGCCATATTGTTCTAAAAAGAGATCATTTCTAGCGCGAAAATGGAAATAAAAATAACTTTTTTTCTGCCATGGGTGCGTGTGAAACCTTCCTCTATTGGCTGGGAGCGAAAGAAAGAAGAGAGAGAGAGAGAGAGAGAGAGAGAGAGAGAGAGAGAGAGAATCCTGTTAGTGAAAGTATTACACAGAACGAAAGAAATACAAAAAGAGAGAGAGAGAGAGAGAGAGAGGAGAGAGAGAGAGAGAGAGAATCCTGTTAGTGAAAGTACAGAGAACGAAAGAAATACAAAGAGAGAGAGAGAGAGAGAGAGAGAGAGAGAGAGAATCATATTAGTGAAAGTATTATGTAAAAAGTTATATTCTCTTAGTTGATATTAAGGTAGAGAGAGTACGTTTGCTTATCAAGAATCAAAACCTCATTTATAAACAAATAATAGAAATCATTATTGGGACAAGCATAAAATAAAAGAAGAATTTACGAAATTCTTTCGTGTTGACGTAAATGATGATCATATAACGGTAATATCAAATTAATCATTTTAATCAGAGGCTCATCTGATGACAAGAGTTCTTGTCTGACTGTGTGCATAATATTTACACATACATATATAAACACATGTTTAAGTATATATGTGTGCCTCTTTCACCTTTTAGGGTTAGGTATACACATATAGACGTATTGTCCTTCTGATGTCTTAGATTCTTCGTCACCATAAAGAGTTGCTTTAGCAAAGGTGAGGACCCATAGTCAATTCTTTTTAATGGGGCACATTTACACCGACGCGCAGAGTTGCCCTTTAAGCTCGGAAAAGTTTCCTGATCGCTGATTGGTTGGACAAGATAATGCTAACCAATCAGATAGCAGGAAACTTTTCCGAGCTAAAAGGACACCGCTGTGAGTCAGTACAAATGCACCTCATTAAAGAAAAATGGGTATAACTGTAATGGCCACCAGCAGATTCCTCTGGCAAAGTTCCTCAAAAAGACTTATTTGCATCTGGCTAAGTCAATGTCACAATTCTTAATTCTATATACAGTGCTTTGAGGATGAAGAGACGACAGGGTTTGATTTCTTAGCTATTATTATTATTATTATTATTATTATTATTATTATTATCATTATTATTATTATTATTGTTACTAGCTAAGCTATAACCCTAGTTGGAAAAGCATGAATCTATAATCCCAAGGGCCCCAACAGGCAACAACCGTGACAGACTAGGTTTTAAAGGTTTTTTAAAGGTCGATCATGAATGGCAGAGACAAGGGACACTGACAATGCCCTGGAGACTGACCATATATACATATGATCAGCGCCCAAAACCCCTCTCCTTCCAAGCTAGGACCAGGGAGGCCCAATCAATGGCTGCTGATGACTCAACAGGTAGAACTATAGGCTCCCCAAAATCCACCATCCTTAGCTCACAAGGATGGTGAAGTTGCAGACACTACAAGAAACTATAGAGCTTAAGATCCTCTATCTTCTGTCCAAAGATCTTCACAAAGCTCGCAGACACGATCGTCCAACAGCTACGACTTCAAGGCGTCCACGATTGGCTGGTATGGGCCGTATCCTCAGAGGAATGCTTGCAAGCTTCAAGAAAAGTGACCCAATTCCAGGAACATCTGGGTTTCAAAATCAACACCAAGATGTCTCGACTTTCTCCAGCTCAGAAGTTTCAATGGCTAGGAATCCATTGGAACCTACAGTCACACCGTCTTTCCATCCCCCTAGAAGAAAAGGAAGGAAATAGCGGGATCTGTCAAGAGACTCCTCGGATCCAAACGGATTTCAAAACGTCAACAGGAGCGGGTGCTCGGCTCCCTCCAGTTCGCTTCAGTGACAGACCCAGTGCTACGAGCACAGGCAGGGATGTTTCCAATAGGCCACAACAAAACAAGGTAGGGCAATCTTAACATACTAAAGTTTGGGAGGATCACAACACGTACTTTGGGGAAGTATGTTTACATACTAAGTTGGGCCTCTAAAGCCAAGCTCCACACACCCAACTTAGTACAACTTAGTACAATATATGCAGAGTTTATTAGCAACAAGTACGGAACTTCTGGGTCATGAAGCACACCCGGATACCTCTCCATTCTTTGAAGGTTTGGACATACATCTTTTTTCGCAAACTTGAAAGAATTAAGAAGAGAATTACGCACACATATCTATCTATTTATATATATATATATATATATATATATATATATTACAAATATACAAAAGTAGTCAACCTACAGTAAAAAATAAAAACCAGACTAACATCACAAGTATTACCAAAATAAAAATAAGAATTTGAAAAATTACTCGCTCCAGCAATCTACCACAACCAAGACCTTATGAATGATGGAGGCTACATCGCATTTCACCCAACGCACCACAGCACTTAGGTTAATATTTCACACGCGAACGATTTTCGCGTGTCCCCCCCCCCCCCCCCAACCCGAGACTCATACCCTCTACCTGCTTCCTCCTATGACACTCCTCCCCCATGGCCCCTAGGTAACCTCTAAAAGCCTCTGGGGGGTATTCCATTTTGAGGTTATTGTCGAAAAATGTTGGGGTTAAGTGAGGTTCGGGAGATGTGAATGACAACGAGACGATTTTTGCAACGATCAAGAATGGTTTGGTCATATATACATGAGACTCAATATTAATACTGCACAGTAATCTAGAAATTTTATTCCAGCTGTGACCAGGATGTGGAATGATCTTCCTAATCAGGTAGGTGAATTGAAGAAGAACGGTTGCTGATATATACATACCGCAAGTATTCTAGAAGTTTTATTCCAGCTTTGACTAGGATGTGGAATGATCTTCCTAATCAGGTAGATGAAATGAAGATGAACGGTTGGTGATATATACAATAAATTCAATATTAATACTGCACAGTATTCTGGAAGTTTTATTCCAGCTGTGTCAGGATGTGGAATGATCTTCCTAATCATTTAGTTGAATTAAAGAACGGTTGGTCATATATACATAAGCCTCAATATTAATACTGCACAGTATTCTAAAAGTTTTATGTCAGCTGTGACCAGGTTGTGGAATGATCTTCCTCATTAGGTAGTTTTATAGGTGGAATTTTAAAAGTTCAAACTTGCAGCGGTTGTTTTTATGTTGAACAGGCTGACATAAGTCTCTTTTTATAGTTTATATGAAAGATCTATTTTAAGGTTGTTACTGTTCTTAAAATAATTTATATTTATTGTTCATTACTTCTCTTGTAGTTTATTTTCTTATTTCCTTTCCTTACTAGTTCTCGTGTAGTTTATCTACCTCCTTATACCCTTCCCTTAATATATATATATACATCTCTGTTGGAGCCCTTAAGCTTATAGCATCCTGCTTTTCCGACTATAGTCCATGAGCCAGACAATGTTTTGGTACCATCAAGGGGCACTAAAGGCTACAATATTTTTTTAATGGCCACATGTCTGCAGTAAACAAAAATGGTTGGGGGGGGGGCCATTCATAGACCACAGGTTTCCCTGAAAATTGAGCCTGTTGGAACCTAGATTTATGTCTACTTTAGGCTCCAGAGCCTTCAAATATGTGACCCCGAGATTATATAACAAGCTCCCACAAAACATTCGAATGATTGAAGACATTAAGGCTTTCAAGAGGAAACTGAAGACTTTCTTATTTCATGAGTCTTTTGACAGTGACTATTTAACAGTAAATGGACTATACGCAATATGAAACGATAAATACTCTGAACGAACAAGGTAAAACGACAGTGGAGGTCCTGTAGAGAGTGGGGTTCCCCTGCTGTATGGGACCGGAAAAGCAGCCATCAAAGTAAAGTAAAGTAAGTTGTGATGACTGGTCGCTCCAAGAGAAATCTAGCATGGAGTAGTTGTGTGAGATACTTCATTGTTATTCATGTTCTTTATTGTCTACTGCAACATATTATATATCATATGAAACCTGAGAATATTTTCTTTCCAAATATATCATTACTGTGTGGGTGAAAGACACAGGTGAAACGTTTTATGGCAAAATATGTGAAACATGCCAGAAATTATCTGTGATTTCCTTATACCTCTCGCTCTCTTTTTCCATTTGCTGCTGTGTCTGGTGCAATATGCTCCAGACTTAAGCGTTTAATAACATAACACTATTCTATATTAATAGATAAATCTTCAATGATGATATAATTTTGTCTTTTGCCACATTAAATGTGAACAGTTGAGCCTAGAATATAGGTAAATGTATTTTCGTAATACATTTGTAAAAAAAAAAAAATTGGTGCCAAACGAAAGCTTATCATTTGCAAGTGTGATTACACGCAGTATCTGCATTGCCAAAGAAAATATGTATAAATTTAAAATAAAAATTAGAAAATAAATCTTGAAACATTCAAAACGTTTGGCAGACTCTGTGGTAATAAGGCATAAAATATGATATACAAGCTAGGGAAGTCAATAAAATGCATGTAAATAGAAAAACTTATCAGCTTCCTGGTAATCTGTTGTACATGAGGTTACCATTAGCCCTTTTACCCCCAAGGTAAGGTTAAATTTAGAGCACATTTTGCTATATATATTTTTTAAATTGCTCTAACAGGCTTAATGTTTGTCATAGAGAGGTCAGTCAGGTTGGTCTCATTCTTTTGGAAAATGCCTGAAATTTCTCATAAAATTATCAAAAATATGCAAAAACATGTAAATAACAGTGTTTTGCAAGAACGTACCGGTACGTCCTTTGGGGGTGAAAGGGATTAGAGAATAGACTACTATTAGCACAGCGTCAACTATACTCTCCTCTCGGCATTCTTTTTAAAGAAATATGACAAGTCATATCAAACTGGTCCTTAATTCTATGGAAAGCTGAGACCCATATGTGGCCTCCCAGCTTCTTTATGAACTACAGGCATGTGATTCTCATATTCTTAAAATATTTTATTTTTCCTTTTTTTTCCTTTCCTCGCTAGGCTATTTTCCCTGTTGGAGCACCTGGGCTTATAGCATCCTGCTTTTCCAACTATGGTTGTAGCTTAGCAAGTAATAATAATAATAATAATAATAATAATAATAATAACAGTGTCATTTAGTGCCCTAAATTTTACCAATTTCTCAAATTTTGGCCTCTAGCTCATAGACTACTAGGGTTGTATCTTCTTTAGTGATGGTAACAATAATATTAGGCATAGGAAATTTTAAACCTTAGCCTCACCTTCTCTGACTATAACTATACTCAATTCTTTTTTAATGAGGCGCATTTGCACCGACTCGCAGCGGTGCCCTTTTAGCTCGGAAAGTTTCCTGTTATCTGATTGGTTAGAATTAACTTCTCTAACCAATCAGCGAGCAGGAAACTTTTCCGAGCTAAAAGAACACTCCTCAATAAAAAGAATTGACTATATCCAATGTAGCCAATGTGGGCTGAACCTTAAACTCAAGTTTGAAATGCCATTGAGCGCTCCCGGTCTACCGCCTATGTGTTCACCCAAAATTTGTTGGGGTAGAAAAGAGGAGCATTTGAAAAGCAAACGAAACTCTAACGACAAGGGGAGAAATCGTTAGGTCGAATCCTTCCGGTGCTACCCATATGTTATAATGAAATATATATATATATGTATATATATATATATATATATATATACATATATACATATATAAAGTATATGCCTTATATGTATATATATATATATATATATACATATAGTATACACGTGTATGTGTGTAGGTCTGTACAGTATATATAACCATAATATTTCACTTAATTTTATTCATCTCTCGTACCTATCAAAACCTCACACACACACACACACACACACATATATATATATATATATATATATACATATATATATATAATATATATATATATGTATATATATACTGGATATATGTATATATGTATATATACACACATACAGTATAAGAGTGTGTTTTAGAGATGCAACACAAAGTACTTCCATTTTTATATATAAAATAACCAATCTATTCAGAAATATAAAATATATGGAAATATGAAATAGAAGTTACAGCAATATAAGCCATAAAATATAAACGCAGAGAAACATAAAAAATACATAAAAGACAGAAGTATAAGAAAAAATAGGTCATAAATTAGATATATAAGATCATCAAAATCACATAAATATAACATACCAATCAATGAAAATTACTGTTCATGGTATAAAATATCTCTGGATAAATAAACAACACAAAACGTTAGGATATAAATATAAGAAGATTAAAATATAAACAAAATATAAAGTAACGTACAAATTTAAAAATTGATTTGAAATATATAACTAAAAATATGATACATGATACAGCAAATGAAGCGGGGAGGAGGAGAGAGGCAGAGGGGGAGAGGAGGAGGAGAGAGTGAGAGGGGGTGGGAGGGAGAGTGAGAGTGGAGTGAGAGGGAATGGGAAAGAATCGGAGTAGACACGGTGGAAGGGGAAATAGGAAAAAGGGAAAAATTAATGTGAAGGAAAGAAAGGATTGGAGAAAACATTCAGGGGGAAAGAATTTTGAGAGAGAGGGGGAAGGGGGTGAGGGAAGGTTTTATAAAAGGAACTGAAAAGACGTGAATGGGGAGGGATGATACCATATGAAGAAGGGGAAGTAGAAGGAGAAGAAGAGGACGAAAAAACTAAGGCGAATTCGGATGAACAGGGAAGACGAAGGAAGGGGACATACCTAAAGTCCAGCAACTAAACCTCTCTCTCTCTCTCTCTCTCTCTCTCTCTCTCTCTCTCTCTCTCTGCCCTCTTCATCTCGACCTTTTAGGTTCACAATCGTCAATGGACGCCACTTAGCTCAGCACTTAGTACCTGTACCTTAAGGCTCTCTTGAATTATTCCCATGTGTACATTCTTGTCCGGCGCACATGTTAACAAGAATCATGTACGCGCCTCTGCGCCAAGGGATGTACTTACATGCGATGTGTTACGATATATTTGCTTGTATGGTTTTGATTAAATATATTTTATTCTTTATTTATAATAAATGATATCGGCGTCAATGACCTTAGATGTCTGGATGCCAGAAAACCTCAAATCAATCAATCAAACATAGTCGTTACTTGTGTACTTCGAGTACAGTCGTTTGAGTGATTAAATGGTAATTTTGATTATTATAATTGATATAATTGATGATGATACGATCGTCATTGTACTGGTTTCATTTCCAAATAAACTCTTAATACAACTGTTCAAATTTCAACTGTTAATTTAGAACCCCAAAACTACAATTTAATGGAAACTTTAAACACCTTTTTTTCCTCATGAATCTAGAGAAAAAGAATCTTATTACTTATTTCTCTCTCTCTCTCTCTCTCTCTCTCTCTCTCTCTCTCTCTCTCTTCTTCTTCTTCTTCTTCTTCTCCTTTAAAGCTATTTTACTCTTAAAACATTATTATTATTATTATTATTATTATTATTATTATTATTATTATTATTATTATTATTATTATTATTATTATTATCAGCTAAGCTAAAAACCTCGTTGGAAAAGCAGGAGGCTGTAAGCCCAAGGACTCCAACAGGGAAAAATATCCCAATGAGTAAAGGAAATAAGAAAATAAATAAACTGTACAGAAGCAATGAACAACCAAAATAACATATATTAAGAACAGTAACAATAAAATAGATCTTTCATATATAAACTATAAAAAGAAACTTGTATCAGCCAGTTCAACATAAAAACATTCGCTGTAGGTTTGAACTATTGTTTTCTAGTCTTGGGTAGTGCCATAGCCTCTGTACCATGGTCTTCCGCTGTCTTGGGTTAGAGTTCTCTTGCTTGAGGGTACACTAGGGCACACTATTCTATCTACTTTCTCTTCCTCTTGTTTTGTTAAATTATTTAAAGTTTATATTTGAAATATTTATTTTAAAGTTGTTACTGTTCTTAAAATATTTTATTTTTCCTTGTTTCCTTTCCTAACTGGGATATTTTCCCTTTTGGGGACCCTGGGCTTATAGCATCCTGCTTTTCCAATTAGGGTTGTAGCTTAGCATTTAATAATAATAATAATAATAATAATAATAATAATAATAATAATAATAATTCAAATTATTGAGAAAAAAAATCTTGCCACTTTTCTAAACATAGTTTTGCCCTCATCAAACCCTTTTGTCAGTGAAATCTAGCAAGGAAAACCTTCACACGTTAATGAACATAATTTCGCATCGATCCTCTTCCCTATATTTTCATTTACTAAATCGAACATTTCCTTTGAAGCTAAATCTTTAAACTCGTATTTCCTCCCCCAGCAACTTCCCTAACTTAATCCGGAACATCTAGTTTGAGACTGATATCAAGTTAGCCTCAGCATTTAAACTACGCAACTTCGAACTTTGGCTTCCAAGTTTGTCGACTATCATTCCTAAAGTTCTAAGTCAACTTTACGCAAAGTTAGCTGTTTATGAATGAAATTGTTAGCACGATAATATTGGTCAACCTCATCATCAACACCATCTCGTCCGTGACTTATTGACGCAAAGGGGCCTCAGTTAGATTCGCCAATCGTCTCTATCTTGAGCTTTTCAAAAAATACATCTCCGTTCATCGTCTCCAACTTCATGCTTTATGTTCCTCAGCATGTAGGCCTGGGTCTTCCAACTTTCATAGTGCCTTGTGGAGCAAAGTTAATAGTTTGGTGGAAATAATGACTCTTGAAGAGTGCGAAAAAGCATGCCCAAACCATCTCCATCTACCCTTCATCATGATCTCACCCACATATGGCACTCGAGTAATCTCTCTTATAGTTTCATTTCTAATCGTGTCATTTCTAATATTGATTATCAGGTTGATATATATTCACCTCCACCTACGAAGTTGGAAGGAGGTTATGTTTTACTCGCTGTTTGTGTGTGTTTTTTTTTTTTTGTGTGTGTGTGTTTGTCCGTGAAAACTTCCTGGCCTCAATTTTAATTGTAGTGTAATGAAACTTGCAAGGATTAACTGTTATATAAAAAGCTGGAAATGATTAAATTTTAGAAGGCCAAGGTCACGTTCAAGCAAAATGTCCAATTCACTTAATCAGCCATAAGCTTGGACATCGTTGTCACAGAGACTTCAAACTTGGTTCATATTTGAGCGTATGAAAATCCACGCCAATTAATACATGTTAAGGGCAAAGGTCAAGGTCAAGATTGAGCAAACGATCGAGAAATAAGCTGCCGCGACGAAGGTCTGCACTCTACTGAGTGCCCCTCTAGTTTTTTCTTTTCTTTTTGTCCATTAATACACCTGGTGGTCAATTAACTACTGTGTTAAAAAATGTAATCACCGCTCTTTCATTGGCGGCAGTTTCATCCTTGAAACACAGAAGAAGGGCTGGGAATTCCAGAGTCTGTGGTCATGAATTACCGTTTCCTCAAACGCGATTATATATATTACCCGTCTATCCAATCTTATTTCTCTAAAGTGTCTCTGTCTAGATACTCTGCCTATCTCGCTGTCTAAGACGTCTGGCTATCTATCTAACTAATTTCGTACCCTGAAAATCTGTCTTTATATCAAATAGTGCTCATTGCCTTGATCTGTCTAACTTCCTAACTGTCTATCTGCGCAAATAATCCATCTGTTTCCCCTGACTTTTTATACCCTTATATAGACATGTCTATCTACATTTCTCTGTCTACGTCATTTAAAAATAAAATGTTTATGCACCCTTGTTACAGTACTCTTCAGGACATCACTCTGTCCACAATTCTAGAGGCTATAATAGCAAACAGTTTTTTCTGTTTGCTTCTTTCTAAACAGTATGTTAGTTTACATTAACTTCAAAGTCTATCAGCCTCCTTCGTTATTCCTGGATTTCTATCTTCCTTACGATTACTGTCTATTTTTATCTTTCCTTTATCTCCTTATCGATATATCTCTCGCTCATCTTGTTAATTTCATTTAATTGGGGATTTTCATGTCTTTCTTTTATTCTGTTAAAAGTGCGTTTAAAGATTTTCCACCATGTTTTATAAAATAGAATAGATTAAAATAGTGTCAAGAAGTATGATTTATCTATCTTTCTTTGGTAGGAATCACCTCATACCAGAAATATAGGGTAGGAATCACACTATAGTAGAATCCTGATGGTAGGATTCACACTATAGTAGAATCCTGATGGTGAGGAATCACACTATAGTAGCACCCTTTTGTCTTCATTTTTATCCTTTTATTCTTGTTTTATCAATAAAAACAAGCCTGTTAAAGCCATACTATATTTCCCCACAATCTGTTTTCCTTTATCTCTCTCTCTCCTCTCTCTCTCTCCTCTCCTCTCTCTCACTCTCTCTCTCTCTCCTCCTCTCTCTCTCTCTCTCTCTTCTCTCTCTCTCTCTCTCTCCTTGTCAAAGCCACCTATCAGAACCAGGAGGCCATAATATTGCCATTTCCGCCCTCACCTTATCTCTAATGGGCTGAGTTATATATCACCACTGCCACATACTTTTCCTCCATTTTCAATTTTTCTCTCTCAAAATACTTTCATCTATATATATATATATATATACATATATATATATATATATATATATATATATATATATATATATATATATATAATATATAAATAATATATATATATATATATATATAGTATATATATATATATATATATATATATATATGTATATATACTATACTCCATAAGACGACGATTAAAAGAAAGATTACATAATCTTTTTTCAAAACCTAACGTCATAATATACATACACACATGTATACACTATATACGTGTATTGTGTATATGCACAAATGCATCCATGTACATATGTGTATATATATATACATATAAATATATATACATATATATATATATATATATATATATATGAGAGAGAGAGAGAGAGAGAGAGAGAGAGAGAGAGAGAGGAGAGAGAGAGAGAGAGAGAGAGAGAGAGAGATAATATACGAACCTTATCAGAAAGGTCGTGGATTATTATTATTATTATTATTATTATTATTATTATTATTATTATTATTATTATTATTATCATCATCGTGGTTAGGGAACCGGGTAAGGTTGGATTGTTCCGAGTCCATTTCATTCAACTTTTGCACATCAACTGTTATAGCCAGTGAAGTGTGCACCTTTTAACCACATTTCATATCCGTAAATCACGCCTAAGAGAGACGAACATTAGCCACACAACATCTTTCCAATATATTAAGAATCTAATGGATAACATTTTGGGAAGCACCTGCTATGCTGAAAATTTTATCTAGGTGTTTTGTATGTATATATATATATATATATATATATATATATATATATATATATATATATATATATATATATATATATAAATACATACATACATACATATGATATATATATATATATATACAAAACACATGAATATTTTCGCTATATATATATGTATGAATATATGTATAAATACACACACATACATACATATATATATTATATATATATATATATATATATATATATATATATATATATATATACATACATATATATAAACAAACATTATATATATATACATATATATATGTATATATATATTATACATATATATATATATATATATATATATATATATATATATATATTATATTATATATATATATATATATATACACACATATATTCAAACCTTTCCCCTCAGCTCTAATGAAGCACAGCAGTATACAACCACTTTGCCATCCAAAATATATCCCGCACGGCATTATGGGATATACGGCCTGCTCCCCCCACCCACCCACCCCCACCACCACCCCCACCTACCCACCAAACCCACTCCCCAAACCCCGCCCCCCCCC
Source organism: Palaemon carinicauda (assembly GCF_036898095.1). Taxonomy (NCBI): domain Eukaryota; kingdom Metazoa; phylum Arthropoda; class Malacostraca; order Decapoda; family Palaemonidae; genus Palaemon; species Palaemon carinicauda. The sequence continues at coordinate 15,486,956 of NC_090760.1, forward strand.
CCCCAAGAAATAAAAGAGAAAGCAAAACTCGTAAAATTCCAGCCGGCATCACCGAGTGCACACTTCGTTAAGCGGGTAACGGATGATCCTTGTTATTTCAAAATAAAAACAGAAAAATCATCTGGACTAATATAACCATTGTTTTAAGCCACTGTGATGAATAACTATACACGAGGGATTTGATAAATGCGCAAAATTATTTCGCGGTAGGTAGCCATGCGAAAGGCATATCTTTTTTTTAATTCGGGGTAGAATTATTCATTAACCAAAATGAATTTAGTAACTGTAGAGGTCCATTTTAGAAATGAAACTATAGGCGAAATTACAAGAGTGCCATGTGTGCATGAAATCATGGTGAGGGGTAGATGGAGATGGTTTGGGATAGCTCTTCGCACTTCCCATGAGAGATTAGTTAACCAAACTTTCAACTGGGCTCTACGAGGCAGTAGATGGGTTAGAAGACTATGGCCTACATGGCTGAGGACTATGAAGCGTGAACTAGGAGATGATGAATAGAGAAGGAAGTTTTGAGTTAAAAGCTCAAGATAGAGATGGCTGACATAATCTAACCGAGGCCCTTTGCGCCATTAGGCGTAGGAGGAGATGGAGATGATAAGTCCACTTATATACAAGACAGCTTAGCCTATTGGATACGTCCCTGCCTGGCATTCTGTTCAACGTGAGTTCGTGACACGTAGAAGCTAGATAGCTTCTAGTAGTGTCTGCAACCTCACCTTGTGAGGAAGTTTAGGGAAGCCTGTGGGTCCACCGGCTGGGTTACCAACAACCATTGTCTGGTTCTCCCTGGTCCTAGCTGGAGAGGGTCAGTCTCTAGGACATTATCCCCGTCCCTCGCCTCTGCCATTCATGAGCAACCTTTAAAACTTAAAACCTTTAAGGATAAGTGGGTTGTTCTTGTATTGCATTCAGCATATGTTTCATGTGAATTATTTGTAATTTAATCATAGTAGGTCTTCGTCTGACGAAATTCTAAATTTTCTAAAGTTGTTTGTCGATCACTTAATTCAAAATAACTTCCCAGTTTCATTGATTACATAATTAAAAATACTTAATAGATTCACAGATCAAGTAAGTAGTATATCAACATGATTTTGATGAATCTTACGTAAGCATACTTTGACGTTGCTGATCTGTTTACAAAATAACAGTTTCAAAGTAATTTTTTTAGCTGTACAAACATGACACTTTTAAAGAAACAAAATGATAATACCAAAATTTAATCTGATTTTCGAGTCTTGTGAAAACCATGTTTTATAACTCTTATATAAACACCGCTGGTGATATCACTTGAAATATTACAGTAAAAAATGTTATAATTTTGTATCCAAATGTGCTGAAATTTCAGTAAATCAAGTATACCATAGTAAAAAATATTACCTTGCCTTGAAAATGAAAATACATTCTGAAAGAATTAACATGATTTTAGCTACATATAGATATAATAAAAACTGCTCAAAAACAACTTTTTTTTTTAAATAACAGAAAATCTAATAGAAATAATTGAAAATTTCTCTTTCAAAACCACTTGAATAAAAAAAATAAAAATTTGAATCCCTCTCCACGCAAAAACATGTAAAATAATAATCTGTAAGAAAAATTATAATTGAAAAGTCCAAAAATCTTTATGAATTTTGGAAAAAAAACTTTGAAACAATCAGATCCTAGTGGAATATATATATATATATATATATATATATATATATATATATATATATATATATATATATGCCTATATAAGTGTATTGTGCATATAAACAAATGCATCCATGTACATATATGTAATAATTATTATTACATGTTTAAAACACATGACGTAATATGTCATTTTGGATGAAGATGCTAGCCGTGGGACTTGCTTTAGTGTCTCAAATCATAAACAGGATGTACAATGCAGCCTCGACAATGTAACATTTTTCTTAAACGTCAACACCAATGCATCAGCGTGTGAAAGTTTGTGACGTCACCGGATGCAGGTGTCTTCAAAGATTGTGACAAAATTGCTATATCAACTAAGCATACGATATCTGTGATATCGATAATTTAAATAGTTCATATCTATACTTCACCAGAATTGGTCATCTGACCAAACCAGCTCCCTCCTGAGATGGAGATGTTTAACTCTGTTGTTTTAACAAATAAATACTTTTTAAAGCTAATAAGATGTACTTCGTTATCCAGCTTACACATCTTAAACAACACATACTCAATGTGTGCTTATAAAAGTAGCACACTTATAAATGGTGGCAGCGGTTAAACTCTACGAATCAGAGAAAGATCTTCAAGTAACTATAATATTAAACTCTAAGAATTAGAGAAAGATCTTCAAGACTTCAAAATAAAGCTGTAAAACCAGAGAAAGATCTTCAAGAACTCAACATTATCTACATGAATCTACAATTTTGACTAAGTAATATAGTCCATCGAAATAGATTAACATTAATGAATGTTATGAATACAAACCGATGAACTGGATCTTCAATCAACATCCTAGGAAACCCAAGGACTGACGTTCAACGTTTGCAAAACATATCCAGGAAGCACTACATTCAACAAGAAACTCGAACGATACATCGCTAACAAAACATCAAGAGAGAGAGAGAGGATGTGTCGACATCACACAGAACCATATATAAGCTAAGTACAAATTTTTGAATTCATTCCAGTTTGGCAGTGAAGTGTAGTTATCACGAGTCGTTAGTCGATTATTACTGTCATGACTCCCCCTGTGAGCCCTACCCCTGGACCTAGTGGCGTAGGCCAGACTAATCCTCCTCCAATTGTGACGCTTGTAAATATATATATATATATATATATATATATATATATATATATATATATATATATATTATATATATATATATTATATATATATATATATATACATCTATATATGTATATATATATATATATATATATATATATATATATATATATAATATATATATATATATGTGTGTGTGTGTGTGTGTGTTGATAGAGAGAGAGAGAGAGAGAGAGAGATAGAGAGAGAGAGAGAGAGAGAGAGAGAGAGAGAGAGAGAGAGAGAGAGAGAGAGAGAGAGAGAGAGAGAGAGAGAGAGAGAGGACGATTAGTTTTAATCTATTTTTCAATTCGTCAAATGACATTAAAGAAAATGGCAGTTATAAGCCAAACAAACTAATGCGAAACAAACGGTCCCCAGTCAACACAAAATAGGAAGCGTTCTCTTTTCCCTTTTTCTTTCTTCGTTGGTTTTGTGGATCATTCGGGTTAACTGTGTTTATTCAGTCTTCCCATATTAAGAGCAAAGATAATTTTTTGCGAGAGAAAATAATCTAAACATTTAATAAAAATATTTCTAACACAATTACCTGTTAAAATGCATATATTTAATACATGGAATCAGATCAAATAAGTATAGAATTGCCCTAGCTAGCAGAACAATGCCCTAGAGACTGTCCATTTATTACAGTGACATTGCCCTAACTAGCAGAACAATGTCTAGAAACTGACCATTTATAACAGTGACATTTCCCTAGCTAGCAGAACAATACCATAGAGACTGACCATTTATAACAGTGACATTGCCCTAGCTAGCAGAACAATGCCCTAGAGACTGGCCATTCATAACAGTGACATTTCCCTAGTTAGCAGAACAATGCCCTAGAGACTGACCATTTATAACAGTGACATTGCCCTAGCTAGCAGAACAATGCCTAGAGACTGGCCCTTTATAACAGTGACATTTCCTTAGCTAGCAGAACAATGCCCTAAAGACTGGCCCTTTATAACAGTGACATTGCCCTAGCTAGCAGAACAATGCCTAGAGACTGGCCATTTATTACAGTGACATTGCCCTAGCTAGCAGAACAATGCCTAGAGACTGGCCATTTATTACAGTGACATTACCCTATCTAGCAGAACAATG